>NC_081835.1:3137500-3437500 GCF_030867095.1 Alligator mississippiensis
ATGAATCCCAATTTATAGAGAGAGACAGTCTGCCTCTCACCATCTCCCTTGCTGAAACAGGTCTAACTTTGTGTAATAATTAAATAGCTTTTTCTTTGTTTGCAGGAGAGAGAGGTCTGGATGATGAAGCCTTGCAGCAAAACTGAATTCCCTGAAACGAGGGAGAAACCGAACGATCTTATGCCCTCCCCGAGGGTCCTGTCCCAAAGTTGTTCACAACCATGGGAGACATTTCAGTGGGTTCTGGGCCAACACATCTGAGACATAAAAACTGCATGCACATTTGCATTTGGCCATAAAAACGAAAGCTGCTCAAGTAGGAACCGCACAGTTGGAGATGGTGAGTTGGAGAAGGGTCTGGACTCACGAGCTGAACAGTTGTTTGCAGGGTATTTGGAGAGATCTGTAGCAGCTGGAATCAGGGTCTTCAAAGCAGCAGCAGCTAATGAGAAGCTGTCAACCCAGAATTCAGATCGTGCTACCTGAAGCCCTGAAAATGCATCTATGTCTTGAGTTATAAGCTGCACTCCTGCTTTTAATCATCAGTAGCCTTGGCCCCCTCCGCCTATAACCACCAATAAATTAGATGAGACTGCTGCATCCCATGTGCGTGTGCTTATTTCTTTCCCAGCAAGGAAATAACACACCCCAGAGCACACATCTGCAATTAGAAAGACAATGCAGAGCGGCATAGGGGCGGCTCTGTGCCGTGCTGTAACTTAGAGCAGCCTGCAGGTCTCAGCACCAATGTCTAATTGACCTTTTGGAGAAAGGAATCCCTTGTTAAACATTTCAGGGCAGTTCAGTTACTGGAAGCAGGTGGGGCAGAAATGGAGCCGATGGGAAACAAAGCTGCAAATACCGAGACGTAACCATTTTTCGGATGCTGCATGCCAGGGCCAGAGAGGCATTGTCTGTTGTGCTGGAAGAATTTGCTCTATAATTGTATGAGCTGTGGGAAGAGCAGGGAGCAAAACAGTGGCTGTCCCTGTAAAAGGGCCTGGAAATCTTTTCTAACAGCTCTGGAGCCTGTGGTTCGATGTGCAGCTACAGCCAAAGCAGTTAGGATGCCTGCAGACTGGGTTGATGAATAAACCAGGTAACAGAGTCTACAGTCACACAAGCCAGTAATTCATCCCAATCCAATATACTCTGCGCTGTGATTATTACCTCCTCCCAGAAATGATACGACTGAACCAGAGAGCAGAGAACAGAGATGAGAATGACTAGGAGCTTGGAAAAATATTGAGCAAGGACAGATTGAAGAGACCAGGGATTTTCACTGCAGGATGCCGATGAGACAACTTAATAAAACGATATGGAGCAATGAATGGCCTCAAGAGAGGAGATGAGGAGCTGCTGTGTTTCCTGTCTCATAAAAAGAGAAACTGAAAAGCTGGCCTATTATAGGGAACATAAGAGGATCCAGAGGGGTAATAGGTAACATGCAGCAAGGCTCAGCTCACGAGCCAGTCCCCAAACTTCTCCAGGGGTAGAATTAAGCCATTAGCAAAGGTGGGAAAGATGGTTTCACATCTGGTTAGTGGTGATCATTTTAAAGCTGCCACTGAAACAGTGAGTGCTGCCTACTCTCAGAGACAGGAGACTCAGCTCTGGGTCTGATCGGTGTGACGGTCCAGATACCTCCTCGGCAGGATAGTCAGGGTTCAGACTGAATGTCTAAGAAGCTTCCTGAGGTCCTTGAGCAAACCCCCAGCCAACTTGGCTTTATCTTTCTAATGAAACAAATGAGATGCAAAGATAAAACCAAAATCTAAAATCTGTTCAGGCATTTTTTTAAAAACAATTAAGCTCTTTGGCAGGTCACCTTTAAAAATTTGCTCTTTTATGAGCACTGAATGAGTTTCAGAGGCCGCCAGGGAACCCTTTCCAAACCATAAAAAGTTTGTCCAACTTAGTGCTTATTGCATAATTTTGTCAGGAAAATTCTGCTTGAGCCGATTCATCCTTCTCCAGCCATTATAACGAAGGGCACTTGCAGCCGGGATTCAGAGGCAGCTGAGATGCTCTGTTATCTGTAGCACTGCTAATATTGGGCTTCCCATTTCATGCCTGAGTGTAAGACGTTCGTTAGCCCATGCATTGCCATCAAGGCTGCTGCTGCTACTTTCAGAAGCACCTTGCTCGTTCTCACCTGCTAAATCCCAAAGGGGATAGACAGTGCTGCTGGAAACATTATTTTGCTGGAAGTGGGCATAATACTGCATTAAAAAAAAAAAAGCTGACATAAACCCAGACTTCCTGACATAAATTCTTCCCTAGAAACATATTTAAAAACCCCAGTAGCAGGCTGTGTTCACACACATGTGGAGCCATGCATAAGCGTATCCAGGCACAAGAGGAAGTTTGAGGCCCACAAGAATTTCTAAGAGATTCACTATTTTTTTTTCTCCCCACCCAAACGGAAGAAACGCTTCATCAGGAGACTTAGAAATGCAGTTAAAAAGTTAATCTAATATTTTAAGTGCTCTTCATAATATGTTGTAGCTCAGTCCACACTTATTCCCACCATCAGCCAGCCTCTGCAGAGTGACATTCATCCACCTCCGACAAACACTTGAAGAGATTTAACTACCATTATCATCGCACCTTCGTTTGTGTGCTCAGCCCCTGGATGATAAAGAACTGCGTATCATCGTGCCGGCTTTCTTTATACAAAGCGCTGATTGCCGGTATCGTCTTGAATCTATTGACTCAGCTGTGGAATCACATCATTTGCACTGCTGTCACCTCCCTCTCTGCTTATACAATCCTGACACCCAGAACTTGATGGTGTCTAATAAAAAAGGAGATGAGAGCTCCTGACTAATGTATGGTATGAATCACCAGAGTGCTTGACATCCCAGCTTCTTTGGGTACGTGACGAGTCCAGGGTCTACTGGAACAAGCAGCACCATGGAGATTTGACTGTACAGAGGACCCAGTTTTGTCAGCTCCACCCCTCCCTCAATGCACACCCCAAGGCTTTTGTCACTCAATGCAACAAGGCAACATTAACACTTGCAATACAGTGAAAACACTAGCAAAACTCCAACCTGCACCACTCAGAAGGACTTCAAAATGAGGCCCACTTGGCGTGCCTCTATCAAGGCAAATGCAGTTTACATAGTATTGCCTTTGCATCAGACTCTAATGCAGCTTTTAAAATATTTAGCACCTCGCTTCCTTGCTTGCTGCCTTCCTTTCACTAGTAACAACTTTCCGTTGGGAAAAACTTCTGTTGCGAGCTAATAATAATCCCGCTGAGTGCACAAGCTCAATGCTAAGTCTTCAACATTTGCCCATGGACCTTGCACACATGGAATTGAGAATCATAGACCATGAGGCTTGGAAGGGACCTCAGGTCATCTAGTCCAAGCCCCTGCTCAAGGCAGGACCAGCCCCAACTAGAACATCAATGAGAATCGGTCCGAGTCCTAAAGGCACAAGGACTTTCACTACAATGGCCTAGGTTGTCATTGGGTTGGGATCTATCAGGAGTATAACAAATATTCTACCTGTTGCCAGTGCACTCCACTTGCATTCATGTTGGAGACGTGCGTAATTTGCTCAACTGCATAACACAAAGGCAGTCCCAATTTTTGGCCTGTTGCTTACTAGGAGACTTTTAAAGCAGCCCTGGTCTGACAAGGCACGGTCAATGCTATTAGAGGTGGAGGGGGCTTTGAGAGAGAAGGTAAGGAGTCATAGAGAGGTTTGAAACACTTAATGCAGGATGTTCCTGTGGTTAATTAGCATTGGCTACCTTGAGTCTGGATAAGCCATATGGGGGTAGGTGCATTGCTTTGGTCCGAGGGCTATGCACAGCAGTGGAGACCGTGGTTATGGATTATAGGGAAAAGACACCCATTGCCAAGGTGATGTTTCAAAAAATACCCCTCATTTATAGCAACTCAAATAGTCTCCAGAACTGCAGTCATTAACCGTTCCAAATGCCTTCTCCTGACTTGACCATGAACATAACTAATATTGCACAGGGTCTCATCCTAGTATATTTACAGATCTCTACTTATGATTGAGCCATGTGGGAGCCATCTTATGGAGATCCCAGAAGAGATTTACCCAGAAGGGGAGGCGAGTGCTGATAGCAGAGGGCTCCACGATCGAGCATCTGGCTATCTGCAAGGGATGGAAAGTGCAGCTGGCAAAGGGGAGAATGGAAGCGTACTGTTCAAATGCTCTTGGAACCGCTCAACCCAGGCTGTGATGCACTCTCCATCACTAGAAATCTTTAAGTCAAGATTAGACATCCTTCTGAAAGGCAACTTCTGGTTGAGCTAAAGAGTATCAGATACTGGGTTAAATTCTAATGGTCTCGTCTAGGCTTTTAATCTATTCGGATACTTAGTGAGCACATAACAGTTATGTTTCTACAGCAAAAGCCAGGGAGCAGTCCCACTGAGCAGTGACTGCTTTTCAGCCTGTGGACCTTGCATTACTCATGAAGGAGGTTAAAACTCATCTTGACTCTGAATCACGGCCAAGTCTGCAGAGGTAGCAGTTAGACTTGGGATAAAAGTATGAAAACTAAACAAAACAAAACTTCCAAAAGTCCTTCTCACTGTGCGTGTCAGACAAATGCATGTGGGAAATGAGAAGCCAGGAAGCCGTGCAATGCCATTGGCAGAGGTCCTTGTTCCTAGCAGATCTTTGCACTAAAAAGTCTTGCTCTGGCTATACCGATAAATTGTTTTGCAATTACCGTATTCTGCCGCACTGTATCTGATGGATTGTCAATGCTACTTTATCTCTTCATGCTCATTTGCTTTTTTTTGGTTTGTGTAATTGATCTAATTCCGTGTGGCAGGAGGAAGTAGCAGCATACTAATACAGACGCTAAGAGGACCGTACTATACTTGCCTTTCATCCTTCCTCTTGTCCTCTACGCCCGACGTGCCCAAACTCTTTTTTATTGCATACCCCCTTCCAGGTTTGCCAGCTGCCCCTGTACCCCCCCCCAGCATACATTTTATATTTTGACCCCTTAAATGCCAATTGTTATAATGAAAATTAAATCCGCCATTACACAATCTCTTCTGCGTGCCCCCCAGAGATGGCTTGTGTACGCCCAGGGGACACGTACCACAGTTTGGGAACCCCTGCTCTATGGCTTTGCTGAATGGCAGTGACTTCATCTGTTCTGATGGGCTCTTCAGGTACTCTCTGTCTCCAAAGCAGGCCGCCCTCCCAGTGCAACATGGATTCATATTCACATTAGTAGAAAGATGATTAAAATCCTCTGTGGCCAGTGTCCTTTTACCAAAATCCTTCCTCTGCTGAAAACATTTCCTGCCTGTTCTTCCTGAAAGGGAGCAACATAACAACTTCCCCAAGCATGTCATACCAGCTCCTTAAATCAAATTGAGCTCAGTTCAGCTCTGCTCAGATCGTCTCTACTGGACCATAGTTCTTGGTGTATAAGGCACATTTCAATAGCCACTTGAGAAACTTCTTCCTCCATATGATCTAGCTTCCAATGTATGTGTGTATCCTGTTTCTCTAAGGGCCCGTATACTGCTCTCATTACATTACCATCCACATCTTCCACTCTTCTTTATGCGCTGTGAGTAACATCTGTCACGTACTTTGTTATTTCATGCTTTTCCCAGGAGCATGACTGTGTGCAGTGGAGGGTTTGGTTTTGGAGGAGGGGGTTTCTTTCTTTTAATATCTATCTATCTATCTATCTATCTATCTATCTATCTATCTATCTATCTATCTATCTATGTGTATACATTATATGTATATATTATATATGTATATATACATACATATACATACATACACATAGACATCTATCTACCTATGTGTATACATTACATCTGTATATATACATACATATGAATACATACATATAGACATCTATCTATCTATCTATCTATCTATCTATCTATCTATCTATCTATCTATCTATCTATCTGTATACATTATATGTATACATTATATATATAAATACACATACATACATACACATACATATACATGCATACACATACACATCTATCTATCTATCTATCTATCTATCTGAACTGTACATGTAGCTGCAGGTTTATGTTAGAGAAGACAAGATCAAAGAAATGTGCCTGTGGTCAGATGCAGTGGAGGATGGGGTAGGTGCTTTGCTTGCTGGCATTTGAATCCAGTCCACATCGTAGCTACTCTGTGGATCACCACAAGTCAGAGGGTCTAGTGATGGATTTGCCATCTTCCATTGCTACTTATAGGGCGTTCCCTCTAGGAATGACTGAGAGCATCTTAGCCTGTTACCCTGGACTCTAGCCATCTCTCTCAGGTGCTACAGCTGCATTGCACAATCAGGGACACGAACTGGGAAGGGGTGCAAGGAAGAAGAGAATGTGTATTTACCTTCTCCTTCTGGATAGGAGATAACCACCCAACAGAGGCATTGAGGTCATTTCTTCTCCCTGTCGTGGCCTGATTTGTGCCAGACTGAGGGCATTTATCCATGTTAGATGAGTAGTTTGCCTTTGCCCACCTCTCTGGGCTTGCTCAAGAACAGGTGCCTCCCCGCTGGGCAGCAGCGGGTGTATCCCAAGTGGAGCTCTTCAGTGTCTAGGACACACCTGTGTGTGTTCAAAGGAAAAAGGAGAGACTCCTTCTCTAATGCACTGGCTATTTTAGTCCAGAATGAGAGTACAGCTGTTTGCTGCCCTCATGGACAAGCCAACCAGGCTTGGGTTGGATTTACATGTCTCGGGCTGAGCTCCTTTGGAGGTATGCAGACTTCCTGGAGCAGATCATGTACTGAGTGAAGTCTGGGAATACGGGTGGGATGCTGGTCGGTGGGTACAGATGTGGCAGACCCACTGTGCTCATGGGCTTCCTGAAGGTGCACAATCTTTTCCATGACATAGGAAAGCAGTTTCTTAAAGGACTTTGTGCTCGTGGATGCAGGCCGGGACCATTCAGGATCGATAAAACACTGTACCACCTTGGAGAGCTCCTGGTGTCAGGATGCCACGGCTTCACTGGAGGCTGACTGGCAGCTCTTCTTGATGTATAACGCCGACTCGGGATGGGCTTGGAGATATTCATTAGGTTTCTTCCTTTTTTTCTGCAGTCAGGCTTTGAGTTATGACCCCCTATTGTATTCATCCGGTCAAAATGCCAAGCAACATGTAAGGAATACAGAGTGGGGGTGGAGGGGAAGGACCTATTTGGGACACGCATTCATTCAATTGCTGTCTTTATCCTCTTGACACACACCCAGGCTTCACCTGTGCATTCATCTCCCTCCACCATCATTCATCAACCCCGCTCCTATGTCCCATAAGCCAGCGACTTCCACATCCCCTCCATCCTTAAAACATGCCGCCTTCCCAGGGACTTTCTGCCCTGTTCTTCTCATGAGAAATAACTCTCCACCTATTTTGTGTCTGAACTGTCCTCCCCTGGATGGCTTTTGTCAGAGGTAAATGATGAGCTATTAAAGGCAGGAACTTTTCAAAATGTTCAGTGCCATGAGAAGTTCAGAGGCGGATGAATAAGTGACAGAGAGATGCTCTACCCCCTTTCTCCTACACTGTTGAAGTGCCATTTACCTGCAGCATTTCATTAGCAAGCCCTGCTCCTCCTTCACACAAGATCCCGTCTCGCTCTGTACTGTCAAATCCAATCACGCCGGAGGAGGGGGAATTTTCCCAGGGCACACATGACAGGGAGGTGCCTGACTCCCCCAGGCTATATGTTTCCACATTGTCTATAGCTCTGCTCCCGCGCCGTGCTGACTTGCACCCTAGATAATAAACTTGTAAGTACGCACAGCTTCTTTGTCATTTAGCTTGGCAGTCTGGGAGACGCATCTCTCAATTGTCTAGCCCGCTGAAGAGCTGCCAACTGCTACAGACAATCTGGCTCTGTCTTTGTCCTCGCTTTTCCCCTTTTCAGAATAAAATGTGTTTTCCACTTTCTTGGACACTCACTGTATAGCTCCGGCCTTGCTCTTCTTATCACAAGAGACTCTTATTGCTTTTAGAGGCTCCTCCTCGTTTTTAACCAGCATTTTTTCTTTTCAATAAGCCTTCCTCCAGCCTGCTCGTCTTAAGTGGTCTTTTGAGCCCCGGTTCACGTTCCCACCTGTCAGCCTCTCTTCTCATCTTCTGAAATCCCTGCGTTCCTCTGGGGGCGTCACTCAGTACTCCTTGCACTCGTTAACCTTGATCTGTCGAGTACACGTGAAATTATCATCACATGGCATTCGTATGGCTAAAAACGACACTGCTTTATCAGGGCAATGGTTTTTCAACAGGCCCAGCATTCACAGCCCTCTTAGCTCTCTTCCCAAAGGCAAGGGGAAAGCCCAATATAGAGAAGAGGCAGGGGACAGCCTCCTCTGGCCACGGCTCCAGATGAACAGACCCGGTCACAGGCAGCTCGTTTCCACCTAATGCAATAGGAGCCTGCTTTCTTCAGCCACAAGCCCAGCTGGACATAATAGCTGCTGGAGATAACTAGATAAGTAACTTTTCTGAGCACCAGTACAGGCCTCCTTGGTGCAAAATGGGATGATTCTCCTTTCCTTTCTTTTCCCTAGCTACTCAAAGGGTGTGTCTACCTGAGATGCTAATTGCACTGTAGCTAATAATACTGTGCAGTGGTGTGTTGGGCAAAAACTGTGCTAATACACTACTGTGCAGTAGTATTAGGCTACTGTGCAAAAAGCATCACTAAAAACCCATGTGCAGTAATGCAAGTTACTGCACATTGATAGTACTTGGTTAACCAAGTACTAAACTTAATGCACAGTAACCATGGTGCATTAATGAATGTGTAGACGTGCCCAAAGCACCTTCTGGATTGTAAAGGATGGAGGTTTGCACACCTCTCATACTCATCTGCTATCGGCCCCTGCCTCACCTCCTCTTTGCAGCGTGTGACATGGATGTCCACCCAGCACTGGGGACTGCCAAGGCACAGCTCGCTGCAGAATCACGGTCTTTGTTAGCAAGGAGCTAACTTCTTTGTACAGCACCCGGCACAGTGAGCTTGGGATCCTGATTCTGTTTCCTCTGCTGTGTGTGTTGTTTGCACGATAAACATCGAGCAATCGTTTAGCTAGAGGAAAAGGCAGTCAGCAAATAAAAATAAATGGAAAGGCATCTTAAAAGCCCATGTGAGGTTTGAGCAGAGGAGTTTATGATTCAGTTTGAACATCTGTTTGTTCTGGTCTCTCCCCTCCTCCCTCTCTTTGTTGAAAGGACCTGAGAAGCTGCTCTTTTTTCCTTCTAGGATAACATACAGATACAGCCTGGATCAAGGGAGCCACGAGATCCTTTTTTTTTGCAAAATCCATCAAAACAGTGTGTCACTGCCTTTCCTATCAGAGCAGTAGATGTTGAACTACAAGTGCCTGAACGTGAGCGGTCTGGAAAGGTCAGCGTAAGCATGGAGTTTTTGCCTTCTCTACAAAGGGTTATTATTACCTTGATCCTTTCAAATCAAGGCCAAAAACCTCACCCTCCTTATATTTCTCCTCCATACTTCTCACTCTGTTTACTGCAGATCTTTATTAGTCTTCCAAAAAAAAAAAAGGAAAGAAAGAAAAGAAAGCAGGAGGGAAGAGGGGAGGTTTTCATTGTGACATTGCTTGGCTGTCTTACAGGACTACTAGTATGACAAAGGCTCGTAAAGAAATGTACTAACGAGCTTTGAAACCCATTAAGACAAGATGCCTAATTATGTGAATTTTATGCACTCCGGGCCATGACTGCCCCACAAAAAGAAAGGAGCTGATGCTCAGACTACATTTAAGATGTGACTTAAATAACAAAGACAAATAATTTCCCAGTGTCCTTAACTCACCCACTCCAGAAACTCACCCACTTCATGTGATATGCTGGTTTTAGAGGGATGAATATTGATACTGGGGTAGGATCTACAGGCTCCAGGAATGGCCCATGGGTGTGAGGATACAGTCAGTGGCCAAAGAAATCCAGACTCACTGGAAAACATTACATTAAAAAGAAAAGACACAACGTTTTTTGCACCTTGGTCAACAATTGACCGACAATTGACCAAACTTACCAGCTTGTAGCTGGTAATTTTGGAGGGTGACATGCTGATTGGTGCTTCATGATCCCATTCTTTATGGTTTGGCATCCCCAGCTAGACTTCCTGTCCCATAATGCACTGCAGAGTAAATGAGATGGCAATGCAAGACTATGGTGAACCTTTGATGAAGAAGCTTGGCGTGCCAAAGAGAATGGGCGCGTGGAGTTTGGGGCGAGTATCTCATTTAATTAGTCACCGTAGGGTACACCTCCAGCCAATGGCGTGTGATGGGGGGAGAAGGGGCACACATCTTGCTATCAGCCATAATCAGGTAGGAATCAGCTATAACCATTTAATTCTACCAATTGACCTGTAAGGACTGAGGGATTATTTCCATGCAGTGATAGAACAGGAAGGGCACTAACGCGTTACCACCAGCTCAGAGAAATACATGGGCATGTGTTGCGACCACAGCAGGAATCGTGTCCAAGCACGGTCCTGCTTGGAGCAGGGGGTTGGACTAGATGTGACCTCCTGAGGTCTCTTCAACCTGAATTTTCTATGACCCTATAGGTTGTGGGCCTGACCCATAGCTCTCGCCTCTTCTGAAATTGTGTAGCCCATTACTAAAGACTGAGTTTCCTGTTTCCTTTGGTTTTTCTGCTGTCCCTTCCTCAAAGAAGGCAGGTGGCTGCCAAGTTTTACTGCAGAGCCCATCAAGCAGCAATAAATCTGGTGCTGGGTGCAATAGAGCTGCTTGGACAACAGCTGTCTGGGATGTCACATACCCTTGGGGCCAAATCTTTGCAAAGATCCTAGTGTCCCCACCCAGTCCCCAGCTGGAGGTAAAGGGGAAGCAGAGGGTGGGAGGGTGAGAGCGCTGTTTGCCGTATGTATCAACCAAAGGCACCACTTCCCAGCACGTGCTTTCTCACCATCCAACCCATGCTAAATCTTTATTTCAGTGGGTCCAATTTCTTGTCTGCTTTGCTGCTTAAATCAACTCCTCAGTAAGCAGCCAATGATTTATAGTGTCCTCCTTTTGGTCCTTGCTTTCCTGAGATGCTCCATACAATTAATGCTTCATTTTCAAGCATAAGCTGCTCTGGAAATTACCTCGATACCTGTATCCTCGCTTTTGATTTTCTCCTAGCCTGCGTATGTGTCTGAGGCGAGGAGACCCAGGACTTGGCTGCACTTGCTAGATGAGACAGCTAATTCTTCCCCGGAGAGAAGAGTTTAATTGGGATTCATCTTTGTGGCTTCAGAGTCCAAAGTCACGGAGGTCGCCAAACCCTTTGCTGCTCTGAATGAGAAATTAATTCTTTTCATTTCTGAATTTAGAAATCTTACTCAAGCTGCTTTGAGGGCTTGGAGGAAGGGAGGCAACTCCAGAACAGAAAAAGAAAGAGTGCTAAAGTGTGATCAAAAATATGTTGTTTCAGTCCAAGCCCTAGAAAAAAACCCATGAGATAAGTGACCCGCTCAGCAGCCTGAGTGTCTCAGGTTGCCTTCTGAGGTCTTTGCTGCTCGAGTATTAGAGATGCTGGGTGTTTGTGCCTTTAGGAAAGGATGCTAACAAAACACTCGGGCTCGCATATCCAGCCCCATACGGATCCAATCGGTCACCGGGCGTTTGGATTCAGCAGGCCAGATTTCCACAGGCTTCTATAAAAAGGCACCCGCAACTTTGGCTGATGCATCCGCTCGAGTCCGTACAGATCTCTATTTGTGCCCCAAAATCTGCCGAGTGTGCATGCAGATGGACACGGCTAGGCGTGCTCACGCTGCGTGGGCCGGCTAGTGGGAAATGAGCCCGGGCCGGCTGGGCAGCAGAGAAGCGGCCCGAAGTCAGGACACTTCCGCTTCAGATCCGATTCCTGGCAGACCTGCGTCTTTCTGTCTCTCTCCCCCTTCCCTCTGTCTTTCCTAATTAATCAGGCAGAGGCTTTTACAATGGGCTGCTTATTTACACGGCATGGCTCTGAAAGGGCTCTCTGCCGCAGGGATTGCTCCAGCTTCCTAGGGGAGCTGAACGATGCGTCTGGATAACATCGGTCTAATGAGAGATTGTTATTTATTAAACATTTTTTTCCTGGCCTTTTCCCCCTCCTCTCCCCTCCCATCTAAGGAAGGGGGATTTTAATTAGCTCGCCAAGCTTCTTAGCCCAAGGAGAACTGCAAGATCACATGCCACATGCTGCTATGCTAAATTAGGCCTGGACCTTGCTTCAGCATTGTAGCAGCAGAGGGCATAATTGACCAAGTCTACAATCCCTGTTGCGATCCCATCACCATTTCTCTTGCAGCAGGGGAAGCAAATCAATGCACCGCTGCCCGGATTGCCACCTGGATTTAAAATAAAGTAGTTCTTTCTCTGCCTTACTTACTCTCTCCTTAATAAATCAGGGTGTCATTTCATAGCAGTTCTCGCGCCTCTTGAGCCTACCCCGATTCCAGGTTTGCTCCACTTGGCAGACACATTAGAGCTATTTGTCAATATTTCCAGTTTCTCTTATCAGCTAATCAAAGACCGTTTGATTTCAGCCAGGGCTATGGGTGTGTGGACCCCACCAGAAGGGTCTCCCTGTGGGCTGTCTAGCTGCAGAGAGACCTGCAAAAAGCAGCAAGATCACATCAAACACTCAGGACCGTGGAGGGCCTGAGCACAAAGCCCTGGCAAACTTCTCACTGTTATATTTCAGTTTCCTATGGCTTGGAGAGGCAATCAGGACTCATGGTAGAGGTGATATCTTTTATTAGACCAACAAGATTTTTGCAAAAAAAAATTTAAAAATCTTTAATCACAAGCTTTTGGGCACAAACACCCTTCATCAGGCATCAGAGAAAAGATTGTAAAAGTTCTCCTGGGTAGAAATGAAAGTTCATAGGATTTCACAGAGGAGGGTTTTTGCTACAGCGCAGTCACTGACGTGCTGATGGCCTGACTTAATGTGTATTGAAAATAATGGCAGACAAGGTTCTCTGGGTCAATCTGATATCTCTTATGAGACCAACTCAAATAGTTGGAAAAATTCTTCTTTCGGGTATAAATGCCCTTTATCAGACTGAGGGGGCATCTCACGAAGGGTGATGAAAGGTATTTATACCCGCAAGCTTGCAAAGAAGAATTTTTCCAACTATTTGAGTTGGTCTCATAAAAGATATCAGATTGACCCAAAGAACCTTGTCTGCCTATGTCCTTAGAGCAGCACGGCTACAACCTGCACCCTTGAAAATAATGGGTGTCTTTGCACTGACTTGAGTGGTGGGAAGGGAACAGGAAAGGCAACCTCACCAGGAGACTTTGAAGAGCTTTGCTTTCAGCCACTGGGCTTTTCAAAAGTGCTTGGTGTTGGCACAACTCGCTTGCCATAGATGAACATCAGAGCTTTCAATGGCCAGCAGTGAACTTAACTGAAAATCCTACCCATTTCCTTTCATATGTAGGGCTGATCCTTCAGCCTGTAGGCTGCAATGCTTTTCCTTTGTGAAGAGTAGCATGCTGTGCCATAAGAGACCAGGCAAGGTGTGAATATGTTTGTGCCCTTCTGTGATGTCTTCAGATGTGTGCAGCTATCATAATGTACTTAACAATGGCAAAAAACGCCCTTCGAAACCGGACTTTTGCAGTGAGACTCTGAGATCACTTTCCTTTGCATGGAAACGAAGCGGAGTCAAGGCTTGGACTTGGCGTGTCAAACACACGAGTGTGTCAAACTACTGCATTGCTGATGCTCCAGCGCTGCAAACAGCTTGTCAATTTGCAGATAGTTTAAAGGAATTAAGAGACGCAAGAGTCTTAATAAACAAGCATTAAATATATTTCAGTATACAAATAATTAGCATAGGCACATCAAAAGAAGGTCTCGGTACCAAGCTGCAGTGATTCAGTAATTGGCACCAGCCATACGCTGCAGCTCTGTGATGGTTTGGCACCCTGCCCTTCCCATCTTTTGGCATGGACAAGTATGCATTTCGGTGACACTGATCATAATTAGTGTCTCCTTGGCGTTGGTGCCGAGTCTTCACAAGCCGAGTCGCGTAGCCTGCCGGTCAGTGGTGTTCTCGTGCCACCTTCCCCTTCTCTTGGAGGGAGCGGAAGGAAACGGTGGCTTCGGTGCAAAACAGCAGCTTCCTTTTGCTGAATCAGGATGTAAGAGGAAGGTCCCGGGGCCTCATGCTGGACAATCAGCAAAAAGCAAGCACCGGGCTCCTTTTCCTGGGCTGCATGGTGGCACCGTGGTTCTCGCTGACATTTTGCTTCTCCATAAACATGTCTTCATTTATTCAGTCTCTACCATGGGAAGCAGGGAGTGTTATACCTTGTTGTGCAATGAAAATAGATTAGCATTAGAAAAGCACGGATCAGGATTAGATCATTTCATACCTATGGCAAATCAGATGCTAGTGGGAAAGTCTGTATTTGTGGGATCACCAAACCTAAAATGAGAGACGTTTCAGGGCTAAGATAGTTGTGATTATATCCTTGCAAATGTGGCCATTTGCTTTGTTTCTGAACTAGCAGTTTTCTTCCCCTCTCATCCCCTTCTCGGAGCAGAAGGACAGAACAAAGAGCAATGGACTCAAGTTGCAGCAAGGGAAGTTGAGGTTGGATATTAGGAAAAACTTTCTCACCAGGAGGGTGGGGAAGCACAGGTCCCCTGCAGCTAGAGGTCACCCAGAGAGGTGGTGGACTTCCCATCCTTGGAGGTCTTTAAGACCTGGGTAGACCAAGCCTTGGCTGGGATGATGTAGTTGCGGCTGGTCCTGCTTGGAGCAGGGGGTTGGAAGAGATGTGACCCCCTGAGGTCCCTTCAACCCTCATTGTGTATGAGTCTATGAGCAGCAAGGAGTGTTGTGCAAGTGTCACCAGCACCTGCTGTCCACACTAGGAAGGCACCAATGGAGCCCAGTAGGATGGCTAGCCTGGGTACAGGTAAGGGTTACTGTATATGTGGTGGCTGGCAAAGCCAACTTTCCTAGCAGGAGCCGAGCTGTGATTTTGCTTCCGCTCCCTGTGACGCAGGCCGCTCTCACCACCCTCAGACAGAGGCAAACTTACCGCTCTGCCTGGAGCTTGTACTGCAGCAGCCTCCCCCCTGCCCCAGAAAGTTAATCAACCAAACCCAGCTCCTTTGTGCTAAAATCTGCAACCGCTTCGGTTTTTTGCCAATTATCTTAATTTTTCTCCTTAGCATTGGCAAACTGCCAGAAAAGTTCTCGTTCGACTTCTAAGCCCCCCGGCTATTCTCCGAACGTCATCTGAAGATCTCCGCTCCTAGCCTTGCGTGCCGGAGCACTTTGATGCACTCCAGGAACCCACAAGAGGCTCTTCCTCAGCACCCCAGACACAGCCCTGTTTATTTAATCTTCTGTCTTGCTCACTTTGGCCTCTGGCAAGTCAGCTCCAAGCACACTGATCCTTTGATGCCAGCCACGTGATGGCCCCCCATAGCTCTGCGAGTCTGTTTAACCCACTGGCAGAAGGGTAATAATTGCATAAAACCCTGCTGCCACCTTTCTGGCTCTCTTCTAGCATCGCTCTCAGACATAATCCTCGGACCGCTTCCCTCTACAGCGCAGAGACCTCATGCGAACATGCGGATAGAAGGACATAGCACTGGAGGAGTCCTCCTGGGTCAAGATGTCCAGTTTGCTGGTATCCCAGGCCACCATGTCACTAAATCCCTTTCCTTCCTTTATCCAGCTCCATCTTAAGTCTCATCAGATGCCTGGTACCCACTAGTACTAATAGGAGGCTGTTGGAGTAGCACTTCCCTGATGGGGAGACATTATCTTCCCACTGCCAGCCCCCATCTATTCACAGCCAGTGTATGTCCCTTTGTTTTTGCACTGCTGTTGTCCACTAGCTTAAATAGCTCCTCTCCCTCGGGGTGCTTCAGGCCTGGAGAGGTGTAGATAGAGAGCAATCATGGCTTCATTTATCATAGAAACAGCAGCCAAGTGCCTTGAGTGTTCTCTCCATTCCCCTAATGCTCCTCTGCATGTCCTTGCTCCGGTTCACCTCCCTTGAACATGGGTGACCAGAGCTGCAGGCAGAGTTGCAGTTGAGACCCCTTCTACATTACCTACATACCAGCAATACCTTTCCAGAGACGGTTCAGCCCGTTGCCTTTTTCATGACTGTATCCTGAGGGTGGTTCCAAGTCATCCTGAAATCAATTAACGCCCCCCGATCTTTCTCGGTCCTCTGCTATATCCCGCTGACGAGCCCTCAGAAATTCTTGTTATTGGGCCCTACGTGCTCTTTGCATAATTAAATATCATCCCCTGTCTACTGCTTCAGTCTGCAAAGTCATCCGATTCTTCCAGAGGATCCTTCTCTGTGTGGGCAATGCCTCCCAGCTTTCTGTCATCAGCAACTTTAATCAGCACATCTTTTCTGCGCCAAGGCCATTAAGGAAAATACCAAATCAGACTGATATAAAGACCAGTCCCTAAGGAGCTCCATAAGTAAACTCCCTCCAACTTGGCAGTACCCACCCCCCTTTCAGCACAATCTGGGGTCCTCCTCCCTGTACTAATCCCCATTTTGTGCATCTTAAATAATGATGCCTTATGTAACACTACCTAATGCTCTGTTTAGTTCAGACAGATTAGATCTACCTCATTTCCCTTGTCCAAAAATATCAGCGATCTTAATTGGCAGCTTTTGTCGCTCGAATGCCTTTTTTTCCCCCACTGCTCAGAGGCCGCAATGAAAACTCACTACTGACCAGTGCAAAGTAATAAACGCTGGGAGACGCAATTAAAATGGGCTGGTTGTGGGTGAACTCCTATCGCAAAAGACTTAGGTGGATCCGTTTGCAAAGCTGGTGCCAGACAGTGCCGGCAGGGCAAAAGCAAATCCACGTATATATGCAAGAACAACACTCCCGCATGAGGCGTACCACGGCAGAGCAGTTAAGGGGTTGTGCTGTGACTCCAAAGACTTGACTTCAAGCCCTTTTCTGAATCCCTCATAGTTGTCCCAGCTGCAAATGGGTGCCCAGCCATTCAGACTGGGGAAGGGGACTGATGTGATGCTAGCCCCACAGCACTCCCATATGTCCCACTGCCTACAGAAACCGGTGTGCCTTAGCTAGATTTGCTTTGTGAGCCATTGTACATACAGCTCATGTGTAATTGTGGATCTTATCTGTTCATAGCTTTCTTACAGTCATCTCTCAGGTACCCAGAGGCCTGTAGTAGCATGGTCCATGGTCCCCCTCCTTCTCTATTTAGACTGTAGATGCTGTAGAGCAGACCTGTCTATCACCATGCGTTTGTATTGAACCAAGCACATAGGGCAATGACTTCAGTCGGCATAACAGGCATCACTTTAATGCAAATAACTCAACCTAATAGCCACGGCTATTTAAAACATCCAGAAATGTCCATTGTGTGCATGGGTGTGATGAGAAAAGCCTTCCTGGTACTTGTAGCTTTCTCCCTAGAGCTTCCATGAAGAAGGGGCCATTGGGTGACCGTCTGCAAGACACAGGATATAAAACACCAACCAGTGACTCCTGCCCCGAGCAAGCTTACTTGTGTTTGGCTACATGACACGTTTTGCAAAGGGCTTCCAGTCCTCACCTGATGATTTCAGAGACGTTAGACCCACCGTCTCTCTCAGTAGGTTCAAGGGAACATTCATTTCTTCTGCCCCCTGGTTAGACTGGATTAAAACAAGCAACTGCTAATACCCCAAGTACACAACTTCCCACTGCTTCACTAAGGCCCAAGCTGAAGGCTTTGCTGTCAACAAGGCTGTCCTTAAAAGTCACCATCCAGGACCATGCTGAAATCCCAAAGGAGGTCTGTCTAATCCTAACCCCGCGCCCAGTGACCCCGGTCTTTCCAAATGCTTCTTTTGTTGACGCAGTAATTGCTCTTTTATTAATGTATCCAGTAACTGCCACGCTCTTGCTAGTTCAAACAAAGAGACGGTGGATGAGAGCGCTGGCTAATGAAATATTAGCTTTTTATTGAGTACCTTTGGGCCGCAGAGACCTTTCGCAAGATCAAACAACAAAATCATCCCCAAATGCTGGTGTCCCCTTTCTTGAGTCTGGCTCTTTCCTTCAGAGGTAAAACAAAGGACTGAAAGAATTCAAGCTGCTTTTGAATGGGGAAAATAACCCCCCCGAGCCCTCCTGATACCAGCACTTCAGAGTCCATAATGGAAAGCCCCGCTGAGACCGGCAGCTTCGTAAACACTCGAACGAGCGAACATTTGAACGACCGAGTCTTACTAGCACAAATGTTCACGGGAAGCAAATTTCAAAGTCAAATGAACAAGTTTCCACCTAAAGCCTCCCCGTAACGAGGGAAGGGAAATGGTACCGCGTGACGGAGCTCATCACCAGTTCTCAGCAAGAGCGTTGCTTGTGGCCAGCCAAGAGGGGCAGAGAAAAGGAAGATAATGGAAGTATTTGAAGTGATGAGCACATCTGGGGAAATCACAGCATCCTCATGATTAATCTGTGAGACAATGGGGGGGAACATTCACTGAATAAATGCATTTTCAATGATTGAGTCATCTTGACTATTTATACGCCCTTGCCTACCCTAGCTGCTAAGAGAGGCTAAATAGAGGCCTCCCTAATGAAATCCCATACCTTCCTTAGGGGGTTTCTACAAAGTGACACACTCTTAGTCAGCTAAAGGGTGTTTCAGATTAGCTCAGACAAGGTCTGAGATCAAGAGAGCCCATTAGGTCAAGACAGCCCATGGCCAACAGTGTCCATGCTCAGCAGAGGGGACAGAGCTCTCCAGCCGGTGAGCAACGGTTGAAGTATTGGAGGAAAGAAGATCGCACGTTGAAAAGGCATCGTGTTCAGGTGAATCGCTGTCAGGCTCACTAAGCTCTCACCTGCAGAAACCAATATTTCTCCATCAGAGGAAGAACAGACTGTTGCCTGCGTGCAGCGCTGTCCCTTGGGAGGGAAGAACAGATGTTAAACCCAATGAAAATATCACAGAGCCAGAATCAAAACCAGGTAGGAAGGACTGTTGCACCGACCGAGACCGTTTTCTATGACTCTATGATTCCTTCCTAGATAAATTTGAACTCTTCTGAGGGTGTGAACAAGCCAGCTTATTTTTTTATAAATTCACTTTTCCATGAACTTGTCGCTTTGCTCCTCCTGGCTCAGTTCTTAACTCACATGCCAACCTACAGCAAGAGCGCAGGGAGGAAGAAGAGGATGCAGAATTGGTTTCCAGGAGCGGCATCACGAGGCTAGTCTCTGATCAGGTCATATTGGGCCAGGGCTGTATAAACAGAGGGAGAAAAGTGATGATCTCTGCCTTGAAAAACTTCCTGCCTACAGAAACCATGTCCTCAGCTGGTGCCCTATTGATTTGTGCCAGCTGAGGTTTGAGCTCTGAGCTGCTCTTGTGCTGAGACTACATTTTACCATGTTGAGCCGCAGCCTGTTATTATGAGAGTCTCAGATCGATTGGGCACACGGACAGGGTCACATTTCACAGCCACAAATACTGCCCCGTGGGGGGCCAGACCCCCCTGCACCTGCTGGGCATCAAGTGTCTAAATGCTGCTCGAAGTCCCGAAAACCTGTCTGTGAAAAAACTGGGCAGGTCCTCCTTTTTCTCACCACTGCTTGTGACTGTGTCTTAAGGGGATGGTAAAGGCATTTTACACAAGCCATAATATTTCAGGGAATTGGATTGCCCTCACATCTACGTCATGCAATAGGATCCAGGTTTTAAAC
Organism: Alligator mississippiensis; assembly: GCF_030867095.1. Taxonomy (NCBI): domain Eukaryota; kingdom Metazoa; phylum Chordata; order Crocodylia; family Alligatoridae; genus Alligator; species Alligator mississippiensis. The sequence goes on from NC_081835.1 coordinate 3,157,273, forward strand.
AACACCTCAGATTTGGATGCAATCCCATGACTCCAAAAAGCAGAAAGCCAAGGACAGATCTCAAGTGCCCTCCTTTAACCTAGCTCGTATGGGTCTTGCTTTTGACTCCCTGTTTGGTATAAATTAGAGCATTCATATTATTTTAACTCTGTCTCCCTTTGCATAAATGTAGAATGAGCGTATTGTGCAGGGCCTGGGGTGTGAATGGTAGTTTACTGAGATAGAGCCATTTCTCTTGCACAATTTCTTTATTAACCCTCATAAATACAGTCCTGTAAGTGCAGAGGCTAGTCTGGCTTTGCAATGCAGCACATTAAATGGTGGCACACAGCATCTCCCACCCACAGGACATCATCATGTCTCTCCTTTACAGAAGAAGAAGAGAGCATTGAGCCCCATCCAGTGGCAGCTGGGTAAATTGCAAGGGGACACCCAACCAGATTAGCCCTGATAGACAGCACATTGGAAGAGACAAGAGGCGTCGTTAAGTAATTGGGTATTAATTTTCCTTTACACGTGGCACTTAAACAACTGGAAGACTGCCTTTGGCTTTTAAAAGACGTGCCATTGAACGTTACACTGGGCATGTTACCAAGAGGAGCTTTGCAATATTTACATAGGAAAGGTAGTACATGTCCTTTTTTCTTAACTCCAAGTGAACTTGAATTAGAAGAAACCATACCCAGGTTTTTGCTGCGCTGTGTGCCATTGCTTCTGGGAGGTAAGAAGCACTGTTTGGCAGTGAGACATTACCGGCGGATGCTGAGGGTCTACGTATCACAGCGAATGGCTTCGTATCAGACGCACACAATTACTTATATGAGAGCAATGCCCAGACCCCAGCCCATAGCTCGTCCCGCTGGCCAAGGCGATGCACGAGCACAAAGCAAGAGACTCTTGGTACCCAGAAAAGCTGCTGAGATAAGGAGATGTCTATACACAGGGCTCGTCTCTGGGTTTTAATCCACACACCCCAGCCATTTGCACAAAGGAGTCTAATATCTGGACCTATATGTGCTTCAAACCTATGAGCTGAAAGTAGTCATTTGGAGTCTGCATTATTATGGATATCCACTTATTTCCCATGCCACTAAAATCCATCTGTTGGAGCCCAAGATTTGCTAGCACTCCTGTGCTATCCCCAAGCCCCCCACGGGCTGTATTTCCAAGCCTTTCTGCCCAGTTGCTCCCCACTCCCCTCCGACCCACCAGAAACTACCAGTACTTCACATGCTCCCTCTGGCCTGCTCCATGTCTGCAGTGCTCAGCTCCCCTCAACTTAAATACCCTAAAACGTGCCATTGTGGTGTGCTGCTGGCTGGGCAGACGGGCACGCCGGGTTCAGGCTGGCCTTTGCTGTGACTGCAGCGTGACACAGGAGACATACCTGTGATGTGCCCTAGGGTGAAACCCCTTGCAGAAAGAGACACCAGAGCAGGGGGGCTGAGGCTGGCCCCTGAATTAGCCACACATCCAGATGGGCTAGGAGTTGTTTTGGGGCCATATTTCCAGCATCTGTTCAGCATCCAGGGGTTGCAGCCAGAGCTAGGCTGTCTTTGGACAACCACAGCCACAGCAGCCCCACGGCGCTCGTTGCAGAGGAAACTGCAGCCAGAAAGGGAGCAAATTCTGCGGGGTGCCCTGAGCAATTATCACGGTTCCTACGTGGAGACAAGCAAAATGCATCCTTGGAGGGGCAGTCGGATGCAGTCCCCTCTTAGCGGCTGTCTTGACCCTGAAGGAAGGGAAGAGTGGGTCCAAAGTGACAAAGCCTAGCATCCCACGGGGAAAGCAACCCTGTGGGAGGCAGCTGGACCAAGCCAGCTTGCATCGACTGATGCACAAGCCAGACCTTGCTGTCAGTCAGGTGTTTTCCCTGACAAATACCTACAAAAAGCCTTTGAGGCAACTCTGTGTCTAGTTGATTGAATCCACTAATTATTCTCTCTCCTCTGCACCTTCTGTTACATTCACTTAAGGAAATGGCAGGCTAAAAATTACCTCTGTTGTGCAAATAGGAGCAGTGGCCCCCAAAGAACAGAAGATCAGCTGACATGCAGCTGACTTGCTTCTACTTTGGCATAGGACAACTGGGGAGAAAATACACCTCTGCTGCCAAAAAAGACAGAGCCAGTCTAGGCTTGAGCTTATTGAACCCTGACTACAAGGCTCTCTTGTGCCCTTTTCACATCTGGAGCATCACTTGTGTCATGTACCCACATCCACCACACCAGGGCAATGCACCGAATAAGCGGACGCTGTAAATGATCCACCTGCAAGTGCGTGGTAGGAAGTGCTCAGAGGGCAGCTCTGAAATGCATGGAGGTCTCTGTGTGAAATCCAGTCCTCCTCCCATGACCTGTTACAAGCTCACTGAGCAGTGAGTAACTCTATGCACAGCACACAGCGAGATGACAGTAGCTTTGCTGGCAAACAGCCTACGTGCTCCAGCGATTCATTTACTAAGTCAGGCCGTTTTCCCCAAAAGCTAGAAACTCCAGCACTGCCACTGGGACTCTATGCTGTTGGTTTCAAACTTCTGTTATACAGAAGTTTTTTGTCCCCTTAAGGCCACCCCAACTGGATCTTGAAAAGAGACAATAAATGGCCACATCTGTCTGAACATGGAAACAGTCATTCCAATAATCTGGAGAGCTTCTTCTTCATCGTTGTGTCTCCAATCCAATCTTTCTATATGGTCTGCTCCCAATATGTTGCACAGGCCTCTGCTTCTGGTGTGGGTGATGCCGGACCTTGTGGGGTGCATCGTGGTGCTCCAGGGCATCTCAGGAGATGATCCATGGTTTGCTTGTCCTGACAAACTCATGGGTTGGTTGCATAGAGGCCCCATGATTTCATGAGAAAGTTGCAAAGCTCCTGAGATGGCAGGTGAAGCAAGAAAAGTCAAAGGCATGTGAGCCCCTATTTCTAGATAAAAGCACTGAGACTGCTCAGAGACAGCCAGCCATGTAACTGCCTTTTGTCCTTCTCCCATCTCCTCTTTTGCCCCTCTCTGTCTTCATCGACACCTTCTCCTGCTCCACCAGGCAAGGTTGGGTATAGGGGAGGTATTCAGGAACCTTTCTCAGTCTCTTTCTCCATGAAAAGAAACAATCAATCAAACATCCATCGCTGATCTTCACATTCATTCGTTGGCTTTGGGGTTCAATGCCAACTGTACCCCAATCCAATGCCAATTGTACCCTCATTTCCAATTCAGAGGATGCTCTCCAACTTTTGCAGTGGGGGGTCTGTCAGTCCTCGGGTATGGTGCAGCAAAAGGCACCTGAATCTCACTGAGGGCCCTTTGGGGGATGTAAAGGTGATCTCAAGCTATGGGAAGACCCCTCAAGCCCAGTGGAGATTTCACCCTCTGGGATCCGTTCAGCAGGAAATTGCTTCTTCCTGTGGTCAGCTCATGGGGTCTCTTCACCCATAGACCCTCCCTGTCCTACAGATGGATCCACAACCACCTTCTGCTGCTTGCTTTTCAGAGGCAGAACAGCAGAGGCCAAAGCTGCCAGGGAAGCACTGACCTTTCTGGTCTCGTCTGCATGCAAGAACTAGACGCTGCAGGCTTCGCTGGCCATGCATTTACCCTGGAATAAACAGACTTAGAGCTAATAGAGTAGCTATTAGAGTAGAGCTAATGCTTGTCCAGGATGGAGAATAAGCCACATATCAGCAGCATTGCAAACCTGCTAGGCTTGTGCTGGTATAAACTCTGGCAGCAAAAAGCTAATCCCCACACCTGCCCTGAAATGATACAGCAAGCTGTGTAGAGCCCGGCGTCGGTCTGCAAGCTGCTCTAGGTATTCTGGCAGGGGGAATAAGCCACGGAGGCACCAGGTTTTAATAAAAACTATAAAACAGGGGAGCTTCCTAAAGGACTTGCGGAGGTTTCACTCCTCCCTGCCTGGCAGCATCTCCAGGCGCAGACACCAGCGCCAAGACCGTGCAAAGCAGTCCCGGACCCGTCAGCTGATGTGTTGCGCTGCCGGGGGGAGAACAAGCAGTGTAGTCTTCCTGCCCTCCCCCTGGCTCCCCCAGCGCAGCTGCAGCTGATTACAGAGCCTGCAGAAAGCCTCCTGGGTCAGATGCGTGCCTGGCATCCAGCAGCTTATCTCCACCGAGGAGGATGGAGTTGTGCAGGAGATCCGGCCCTGACACGTGCCGGTAATGAGCTCTGCCAGCTGCCAGCCCTCTGCCAGCTGCCCTCGGCTTGGGTTTGCTGCTGACCAGGAGGCCTCTGGCCCTACAAAGCAAAGCAAATGTGTCTTGCATGATCGGTGGGCGAGCATCTCAACCAGGATGCATTGAAGTGAGGCCCGGAAAAAAACAACCATGTTCCCTGCTTGCCTCCGCGCTCCTGCAGAGCTGAGGCCAGCCCTCTCCACCGCCACAAGAAATAGAGCATGAAAATTAGGCTTGAACTTTATCCGTGACGCTCCTCCTGCCTCCTTCCCTCTCTTCTCTTGCAGGGTGAAATCCTAGCGGGAAGGGGAGAAATCCCTGCTAATCATTTGGAGGAGGGCTCTGTGGTGCACATGCATGTGTGTGTGTATGCACACGTGTCTGTGCCTCTATGGGGTTCTCTCTCCAGTCAAATCTAAGCAAGGCACGCATTAGATACAGAAGGGATTTCTAATGCTGCGTTCTGCAGCAGGTCCATCTAACCCTTTTAGTATCTTAATAAATGCTGGGCAGAGCACTCTGGGACACAGCCTTGCTATGCACTGACCCTGGTCTCTGCCTGTCTCCCGAGGGGGAGAGGGAAGGCAGGGGGGTTATCTGCTACTGGTCCAGAAAGCAGCAGTTATCTCTTCCCATTGCTCAAGCGCTTGTAAGATGAGCAGCTGAGACAGAGAAACAAGACTTCTTTCAGCGCTTCCACTGTAAGCATGCATACAAAACCAGAAAAGGTCAGCGCTAAATGCCTTTCCAGGATGTATTGCTGTGTCTGCTAGGTTAGCTTTCTACTGTCTCCTAATCCAGGAAACAGGCTGTAAAAAGGCGAGTTAACAGTGGATTAAAAAAGCTGTCAGGAGAAGAGTATCATCTATTATATGGAGGCAAATTAATGGTGCATGGACAGCAAAATGCTTCCTGGCTTATCAGAGACAGAAAGGTGTTTCTGTTTGGGGGGGATTTACTTTCCAGCAGCGTGCGCACAGCAGCCGTGTGTGCCATCATAGCAAGAAAATCCCTCGTGCCTGCAATCAAACTGGCCTAAGAATAATTCGCGCCGAGCACAAATTCGGCCCTTCTGGAGAGCAGACAATGGCACTTTAACATCATAAATCCTTAAACATGAACATCTAAACCACGCCGGGCTCAGGAATACAATCTGATTTTCTGTTTCAGTGTGCTGTCTACCATGTTCCCCCATATATTTTTAAACAGACATCTGGCCCATTTGCATCACTTTGACTGATCCAGGGGCTGAATCTGGCAACACATACACTATGCATATAACTATGGTTAATATTATTATAACTATGCTGGCATCAGTGGAGGTAATCTGATCTAAAACTGGAGAACCAGGCTTGTATTTGGAGAAGTCTCTCTTTATATAGTCAAGATGCTCAGTCAAGTGCACACTGCAACTCAGAAAAGAGCTACACAGATCAGCTTGGTAAATCTTTATGCTCCCCTTGATCTTGGCCAGGCTGCGTGCTAATCAAGTCCCGCAGTGTAACTCAGAGAAGCTGTAAGGTTGTGCTAACTTAAAGCAACAGCCAACAGCCCCAAGAAGCCAAGATACCACCAGGACAAACAGCAGCTCTGCAAACACCCACTTTCCCCTGACGGTGCCCACGTCTGCTAACTGCTGAGCCGCAAATCCCAATCAGCTAAAGCTGGGCTTCCTCAATCCTTGCTTTTCTTAGTGTATGACTGTCACCAAGTGATGGTGGGCAGAGAGGTGCAATTCCCCTAAGCCCCTGGGAAACTCCTCCAGAAGTCCACAGTCACCGCAGCCCGTTCCAGACTGCTTTGCAATATGAAGCAGGCTAGCAGAAGGCCAAAGTCATGGACCTGTCTTAGCAGGTGGGGTTTTGTTTGGTTTCGAGAAGTGATGGGAAGATGTCAGAATAGACGGCGGAGAACTCGCCACTCCAAGTTGGGCAAGGAAATTTTGGCGTAACCATGAAACCTTCAAACATTTTTAACTTGCAAAGGATTTCGCTGGGTCACAATACCATTATTGGTATTATTATTACCATATTGCCTACTCTGAGCGTTCAAAAGGCATGTGTCAGCTTCTCCCCTCCAATCCTGAGTCCGGCTTAAAAACCAATAGTTTTTCAAAAGCAGCATCAATACAGGCAGACAAGTTTCTTTGGGTAGATGTGATATCTTTTATTAGACCAACCAGTTGGAAAAATTGTTCTTTGCAAGCTTTTGGGTGCAAACGCCCTTCTTCAGGCACAGGGAGCATCCTGAATCAACACGGGGTTATTTTTATCAGTGTCCAGAGGCCTGAGCCATTAGCAGCCATGGCTTTAAAGTGTTTCTCTGGGACTATGAGGAATAGAAACTTATTTTCTTGAAAAAAAAAAGAAGAAAGCAAGCTGAGCTTCAGTCATGCCCTGTCTCCAAGAGCTGTACCTAAAGATCACACCAGATCTTGCAAGAACTCGGGATCAAACTGCGATAGTTGGCAGCAGGGTATTGTGCCAGGTGAAAAGTGCTTTTCCAGTCTGCCCTCTTTGAGGTTTGAATGCATGTGAATCATCTTTTTCTTCCCTGTATGTCTCAGCTTTGCATTACCAAACCTACGTGAGCTCCAAAAGGCAGTCATGAATGTATCACATATTCCACTCGCAGCAACCCCCTGGTTAAATACTACATTAACACACAGAGGAGAAGGGCTATGGCACTGCTGCTAGACAGAGCCCAGACAAATATGATACAGCAAGAAAGTTGCTCAGGGTATTTTCTGGAGGTCTCCTCCAGGATGGGACTGGGATCAGAGCACACTGCTTGGCTGCAGCAAGAGGATTGATTTCCCTCTCCCCACCATGCTCCCCTCCCTGCTTTCTCCACCGCGTGGAGGCCTTGGGAGCTTCTTCGTCAGGATTGACCTGAACAGTAGATGTACAGCTTCAATGTGAGCGAACATCCTGATTCATCGTTCGTGCTATGTATCCTTTCATTGTGATTAAACAGCTCTTCTGTAGGACATGAACTTCACTTAAGACTACATGGCTTATTTGGGTTTGCAAATACAGATGCAGCCCTGCTCAAACGGCTATGCCTGGGAGCCAGTGACAGGATATAAAAATAGCTTTTGCTGTCAGCATGGCTTCTTCTTATTTGTATTCTGAGTATCATCACTTTGGCAGGCACAGGAAGCTCTTCTTGTTTGCATTTTATTTTGCCTGCAGAAAATTTACAGTTCAAGTGACTTCTCTTTGCTTCATCAGGCTAATCGGATGACAAATTGCTTGAGCTACAGAGAAGAGACCTCAGACAACAGAAAATGGTAACAGAAGAAAAAAATTAAACGCATGCTAGTGGTCAGAGCGAGTGGTTTTGTTCTGTAGCTGTCTCTAATTTTGTCCCCGACAATTAGAGCAAAGGGTTGTGAAATGGAGATCAAATGCCCTAATTTGATGATGGGGATCTACAGACTCCAAAATGCTGTTTCCTTTCAACGAGACTATGAGCCTTATAAGATCACTGGTTCTCAACCCGCTGAAAACAGCTGCGTTTTCTGCTTTAAACTCCCTACTTCCACTGAAGCGTCATGAAGCATGGAAGAAGAGGTTTCTCTTGTGTTCATCTTATTTTGAGTGTCTGATGGTTTGCTGCTGCTCAGGGTTAGTTGGCTAACAAACACCCAAAGATTTGTCTGTGTTTTTGACAGAAAGTGGCAGGGGGTTATTTTTTCCCCTTCCTTATCATGCTGGCTGACCTTGCCTGGAGTGACATAGAGCAAAGGCAATAATAATAATAATACATTGCCCCATTTTTCTTAACACAGCCTAAACGTCAGTGTTGGGACTTTGAGCTGCCTTCGCCGAGAAGTTGAAGTCCTCTTTCATATTGTTCCCTGATATTTTCCGTCACAGGATTCAGCTCTCGGTCTATTATTTCTTCTACAGACAGAACTGTGGCACCATCTTCTGGATGACTCTTTAGACTATAATAAAAGCCATCTCAACAAGAGATCGTTCTCTACCGTGGCTTACAATGAGGGCAACTTGAATATTCATCGAATGCACACTCCTGATTACAGTAGACTTTAAATAATTTGATTATACAGTCCCTTTTGGAAACAGTAATAAGAGCTACAGTCAAAACACTTGATTGCTAAATATTATCTCAAGAGAACAAAAAAAAAATAATGTTTTTCCTTCTCGGAAAAGAAAAAGAGACCCATAGCATGGCACTCTTTAAGAGGAAACACTGGACAATATTTTTTGTTTCCCCCAGGACTAACATGATGTCTGCAAAAAGTTACTTTTTTAATCCGGTACCACAATGAATTCCTCTGTGGCTGGTTGTTATTTGCTCCTAAAAGTTTTTATTTTAATGTACAAAGCATTAGAGAGCAACAAAGTCAATATACGGAAGGGTCTGCATGGCATACGCTGAAGGCCGTGGAGCTGGGGGATAACAGAGAATAAGGCAGACTCTTCTGCATACACTGAAGTCAATATTGCTATGGCAGCTAACATCACCTAAGGCTGCTAGTCTGTGATCTTTGATGTATAAGACAAAGCTGTGTTTGGCTCTTTAGCTTTTAAGGCCTGTGGTAGGAAGGGAGTAAATAGCTCAGTTACTGAAGGGGACTCATACTAGATAAAAGCTGCGTGCATTGCTTGACATTTGCACATATGACTAACGAAGCTGGTAAAAAAAAAAAAAAGCTTAAAAAGATTTTTTGTTGCTATTTTTTACTGTGTTTAAAATAAGAACAAGTTCAAAATGGGACCTATTTTTTAATTGAAAATCAAGAAATTGGCAGCTGCCTGGTACACGTTTACAAAAGTTAAACCCAAACTGAATACTTTGGGGGAAATTTGAGCTATATATTTATTTATCTTCATGTATATTTAATTTAAAGCATCTTAAAGGCCTTCAGCCTCCAGGGGAGGTTTTTACATTTCTCATCATAAGCACAAAGATTACAGGATTATCAACCTGTTCATGCTGTTGAATATAGTAACACTTGCTGTCCCTTCAATACGCGCAAACTTTCATCCTTCTCCATGTCAGGAGGAGTTTTAACAGTCAGAGTGCCTCACGCTGGCTCCTCAGAACTTTATGCTTCATATTGAAGTTCACCAACAAAGTCAAAGAGATCGTCTATGAATTCAAAGGACGTCGTGCCAGTCACCCTTCTTCAGACCAGCACGATCGATCGAATCATAGAAAACGAGGGTGGAAGGGTCCTTAGGAGGTCACATCGAGTCCAACCCCCTGCTCCAAGCACAACCGGCCCCAACAACCCCATCTGCTTAACTGGCACCCATTAGAGTACTGCCTGAGCACCTCACAGTGGTCTTTATCCCCATTTTACAGATGCACAGTTGGGTGCTGTGAGGGAGCAGGGGTTTCAATCTTGGGGATAATGGTTGCTTTTCACTGCCTGGAGGGTCTCGGGGAGGTCTCTGCCCTTCGGCACTTCCACCTTTTGTGCTTAATGCTGTTATAATAAAGGTTTTAAAAGCCTGTCTCTGTCGCCTGCACAAAAACAAGCACTGATCCAGCATTTCTCCTTGCCACCAGACTCTTCTGAGCTCTGGAGCGGGCATTTTCGTTTGCAGCCTCTCCGCTTTTCTTTGATGAGCACTCAGCAGGGAAGAAGAAGAAATCATTTTTGATTGCACTCCATGCGAGCTCTGTGTGAGGAGGGAGGCAGCCCCCTATCCACAGCTGTAATGTGTGGCATGAAGCCCTAACCCTGACCACGCCTGCCCCATCACCACTGGTTTTGATAGCTCCTCTGTGTTATATAGAGGCACTGCCATTGTGTTGGATCATTGCTCCTCGGTGCTGCTCAGGCATCCGAAGCACAGCACGTGGAATGACTCTCGGGGAAGCAACGACTGCCGTAGGCTGGCATTCACACCACGTGGCTGGGCCGCTGCTTCATGGAGAGGGACCACCGCTTCCCAAACCCTGGTACCATCCTACCCTAGGAAATGCATGCGGGCTGCATGCTGCATGTTGCAGCTGTAAGCCTAGAAGACAACTCCTATGGAGAATGGTTTCACCGTGCCAGAGAAGCTTGACGTTCAGGCTGCATCCAAGAAACCTCTTGCTTGAAATGCTGCACAAGGCCTGCTTGGATTAAAGGTAGGGGAATGCAGCCACGAACTCTGTTAGCAGACAGGGGCCAGGCTAATGAGCTGGCGTGCCCTCGAGGTAAAGGATGGCTAAGACACGTTTGAAGCTGCCGAGCTATTTAAGCAAGTGCTTGCAAGGTCTGTGGGTCACTAAGCCGTACAGGTCTGCCAGGGCCAGGGATGGATTCGTGGGGAGGGGGGTGCACTGTTGCATTTGCATCCCCCTTTGATCCCTGCTGCACCCAAAGTTTCAAACCAACTGCCTGGCCGTGGCACCTGCATTTCAAGTCAGGCAAGGCTGCGGGAGTCACTTGACTTCAGCTCAAATCTACCTGATCCCTTCTAACCTCTTCATCCCATAGGTGTTAACGAGTACAACCCTCTTCTTTTTAATGGTCTTGATGCTGCACCAGTCCCGCTAGCCTTTGCTCTGCCGTTCTGCTGTCTGTTCGCTGCCCTCGGTAATGCAGTTCCTATTTCACAGCTCTGCAGATTGTTTTCAACTTATTCCAATCAAGTTATGTTTGTTTTCGCTTCCCGATTAAACTGAATAATACAGCCCTAGGCCACTAGTGTGTTAGTGAAGCTTCTAGTTTATTTTTAACCGGGGAAAAATCTGTGTTGTTTTATAAGCAATGATGCACCTTCCAGTCTGCACCCCTGCCTTCAAGATTCAAGATCCACCCATGGCCGGGACGCCCCCGAGAGATGAGCTGGCTGCTGGGAACCTGCTTCTGCATGCGGGGAAAAACCAGGACTTTAAACTTTGCACAAGGTCCCCCAGGTGCTGATAGTAGCTGAGTCCTCCTGGCACGAGGCGGCAGGCAAACTTCAACCCACCCACCCTTCCTGCAGTGAGGCTTAGGTCCTGTACTGGGAGAGCATCCCACCCTCCCTCTCCCTGGGACTTTCACGGGTGAAGTTCAAAGACATCAGGGCCTGGGGCTGGATTGTCACCCAACTTGCCGGCACCTTTTTGCTGACATAGGACACGATACAGCGAAGGGCAGGGACCTCCAGCCCTGACCCGCACACACCTCTGCTTTCCCAGCTCAGCTTCTCAGCTTAGCTGCAATCGGGAATCTGCCTCCAGCTTTCTAATTCCCCGGGTCAAAACATTAGCTCCTCTGGTGCCTCGCAGATCCAAGGCGCAGGGTTGGGATGTAACACGAGAGACCCTCCAAATCCTACCACCTCCAAATCAAATCTCTTAAACAGGCAAAGAGAGGGATGGATGAAGGGCCAGCATATGTTCTTATTCTCAGCAGGAAAGCAAAGGTGCTCTGGTGGGGTGCAACTGCACCCAGCTTAGACCAGGGGGTTCTTCGGCTCACAGCTTCTGCTCCTTCAGGGACTTCAAGCCAGAAAAAGAGAAGACTAATCCCGTTTTTATTCCCTATTCCCTCCACCTCAGATGCCACAGAGTCATTATCGCACAGGACAGAAGCCACGAACCGTCCTCTTTGACAAAAGAGTCTGGACTGTTTCTCATTTCCACGCCTGAAATGGAATGAGTAGCAATCTCTGTCTTCTGATGAGGGCTGGGAAGTACATTGGCCTATGTTGAATTAAATCCAGAGTGGGCAATCAAAACCATTCCTCACCCATCTGTAGGCCTTGATCTTTGCAGTCTGGGAAAGGGACACGATGAAAATCTCCAAACTCGGAGGTTTGCAGAAATGCCCGGTAGTGAAAGCAAATGGCACAAGACCGGCATGGTGAATGAACTTTGGAGGGGAGGGAAGTCACTTGCAGATCAAGTAAAACTGGTGGCAGCTAAATCTTTCGTGCTCAAGTCCCAACGAATGCTTGCTGTTTCCGGAGGCTTTCAGACACTGCTCACGCTGCTTTGTCTGTCATTTATTATTCGTGCAGCTTAGCAGCCGATATCAGGGCCTATTTATGCTACGTACCATGCATGCACCCATGCAGAGCTTCACCCAGCATATTTTGCAGCTTTAATGCAATAAAGCAGGGGATCTGATGGCGCATAGGGCATCAGTGGGAGCCATCGGTGCCCTCGGTGGGAGCTGTCTCATCAGTTTAGGTGCGTTCAGGGTTAGAGAGTGGATGAGGGCAGTGAAAGACCTTTTATTGTGGACCTTCATGTATCAGTGAAAGCAGCATATGTCTGAAATTTTGGTGGATCCAAATTTGGGGTGTCTTATTCTACCCTTGGCAGGGGTTACAGGCAGCGGTGACTTCTGGGAAACATGGCAAGCAATCCTAAAGTTCAGCGCAAAAACAAGGGCTTGCAAAGTTGTATCTTCATCACTCCCCGGCCATGACTGCAAAGTGCCCCCCAGAAAGATGAGTCTCCTGACTGCTCATCCAGTGTGAAGAAGCAATGCCTTTTTATTTCCTCCTTGTGACACACGTGCTCACTCCCAGCACATACACACCCCGCAAGACAGAGGTGAACAATGAGCCTCTTTGACCCTGTGGGTTTTTGCTGAGCCGCAAAGGGAAACGAGAACGAAAATTATGCATTGCCAGGCACGGCGAGCCTGTTTGATGTTAATTTAGAGCAAGTTCAACTAAAAATACCCACCGTTACAAATTATACCATTTCTAGAAAAACAAATGAATATTTATAAATGTTTAGGCTTCCCTGATTTTCACTGTGAGTACTGGATCGTTTTTTGCAAGCCCAGATTAACATGTAACTATGCACATAATCAGGCAATTAAATGCAAAAATTACTCCCGTCATCATGAGATGCACGTGTTTTCTCTTCCTGCCACACTTTGATGTAAGGACCTGATTTTCACGTGCACTCCCTTTGCCCTGTCCCAGCAAATTACTCCCAATATAGAGCCCTGTTTACACTGCCAAAATGGTTGCAAAGGACTTGAATGTACACAGTGAATTGGGATTAGCAGTTCATTTTGATTCTGAATGAGCGTTAAAGCAAGAAAGGAGTCAATATTTGTAGCATGGGCAGAGAACAGAAAGCAGCTCGTAATGACCAAGGCATTTCTTCTTTTCAACCATAATACCTGAAAATATTCTATTTTGATTTCTTATGGAAATAGGCCAATCCATGTTTTGGCAAAGCTAAAAAACTAAAGGCATGCAGAATAACATCTTAAATATGGCTCTTATGGTCTCTAATGACTTTCTCTACTGCTAAAATATGTCACATTTTGGTAAGAATTTCTTACGTTTTTGCGTTTCTTCTTCTTTTTCCTTTGTCATAGCACAGTGTTTTTCATTTATGGTCAGTGAATAAAAACGGTGGGTTCCTACAACGCTGGTGGAGGTGAGCTAACAGAATTACATCAACCAGATATCTAAATGAGGAGGGAAATTTCCTAATGTGTTCCTAATCTACACTGAGATGACAGGGATTTTCATTTTAGGATGATGAATCGTATGTTCGGAAAAAGCTGGTTCATGTCTTGATTGTCCTCTTGCTGCATGCGTGTGATTGTCATTACTGGTAATGGATGTACCAAAGTAAGGTTACATCCTTCAGAAACCTTGCAAAGGAGGTTTTATTTTTTTCACTTAACGACTTAGCTTTATTAAAATGCATGACAATTCTGAGCAGCAGAGTTTATTACAACAAAGCAAGTTGTCGTATGTTCTTTCAGATAAAAGGAAATTAACATTTTGAAATCATCTTTTTCAAAGTGCTTTTTCCTCAACAATATCTTCCCAAATGAATCCGATTATTTAAATCAATAAAACATTTAATAGAGATATTGTACACGAATATGCTCTGTTCTTGGCTAAGCAGCATGTATTGCCATGCTTTTAAATCAATAATTCCTGGTAAGAAGGCGCTTACTGCTAACCTTTTTATATCAGTGGCCATGATGGCTTAGTATCTACAGCTAAGAGATGTGTTTGTGTGTCAGGCTGTATGAAGGGAAGATTACAGGGCCTGAGAATTAAAGTGCGACAGGAGGTGGAAGATGGGAACTCATCTGGATATTTCCTTTCTTGTGCATTTTTGGTTGTGCTATTGCAATATAGTTGAGCATTATAGCTATTAATTATGTATGGGCAAACATGCACGTTTACGTACAGCCTGGACTATGTTACAGGTAAGGTTTTTGTTTGGTTTCTTGTTTTTTTTTTAATTCTGTGCTTTAAAAAAAAAAATCATCCTTACTTTTTAGGCTTCACATGCCTTGTGCCACTCGTTTAGATGATACGATAGTTGGATCTAAACAAGGCTGTTATGATGTTATAATAGTACAAGCTACCACAGAGTTTTTTGGGATAGCCAGAATTTGGAGCACACTCCCCCACCCTTCCCCTGCTGTGTTGAGCGAGTTTCTGTCAAGGAAAATACCATGCGGTTAAGGTATGGCAAGACTGCTTTCACATCGCTGAAGCCCAAGCAAAAGTCCAAGTTCTGTTGGGTTTTTTTAATTAACCTGATTACATGCCACCTCCATGCTTCTTGGAGTTTATGGCTAAGTCTTGGAGTTTATGGCCATGGCCATGAAGCTTCTTGGACTTTATGGCCATGGCCATGAGCAAACTCAGGCTGCAAGTTAGGTGGTTTTGAAACAGCAGAGAATGGAGGTTCTCCAAGAAGCATAGACCCATTGCTATTTATATGCATTACACTCCTTGAACACAGATGACCTGAATGCAACATAATACTCCATATGTGGAAGGATCAGTGCCTCATACAAGGGCATGAGGAATCTCCTGTTGCTCCCAGGAAGACCTCACCAGATGCAGCTTGGGCTTGCATTTGCCTCTTTTGAGGCCACTTGGTAGCACGTAGCTATCTCGTGATCAGAGAAGTAACACGCCCCATTCTTTCTCCCTCTAATTCATAAGGCCCCTGCTTAGAGCTGCTATTCTTCTTTGCAAATCAGTCCCTAAATACATGCCAGTGCAGCGTGTACTGTCCTGGGAGCAGATGTCACTGATGCTTGTTAAATGTAGGGCTCCCTTTGTGAAAAGCTGAGCTCAGAAGGCCCCTCTGGGACTGCCCTGGAGAGTCCTAGCTGTGCTGCACGGTGCGGTGATGCCCTAACCACCAGGATAGCATCAGGGATGTGTACAAGTCACAAAATATATGGCTTTAATAAACTGCAGACTGCTCAGTATGCTTCTCTCTCCTGCATGGATTTCAAGTAGCAGAGCTGTGCTGCCTTTGGCTGACATCCCTGTCATCTCTGGCATCTAAATCAGACCTTGCTCTCACCTTCTCCCCCAGACTACCTCTTCTAGGCCCTCCAGCACTTCTTCCCTCCCACCTCCTAGCCGAGATGCTGTGGAAACAGCTGTCTCCACTACCTGCTTATGTGCCTGTGAGCCAAGGGGGGGTTTTCAGGTGCTGCTGCAGCTCCAATCCCCCCCTTGTTTCCATCCCAGGAGGCAGGGACCACAGCAAACCAGGACCCAAACAGGGGGGCAAAAGGTGCATGACTGGGAAGGAAAGATGCATGTGCTAGAAGAGCTGGGGAGCAACTTTCTATCCAGCAATGACCCCCTGTAGACCCTCCATTTCAGGCTCCTTTATATCTGAAGTAAACCCCTTTCAGCGTGAGAAACAAGGAGAAACCCAGCTTGTAGGAGAGAGATGCAATGGCAGCAGCAAGTCTGCGAGGTCCAGGTAGATTTGGATTTGGGGCATTAAGCCTTAACCCCTTCACCACCTGCCCTGTGCATGCCTCCAGCCCCTGCCCCTTCCCCAAGTAGACATGCTAGAGTGCATACACTGACGCCCACCTTTTCCCACCCCAGCATCAAACCAGGTGCTGCAGCCCATCCAGACCTATATATAGAGCTGCTGCCCCTGCCCATTGGCTGCATCTTGCCTGGGGAGGAGCTTGCTTTATAAAACCCCACCCTCCACTTTGCAGCCTTTTAGCATCTGCTAATTGTTTTTCAGGCTGGTTTCATCTGTCTTCAAGCTGCATCTTCTGCCCTCTCCATCTTCATCCAACTGCCTGCTCCTTCTTCTCCTCTGTGCTTGCCATCTGCCTGTTCCCTTCCTGTTCTTTATCCTTTGTACCTGCCATGGATTTCCTATCCCACCTAAAAGCAAAGTGGGATCCTGGGTGAGTTTTCTTTTTTCCTCCAATCCAGGCCATGCAGGTGGTTGAGATCACTCAAAAAAAGCCATTTCTAAATGGCCTAAACCCATAGTGGGCCCATTTATGAACTCACACCAACAGCTACCAGGTTTTGGAAGCTAAATTTAATCATTTAGCTAAATATGCTGGCATTCCTGATGGGGTGTTTTGTATGATGGTCCCCTGCAGTGTAATGCTAGATAATGAATCATCTGTTCAAAAAAAAAAAAGGATCTGGTTATAACTGAGCAAGTAAAACTGAGAAATTGGGTTATTCCCTTTATCTTCTGGTTTCTTCACAAAACTTCACCCACATCGCTTAAAAGAAAAGAGCAAGTGACAGTTCTTTCTTGCTGGCATATAATCGGCCACCATGATTTGCAGCTTCTTGTGTCTTGCTACGTGCTGTTTTACAGGAAGGGAGCAGGTGGACCTGTATCTTTTTTTTCTATACAGTATTACTTTCCACTACAGATGTCAAAAGCCTGAGTGTGACTTCCAAAGAAATGTATTTATTTGAAGTGCAGGAGCTCTTTGGGGCCCTGGCAGAGATGAGGCCTCGCTCACTGCAAACACATGGGGGAGAATCTCTGCTCCATAAAAAAGGGACAGCAATGTGGGGGAAAGAAAGTAGGATGATTGCTACTGAATATGGGGAAATGCATCATGAGGCTAAGCAGCTTGCCAAAGGTGAGACCGGGAGTTTGTACCGGAGCAAGATGAGCCCAAACTGAGTCCTGTGTCTTACCTATACAAGCATCTTTCCACCACTCAAGTTTTGTTGCAAAACCTCAGTTAAAAGAAGAAGAAAGAACAGGAGGTAAATAAAATAAAAATCAGTCGTTCATTTATCTGGGGTTATTTTTTTTTGTTGTTTTTACAGGAATGGATTTCCATGTTCTGGCCAGCTATATATAGATATATAGATAGATATATGAGTATCAGCCTTCTACAGCTGGCTGGTGGGCGTAGCTTTGACTGTACTGAGGGTCCATGGGAAATTCAGCTGAGAAGTTCAAAGAGAACAAGATGCCACATTAATTAATATGGGGAGGCTTGAGTTGTTTTGCAGTCATCTGTCACTTGCATAATTCTTGCCATGACAGGTAATAAGTCTTCAGTCCTGAGGTACTGCTTGATAATGTGAACTCGAACAAACTATTCATGTTGTTCGCTAGAGCTAAAGTTAATCCAAACAGCACATCTTGCCAAGAGCTGAAAACCAGAGAGCCAGGGCATGGGAAGCACAAGCATCATCTCCTAGCAAATTAATTGCCTGGAGTTAAAGCACCTGTGGTGGGATCCCTATCGTGCCTGTCGCTTCTTCTTGTGATCTGGTTCCTGTGCTCCAGCCCCTGGTGCTTGAAGAACAGGGGCTAATTTTTGTATGCAAAAGTTTCTGGATATTGGGGATAAGAGAACTGGTGGCAGTAGCCAGATAGTTTCTAGCTACAAATCTCCAGCAAATTATTGAGACCTCATTGCTGTAGTATCAAGGGTCCAGCATAGACGTGATGTAGTATTATGGGTGCAGCAGGGAAGTCCTGTTACTTCCATCCCTCAGACTGGGAGCTGAGACCCAGACAGACAGCCACATTCAGAAGGGATTTGCAAGCCAAAATTGGGACTTGGATATGATTTGATCCCGGACATGCTGGGGAAGTAGCACGGCCTTTACCTCCGTGCACCTCTGCAAGGGGCTACCAACAAGTGCACGGCAAGTGGAGCTGCATTTTGGGAGCTCCTTCAAAGCACTAGTCTGCTGATGTTAACCTTCTCCTTTAAGGACAACAGAGCATTTCAAGACTTTAAGGTTTTTTTTTTTCTAAGAGATGAAACCAAAAATAGGTCACGTTTGAGGCGACCAACCTTGACAGGACATGGGCACGTATTCTGGGAGGATGGAGATTTCACCCTCACGTGGTCCTTGCCCAAAAACCCAGCGCTTGCGATTTTGTGTTCTGATGCACGAAACCGAATGCAATTTAAATATAGCTGTGGGTCAGCCACAATCCAGCATATTTAATGAAGGGATTTGACTGGCAGCTATATATTGCATTATTTATGAAGTGATAGCTATATAGTGGTATTGTGATAGCTTAATTAGAAGCTTAGCCTAGTTTTGCTAAAAATAAATAGTGGTGTTAATTCTCTGCTTTTTTGAATAGTCGAGGGATATCTCGGGAGCTGCGTTGCTGAAACGTACTAATTGCAGAATACGTTTATACGATATCAGAAAGAAGGACCTAAAATGGTATGATTTTGATCTAGATGAAGGATTGGACTTTTATCAGCTATGGGGAAATAGAGTGCATTTAAAAGAAACCAACGTAATGGGTACAAGACAATAGAGGATGCAAATGTGAAGAACATTCAAGGAAACAATGAGATGTTGGCAGTAGTCATTGCATGTGTACAATCTAGCTAAGTTTTCTGTCGGCA
This sequence comes from Alligator mississippiensis, assembly GCF_030867095.1. Lineage (NCBI taxonomy): Eukaryota > Metazoa > Chordata > Crocodylia > Alligatoridae > Alligator > Alligator mississippiensis. Next base: position 3,176,060 of record NC_081835.1, read on the forward strand.
TCTTAGCAAAGGACAGGTCTTCAGGAGAGATCTGAAGGAAGGCAATAAGGGAGCTTCACAATCAGCAGCAAGATGAGCAAGGGAGCTAAAAGGTCAACACAGTTCACATTTATCTGCTATGGCTGAGGGAAGACTAGGATGCTCCTAGTGCTGATGCAAAATGCATCCTCTGAGAGGGATTTCAATCTAATCCTTGAGAGTGCTATGAGATGCATAGCTTTAAATAAAATAAAATAAAAACCAGCCCCAAAACAAATTTAAAAACCTTGTGTCTCTCTCTCGAGATAATTATATTGTGGATAAGGTCTCAATCAAACTTGAAGGACAAAGTGACCCTCATCTGCCTGTATCTTGGGAAGTGACAAGTAGAACATGAGATTTTAGGCCCAGGCTACACCGGAGAAATCTGGCATGCGAAGCACCATATGGTGCCCGCCGTGTACATGTGAGGCCTCGTATCCACATGCAACTGCTTGCGACAAAGCAGTGGTGCTGCAATCACCAGCTGGCTTACACTTGCTTCAAGCCATGCTAGCTACCAGTGCTTTCATCCCCACTGCTGCAATGCCACCTTTGGAGGGTGATTATGAATGTAATGGTCCTGTCACACGGCAACCTGATGTACGTGGGACACGCACTCGGGCAGAGAGGAGAGAGAAGCCTCATGTCTATTAAAAAGATAGGGGCATTGTATCTATATAATCTATCTGTAAAAGTTCAATATATAGAGAAACAGTCTATGCATGTGTCCATACTAATACACATGGTGTATGTATACAGATCTACTGTCTGTGATGCATTGCATCTGGGAACTGCCAGAAGGACTTCCAGGCTCTTATGGAAGAGCTTAGACTTGGCCTTTGCAATAATATGCATTGAAGGCATCTGTCTGGAGCTATGCTAGAGCTACTGTGTTATTACTGAAAAGCTTGAAGAAAATATTTAAGCAACTCTTTCCTCCTTCATAGACCTATAGATCAAGGCTGGAAGGGATTGGTTATAATCCAGTTTGATCAGTGAAACACAGGCAAGAGCTCATCTGCTAGATGCAGCACACACATATTACCTTAGATTTACTTTACTGTTCATTTTGGGTCCAGTGGGACTTGGAATAACTTGTACAAAAATTCCCATACGGGTCCCAGCTAAAATGAAATCCCCAACAGTTGGGGAAAAATAAAACAAAAGAAAAACCCTTTGTCCAGGCTAAATAAAGGGTCAGATGATGATGGCCTAATTGTGTACCTGCACTAATTGAGGACTGTCAGATTTTTTTTACTGCTCCATTTTGTAAATGAATGGGAAGCCCATTGGCTGAGAGAGATGGAGTAGGCTACTAACTGTTTTTTGCCCCTGATAAGTGTGCTCCACAGGATGACAACCTAGTGCCAAAGGTTTTGTCTTTATGTAACATCCTTCCTAGTCCATTTGCCAGTCATTGCAAAGACTCACAGTTGCACCTCTTCAGCCCACACAGTCATCCAGGTATGAAAACACAGTCAAATATAATTTGGAACAAACCTAATTTTAATTCCTACATCTTTGCCATCTCTTCAGCATTTGCAATTGCAGACCTGCTACATCCACTCATTTGAACGTGTATTTGAAGGATGGGTTGGGGGGGTTTGTGTGGCATCAAGAGAGTTGGGCCCCTGACAATGTCATTTGGGGGCAAAAATGAGATCGGGTGCTTCAAGAAGTAAAAGGCAAGATATTTCTACTGCTAAGCTCCTGTGGGTTTTCTGTGTTAAGGGAGCAGATGTGAGAGCCAAAAAAGGCATATTCTACCATATTGTTGCACAAGTGGTAACAGCCATCTGGAAGACTTAAAGGATAGAGCAGGCAATAAGCTTCAGCTTGAAAGTCAGGCTGGTGTTATATGGTCACCCAAGGGTTTTCTTTTGAAAGGGGACCTGCAACAGAGATGGCCAAGTACTGAAGTAGCATCAACTGATTAAGAACCAAAATACCAATAGGGCACTGGGGAAGCAGATGCAAGATAAATAATGATAGGAAAGATAATGATAATAAAGGAACTTGCATCTGTCATTCACAGGACAGGCACAACAATTTAAAAAGCAGCGAGTGTTTCTTGTAGCTTCTCCAAGACAGCCCAATTTGCAAGTGCCCAGGGCTTGAAAACATGAGCGTTTCCTGCATGTGCCCTGGACGGTCTCTGAAAACAGAAACCGAGGGCCATGCGAATAAATCGCAGGCGTACACTAAGAATGAGGCTTTCAGGAGATCCGGGGAATAAGTTTGTAAATCCAATTGATAACAACTGGCTGCGAAGCACTGAACTCCCTCTTTCAAAAGCCTCCGATTAATTTAACGGGTAAAATTGTGATTGGGAGAAAAAAGTGGCTGGGGTCATGCATATTCTACCTGCTTTTCAGTTGTACGGCAAATATTTCAGTGGGCTTTTTGAAATTACATGAACCTTCCTGAGCTGATTTAACACATCTCCACTTGAAAGTCTGTCTAATAAAAAACCTAATCTATCAAGGGAAAGGTACCATGAAAGCTGCTATAAATCACAAGCAATGATAAAAGAAACCCATGGGCTGCTAGTTGCTCACCAGTAGTTTAATGTTTTTCAGCAGAGTATTTGGGCTCTCATTTGAGTAAGGACAACACCTCGGCTCTCACCTGTGCTTCATTTATCTGGGCTGTGGTTTTGGGCTAGAATTAAAAACCTGTGAAAGAAGCAGCATAATACGCCAGCCTCTTTTCATCTCCTTCGTCTGGTCTTGCAGGAGCTCTTGCAAGATGATGGTGTGACTCTTCAGACTAGTCTGCCAACACACCTCTGCAATAACCTGTAGGAATAATGCATGGGAATAAGCAGGTAACTTGCATCTCTTAGCTCCTTCCAGGCCAGCCTGAGATGACTAACAGGTGTACATTGTTTAACACCACTAACCTGCCACCAAATGCCCATTATATGATGGCTAGAGTTGGTCATAATGCTGTTTGCACATTTTCAAATGAAGAAAAAACCTGGTTTCTTCTCTCATCTTTTTTATGATGTTTCCAGTATATGAAAAGCAAGGTTCCTGCACTCTCTGTTTTTAACCCTTCCCTAAAAAACCCTTCCCTCCCCTTTCTCTTGGGGAAAGAAAGCAGTGTAAACGCTGAGACGTCTAGGCACAAAGAGCAGAAGTGGTTTGCTCAGGGGTTAATTGTGGCTTTACATAGTCTTTCACCTCAAGGTCAAGGATGTAAGTGGGACTGACTGAATCTTTTCCCCCTGGGTTAGTTCTTGGACTAAAAGCTTTGGGTATTTCACAGGTGAAAATATTTGACCTACTGAAGACCTGGGGAGTGTAAATGCATGTGCTTTGCTTGAGTATTGGGGTTACTACCCCCAAAAGGACTGGAGCCCAGACCTCGGCAGGCCTGTGGCTGTGTGTTAGCTGCTGTTATTGTGTACCCCAATGCCTCCCTCCCCCCTTGTCTCGACTTGGACCTTGCGGTGGCAGGACACGGCTCCAGCACAAAGTTCCTATTGTGTTTCCACGTGAAAAGGAAATGAAACTCTGTCAGTGCAAGAGCATGATGCAAATAAGGAAAGACAAAAGGGATATGTCCTCCACTTGAGGCTGGGGCAAGGATGCTATTCCATTAAGAACATGTCACGAAAAAGTGCCAAAATCATGTCAACGCCAGTCGGAAACCATCGTCCTGCTGTCACGGGAACGGTATGAAGCCCCTGCCGGATCCTCCGAAAGCGCTACGATGACATTAGGTCAGTGGCCACACGCGCTTTGTAGTGTACCATGTAATTGGGGCTGGGAAATTACTTTTTAACGTCAGGCGGTGTGTGGAGGAATAGGCAGATTTCAGCAGTGTGGCAAAGACTTGGAAGCACTTCACTGCCGGGGTGGGATCCTTCAGGAGAAGTGCACACAGGATAAGGGCCCCTGCCAGGCAGAAGGACACCGGGATAAGGACCCCAGACAGGTGAAAAGCCCCCCTGAGAAGGGCACAGGATAAAGACCCCCTGAGGGGTAGGAAGACCCCTTGACAAGGGCACAGGGGATAAAGATCCCCCAACAGGTAAGAAGGGCACAGGGGATAAAGACCCATTGGCAGGTGAGAAGGGCACATGGAAGAAGGCCCCCCCGACAGGTGAAAAGACATCTTGGCAGGGGCACAGGGCATAAAGACCCCCCCCAACAGGCGAAAAGCCCCCTGAAAAGGGCACAGGGGATAAAGACCCCCTGGCAGGTGAGTGACCCCCGGACAGGTGAGAAGCCCCCGGAAAAGGGCACAGGGGAGAAGGGCCCCCAACAGGTGAGTGACCCCCTGAGAAGGTCTTTATCCCCTGTGCCCCCCTGGCAGGGGAGAGGATCCCATGAGAAGGGCACAGGTAAGATGACCCCCTACAGGTGAAAAGCCCCCCAAGATGGGCACAGGGGAGCGACCCCCGACAGGTGAAAATCCCCCTGAAGTGAGCGACCCCTCACAGGTGAGAAGCCCCCCCAGAAGGGCACAGGTGAGCGACCCCCCACAGGTGAAAAGCCCCCCCAGAAGGGCACAGGTGAGCGACCCCCCACAGGTGAAAAGCCCCCTGAGAAGGGCACAGGTGAGTGACCCCCCACAGGTGAAAAGCCCCCCCAGAAGGGCACAGGTGAAAAGCCCCCCCTCAGGAACAGCACAGGTAAGATGACCCCCTGACAGGTGAGAAGCCCCCCGGAAAAGGGCACAGGTAAGATGACCCCTAAAAGGTGAGAAGCCTCCCCTGTTGGGAAGGGCACAGGGGATAAAGACCCCGACAGGTGCGAAGCCCCCCCCCCGTCAGGAAGGGCACAGGTGAGAAGCGCACAGGTAAGACGACCCCTAATAGGTGAGAGTGGCCCCGTCAGGAAGGGCACAGGTAAGACGACCCCCCCGGAGGGCGCAGGTGCGGGGGGGCGGGCAGGGCCGAGGGCTAGTCCCGCCCCGGTCCCGCGCCGCCCCCCGCACATGCGGCGCGGCTCCGCCCCGTGTCGCGGGCTGGCTCGGCGCGGCTGCAGCCCGGCTTGGCTCGGCTCGGCTCGGCTCGGCTCGGCTGGGGCGATGGAGGCGGTGAACCAGGTAGGGTGGGCGCGGGGCGGCGGGCGGGCGGGCGGCGTGTGCCCGCGGCTAACCCGCCTGTGTCCGCCCGCAGCTCGCCTCGACCGGCTCCTTCCGCGCCGTCAAGGAGCCGCTGGCTTTCCTGCGCCTGCTGGAGTGGGTGAGTGCGGGGCTGGGGGGCTGCTGCGGACCCCCCTTGCCCTGCTCCTCCTGCCCGCATCCCCCCTCCAGGGCTCGCTTTCCCCTCCCCTTTCCCCCCTCGCCCTCCCTCCTGCTTCGAAGCGCGAGGAAGAGCCCCGCGCTGCAGCCAGCCAAGTTGCCCAGTGATGCTTATTGGGAGAGAAAGCTGCAGGTCCGATGACACGCATTGCCGGTGGGTCCCCGAGAGGAGGAGAGCCGGGGCGAACGGAAAGTTCAGCACGCGTCACGTAGGATTAATCACCTGCTCCCGGCGGCTGGGGAAGGATGTCTCCCGAGGGCCCGTCTGCCTCTATATGTGCCCACGCCTGGCCGTGTGGGTCTGAGCGCCCCTGTGCCCGCTCGCATGCCGGGGGGGGCGAGGCCGCTGGACCGCGCTGGCGCTGAGGATGCTCCAGGCGTGTCCTGCCGTGCACGACTGGCTCCGGGGCCTTCGCGCCGCTGGGATTCGGTGGCACTTGGACAGCGGGGTTGTGTCCGGCAGGGGTGGAGGAGCGCTGTCTGTCTCTGTCTGTAAGCGAGGGCCGAGGCACTGCTAAGGGAAGGGTTTGCTTCTCCTGCCAGGTGGGGGTGAGATGCAATGGAAGGTTTTGGGGGGGCCAGCTGAGCCTTTCTCAGCGTTGGAGGGTGGTCCCCGCCCAGCCCCGTCAGGGCAGCAAGTGCTGCTCCTCGGCTTCATCATCACTCCGCGCCGGAGCAAGGGCCTTCATCCTCCATGGAGCAAAAGCGGAAAGGGCTTTGTGGCCGAGGGGCATGAGAAAAACACGGGTGAGGTGGACTTCCCCTGTCCTGCTTCCCTCCAGGCCGTGAACGCTGGAGGTAAGTCTTGACTCCGTTGCAAGCAGAGCCCGATGCCATGAAGGCGCGGTATGTATTTCACTAAAATACAAGTGACTGTCCCTCCTTTCTAAAGAGGTGAGTGTGTGACCAAAGTGCTTTGCACAATGTCTGCTTTCTGACCAGGTGGAGGGCTGACTTCGGGAGGGGGGGAAAAATCCCCTTTAAATAACCCAGTTTTTCTTCTCTTCTCAGCGTCTTTTTTTCCCCTCCATTTGGCCGTGCTCTGTTCCTTTTCCCCCTCCACCCCTTCTTCGTGCCCATTTGTTCAGCACAGCTACCATTTTCAACCGAAAAAAACCCCCCAAATGCGCGTGCATGTTCTGTGGCAGCTCTCAGATTTCCCAGCAGCTTCACAGCCTCTGGTGCACTTGATCAGAACAGTCAAATTACACCCCTAATTGCTGGATCTACAGCTGTTTCATTTTGGGTGTGAGAATGCGTGTCAGGGATTTTTCCACCATCCCCCCCTCCCCCTTCTAGATGAAAAAAGCGCTGATCACAGTGGAATTTACCCAAGCTGCTCTTGTTGGTATGGATGAGTTTTTCATAACTTTATAGTGAGAGCTGATAACAAGGCATATCCACTGTTGTGTAAGAGAGCTGGCAAAGGAATTAGAGCACAATTATATGCATTTAAAGTGTTATTTTAAGAACTGAAAAGAGAATGGAAAGAATTTAAATCTTTGCTTGTCTATGAAACATGAACAAAAGCCTAATGACCGCAATTTGCAATGACCACACAACTTTTTCTGCCTTTTTTTTTTTTAACCTTGGAAATATGAGGAATAACAAGTCTCTTTATTAATCTTTCTTTCTTTCTTTTCCTGCATTTGAGTTAGAGGACTCATAAAAATCTCAAATGTGTGCTGTGAGCTTTCTCACCTTTGAGCTGCACAGACAGGAGGTGGGATCTTAGATCTCAAAACACCCCTTTCTCTTCAATGTTGCTGAAATGAGCTAAGTGGGTGTTTGCAATAATAGATGTAAATGACCTAAAAAAAAAAATTCCTCTTTTCATTTGTCCCCATTTGGGGATGTCACGGTTTAGCTCCTCCAGTCACCAGAACAGTCAGGTGACCTTTGGATTTCTCCTATGGAAAGCAAGCAAGAAAAGTATTGGAGGGAAATGGGCAACCTGATTTCTTCCTGTGTTAATTGTATATCCAAGCACGTAAGATCTCCTAAGCACCGTTGCTTTTAAACATTGTACTTGAATCAGAAATGGCATCTGGGGGGAAATGGTGTTCATCGCGGTTCATCTCGAGTGACTGTATCTTGGTTCTGCGAGTTGTCTAGCATCTCGGAAGCACCTAGGAGCTGGGGAGCATCTGTCCCCACATTGCAAAGTGGTGAGGAAACGTAACTTATTGGACTCGGAGAATGGCCTGCTGTACCATTTTACAGAGCGCTTGACCATGCTGGGAGAAACACAATGCTGGGAGGATTTGGGGGTTGAATATGAGCACAGATTTTGAATGCCAGAAAGATTTAGGGTAACGGAAGCTGAAAAGCAGCCCCATCTTAAAGTTGCAGCTGCACCATCCATCTCTGGTGGTTAGGCCCACAGAGAGAATAGCTTGTAGGTAATTCATGTTAGTTAATTAAATACCCTTTAAGCACTAACTGCAGCAGAGCTCCCAGAAGAGCTACTAACCACAAACCTATCACCACTGTAGAGCTAAGCACAAATATTTTTTTACAGCGAGGTTATGGGTAAGATGCTTTAAGTCTCAAGCGTAGAAACTGGGTTTGCATCCTAAAACTACTGCACAGCTGCACAGGATTCAGCTGGTGTGCAGATCCTTGCTCAAGAGAGGACACGGATCTTGAATAGCAGGAGCTTTACTAGGTCACTGCGGAGAAGCTTACCCAAAGTGTAATTATGGTGGGCTTTTATCTCTTGTGTTGATTCCCACCCACCACTTAGAGAACAGTGCAAAACTGAGGTTTTGGTCACAGGGCTGATTTCCTGAGTACGCGTGCAGCTACATGCATGTCAAGTGATTTGGCACACATTTCTCAGGTGCCTTAGTGTTGTTTTGTATTTTTATTTCCTGAAAAGTCATGGTGGAGAGGGCTGTTTTGAGACTAAATCGATTTAACTTCAGTTAGGCAAAAGTCAGAAGAGAGATTTGTAAAGCGCCTTTGAGCTGTTAGGCCCCGGTTATTCAGGGCACTAACAACATGACACGGAGTATTTACAGGTGTGCAATTCCTCGTTCAGGCGGTCGGATGACTAGAAGTGCGCTCGCTAGACTTTTGCAGCCTCCTGGAAAATGTTGGGAAAACCAGCATAAAAGCAGTTCTGTTGTTGCTGTTCTTTCTTCCCCCATTTGTTATTTCTAGAGGCATTTGCAGGAGAGGGGGCTGTTTGTTTCTTAAGGGCTCATCTGTTTCTGCTGCTGCTTTCTCGCATTTAATCATAATCCACGGAGACATTGCAACCCGTCGTGATGTCACAAACAGGGTATTGCACCTTCAGCTGAGAAATGACTGTTGTGAACAGTTCCCTGCCAATAGCAAACACTCCCTCTAAATATGTATGCATGCGTATGTAGACACATAGGGTATCTGCCTCTATGTCTACACACACAACCCAACGGATGCGTATATATGCAACATATATTTTTGGCAGAGCTATCTGTAGGTTTAAAGTTTTCCAAAGTGCTCCTTGATGTGTTAGTAAAGGCTTTGGTTACCGGTTACTTTTTTTTTTTTCCTCTCAATTATTTGCTGCCAGGAGGTACAAAGTGTTACCTTCCAACATCAAGTCTTGATCTAATTACAATGCTGGCTATGAAAAAGCAGGAGTCAAGGTATCCTCTCTAATATCTCTACCAATTCCCATGGGCGCATAGAGATGGAATTGCTCAAGGGAGCAGCAGTTGCCTGCGTAATTGCGTTTCTGTGCATGGGCTTGGAGCGGCGGTGGTGGTAGGTTGGTGGGGTTTGTTCTTATATTGAGATGCATGCTCATAATGTTGCTGCTATTAAAATATATGCAGTGAACACCCTTGAATGGTAAGCCCTGTTGGTCTTGTCTAGGTTACAGGTATTTCTGTGAGTTTTCCGACCAGTTCAGCTCTGGCAGGGGAGACTCTAGAGTAGACGAGGTGCCAATTGCTCCTGGGATTTTAACGTCCAGCTCTGAACATGATTTGGCAGCCACCTGCCCACCTGGAAGACTGTCTGTGATGGCACGGTAGTCACAGTGGGGAATTTTGGCACAAAAGCCTTGTGCAGCTATCCCTTCACGTAAGCAGGAGCTCTATTTTTTTATCAGGCAGGACTAAAATTCATTTGCGCTACAAAGCCGATCTTCCTGACCAATTTTCAGAAGTGCTCAGCCCCCAAAACCACCTTCTGTTGTCACTTACAAGTTTACATGGAGGGTGATTTAATTAGTGTTGTTGGAGCCTGTTAATTAGTGACAGGCAATAGATTTGAATGTGCTTGTGATTTAAATCTGTCAGCACTTTGGGGTTCTTAAGCCTGTGACTCTTTGGCTAAGACAATTTGTATGTGAACGTTGGTTGAACCCTGGATAAGTGCAAGTTCCTCTTGATCCTTGCTTTTGTGCAGAAAATTGAACCGCAGGATTTGCATGGGTGCAGATGGTTGTTGTTTTCTACAGAAGGCAGGGGTAGATTTACACCTTTTTATAGACTAAAATACCCAAAGCTGGTTGGCGGTATAGGTCGTGGCCGTGTTGGTCTAAAGACATAGGCAGACAAGGTTCTTTGGGTAAATCCAGTATCTTGTATTAGACTATCTGGAATAGTTTGAGTTAGTCTAATACAAGATATCAGATTTACCCAAAGAACCTTGTCTGCCAAAGCTGTTTGGGGCATTTGGACAGCAAAGCCCTATTGACTTCCAATAGGGACTGGGCATCTGAAAACCCAGGGCAGCTTCAGAAATGCCAGCCCACGCACACTGAGCCCAGGGGTTGGCCCTCGGTGATGGTAATGAGCACTCAGTGATTATCCTCATCTGGTTGAGAAACAAGTTGGCTTTAATTTTACAGTGCTGTGGGAGATGAGCCTGCCTTGCCTTGTGCATGTAGGACAAAGCAAATTTAACACTTCAAAGTCTGATGCCTTACCATGGTCAGAGTCCTGCCCACTTTGTACTGCTTTCATCTGGTTGTAGCGGCGTAATAGCTGAGTGGGTCTCAGCAGCTGACTGCTACCGGTTGCGTCTTGAAGAGCCATCACAAGTTTGCCCCAACACAGGCCATGCAGCATACTTGGGGAATACTAGAGTCAAGCAGGCTCATTAGGAGTTTGCACATGCCTTTTCCCTTATGTGAGAAGGACCTATAAGCAGCACTCACTTGAGAAAATACGATGTCAGATAAAAATTTGAATCGTACAGCCTTTCCTTGCAATCTACTGTGTCTCATAGCTGATGGTGAGCGTGTCTTTCCACAAGGTCTGTTTTAAACGAGCCATCTATTTGATGACAAATTCAGCTGGCATGGGTTGTGTGTGCGCGTGGGGGGTGGGGAAGAGAGATGTTTTTCAGCATTCACAATAGGGTTGACAAGAGAGACTCATTAATGCTAAAATTTATTATATATGCAAGGCAAGACTCTATGACGGGAAGAGCAAATATGATCTGACTTTCAAACTAGCAGGTACGGGCATGGTGACAGAGGATTTTGTGTCATTAGACATACACTAAAAGATGAAGCATTCTTGCCATTTTATTTCAAGGAGATGCATCCGTCATCTTTGATGTCAATTGGCATCTGCCTAATTTTAGCCACTGGGTAAAAGCCTCCCCAGTTGACATCTCTAGGTGCAGACTTTGCAAGAGGGGCTGGGAAATAAGAGAAAATTAGCTCGGTGAGCTAGATACTGTTAGCATTGGAAACCCGAGGGCTTAGTCCCTGTCTTTATGTCAGTGATAATTTAGGTTTTGGTAACAAGTCTTATCTCTTTTGCAGTAGACTAAATAATCTGGCAGTTATGAAATGAAGACCTTTCCTCCCCAAATCAAGGATTCAAGTTGACCACATACCTTAGTATGTACATCAGTCCCAAAGAAAGGACCCATATTGTCATTTCCTGCTGAAATCAGGAATCAAACGATGGTATAGAAAGCATGCAGTACTACATACCATGTGGGGTAGGAAGGTCCTGCCTCTTTAGCTCCAGGCTCATGTAAATGCAGTCTTTCCATTTTGCTGCCCTGCTATGACATATAACTGTCTTGGGAGATGGAAAAGGAGATATAAAATAGTGTCCAGCCATCTGTGGGCGCTTTTGCTAAGTGGCAAATGACGGCCCTCTATAACTCATCTCCATCTTCAAACGGTGTCTGAGAAGTACAGAGGCGATTGCACGGTGTGGACGTGCTGTTTTTAAGGTGTTTTGTTAAGAATGGGATGTATATTGTGAAGTGTGACATAGTTGCTAAGGTGACGGCAATTTTTTTTGGCAGAAGTAAAAGAATATTGAGTAAAAGGAAACTGTAAGCTGTTGCTCTGCTTAATTTACCCTATTTACTCTCTTGGCCATGAGAGGCATGCTTTGTCAGAAGGAGGGTTTGCGCATTTGGAAGATTTGACTTTCTCAACCAAAAAAGCTAAAACCTTTCTCCCTTCTTCCCCCCCCAAATGCACACTTTTTTTTTTTTCCTTTAAGCAAGTGCTTAGTGCATAAAATCATAGAGTCTTTCAGTGGCTGTAATTGTGATGCAAATTATTGCCTTATAAGAGGTTGGGTAATATGATGCATTCAACTAAGGACTGTCTTTCCCCTCTCCCCCTCCCAAGATCGTACCATACAAATATAATATTATAAGCTGTTTCTTCATTATCAGGCTCTGCACATCTGTGTATGTACATCTGAGTGTCTGATTTTGTGTGCCCACTGGCTACTTGCATATGCAACTCTCTAATTCCCGGCTTTGTGTGTCTGTAGAACGTGAGGTATTTGTTTTATTAATGCTATATATTTCTTGAGGTTGGTGGTTAGTATCTGTCTGGCTCCAGGTCATTAAATGTTAAATTATTCTTAGCTATGTAGGAACCAAAACACGAGTGGCTGTAGACAGCCCCAACTGCTGATCCTGTGTGATCTGATGGGTGCCATGGCTCTTCTGACATGGACTGAGAGGAGGGGAAGACCAACAAGGGTATCTTTCAGACTGGAAAACCATTCAGAAGAGCAGCCTGATGATGAATGGTAGGAAGAATTGCTGCAGAGAAACACTGTGGCATGGTTTCATAATTTAGGGACACCAAGGACGAAGGACCTGCTGAAACAGGCAAAGGAAGGCTAAGATTTGATGAAGACAGTATGCCTACAAGCCTTCTGTTATTGCAAAGTCTGGGATGTTCCTATGGATAAATACCCCCCCCCCCCCCCCCCTCTTGCAAACCAGCCAGTCTCTGCATTTTCAAAACGGTCGCAGTTCCCAAGGGGGTGACACCAGTCTGCCCCATTGAGTTACCATGAGCTGGGCGCAGAGACATGCTGCAGTCTGAAGGCAGGAGTTGGACTATGCTGAGAAAAGTGCAGGCATAGGCCCAGCCCTTGAGAGAGGGTCCATAATATAATGCACCTGGGACTGCAGTGGAAGTGAGTGCCAGCTTATGCCTGTGTTTGCATGTCCTGCACATGAGTGCAGATGTCATGTCAAGCAAAGGCTTTGCAAGCACAGGGTCTGGCTGTTCTGGGGGCATGTTAAATAAGTGAAACCCACCAACAGCCTGGCAAGCTGGTTTGAGCACCAAGCAAGACACCCATGGTTTAATGTCCTGAATGTGCTTCCAGCTTTGGAAGAACGAGGGATTTGTCCTGGAGTACCGGACCCCCCAAAACTGTATATCATGATGAGGCGGCCAAGTTCATGCATGCTCTGAAGGCAGGAGGCATGCAGTTCCAGTACCAGCGATGCAGATAAATCCCATACGACTGCCATGTGAAACTACTGCCCTGTCAACCAGATTTCCATTCCTTGAGAAACGCTTGACAGCTCTGCCGGCCAGCCAGCGGGACTGTTCACCTAGAAACAGATGAAAACATTTCCCTGAAATTTCACAGACAAGGCTCTTATCTAAGCTCCTCAAGAACTTTTCTGCCATGGAAGAAGGTGCATAGTGGTCCTTCGGTGGCTGTTTGAATTTCAGAAAATAGTTGGTGTTTTTAATCCCTTTGCCTTAGCATACTTGGTATGATTATTTTTTTTCTTTGCACCTTGATCCTTCATGCCTGTTGGTGCAGATGCTTTGCCGTGCTGCCAAATTCCTTGGATGATGCAAATCCAAAATTTCTGCGGCTTGAGATTATGAAATGCAGCTCAAATCCTCTTACACTCAGAGGCAGCCTCAGTGGGGCCCTGTGATTCGGCTGTCATTGCTTGTTTCCCTTCCTCCCATAATCTTTTTTCATGCCCTAAGATGCTCTGGCCTTGATTAATACTTGGGGGAGTCAACAAAGAGTGGCCCCTGTAGCTCTAGAGAGGGGGAATTGTGTATTTACCCAGCTGTTTGGGTGGACTTTGCTCTTTGTGCTGAGTTTGCTGACAGCTGCCGTCCATACCAAGAGAGCTAGTGTAAAGCCAGCTCAGGTATGTCTACACTAAGCCACAGTTGCAGACGTGGCTTCACGCCGTCTGGGTCAGGCTGTGAAATAGCGGCAATGGCTCTGCAGGGCCAGGGCAATGCAATGTGTGAAAGAGTAGATGCTATTGCCCTCGTTCAAAGTGAAGAAACGCTTCCCCAGGGCATTGCTTCCTTTGCTGGCAGCTGAGACAAACACGGGCAACAACTCCTGATGGGGGTCTTGGCAATGCGGGGGTCCATGACCACTTTTGGGAGCTGGCAGAAGCACTCAGTGCCAGACAAGTGTGTCCTTTGGTCCTCGTCCTTGCGAGGCAGCGCTCCGGGATTAGGGTATAGCCAGATGGCATGAGGGAGCAATAGCACCGGGTGAGACCTTCCTGTGAAATAGGTATGGGGGTGAGAACGCCGGCCCGGAACAAACTCGGTGCTGCTTCAAGGCAAACATCCCGTGTGTTTTGCTGGGTGTTTAGGGAGGAAAATATCAGTGGGTTGCCCTGGTGTGGACTCCTCCAGACCGATCTCCGTTTAGGCAGGCAAGCAGCAGGGACTGAGCCCTGAGGGGCTTTCTGCATAGGGAAGCTACTGCAAAGCCAACAAGGATGTGAATGCAAAACATGGTAACTCTTCTGCACAAGCCCCCTGTCTTGCACATACGCTGCCAAAGCCTGTTGTTCCATACGATACTTTCTGGCCTTTTTCCCCATCTGAACAAACCCTTGGGCTAAGATCAAGTGTAGGGGGCATCCAAATCCCAAGACCTTTAGGTTGGGGCCTGAACGTAGGATGCCTGCCAATGGATTTGGGAGTATCTGAAGTACTAGGGTAAGAGGCTGGGATGGAGGACGCTTTCTACTTATAGCGTCATACATGGTATTTAGAACGATTGAGTTCTGCTTGCTCGGTCGATACAATTTTTGGAACAGTTGAGTTCTGCTCAATCGATATGATTTGGGACTGATTTGGCTGATTTGACCTGGAACATAAAATATATTAATAAAAAACAAAAAACCCTTTCAATCCAGAGCAGGTCAGGCAGAGCCGAGCCTGTGGAATAGTGTTAAGTACAGCAGCCACGTGTCCATGTTGGAGATGCTAAACTCCCTGGGATAGAAGGGCTGCCTCTGTCTGTGCAGTGCCTGGCTCAGCCTCTCACTGACCCCGTCACAGCTTTTGGTTGCTTCTATAATATAAATGTCTATTAATAAATAGAAATGGTTTATAATTGGGCCATTTCTATGAATGTTGTTTGGGGCCCATGATACAAAATATGTCCCTCCAAAATGAAAAGCGAGGGTGTGGATGTGTTTAATAAAGCTTCAGAGATGTCCAGCAAAACTTTCAGAGCTGTCATCAACAAGAAGAGCATGAAAGTAGAATTTAGATCCCAGTTTGAAATAAGATGCTGACAGATTAAACAATGGATGCCTTCCTATTTAATTTTAACATTTTAATTGAATTCTTTGCTGCTGTGTGACTTTGATCTCGGGCAGCTGATAAATCCTGCGTCCTTTATTGTGCTTGAGCAGTATTTCATGCTAATCTCACATGCAGAAGGAGGGATGCTTTTGAATCTGAATGGCTCTCAGGGTCCAGAAGGAGACGTTCTGTCCAACACTGAATGTTGGGTACATTAAATGTACCACAAAGTCAGGTTTTGGATTAACTAGAGATGTGTGGAGGGACAGTGATTATTTATGAGACATCTGGGTGACTTCTTAAGTAGAACTGCGCTTTGGCTGTGTCTTCTCCATTTTTTTTTTTAAATTTGCTTTTGAGGATAATGTTTGTAAAGTTGTCCATGAAAAGATTTTGGTCACAAAGTCGAAATGCATTTATTAATTAAATGAAATTCATTTTGAGTGTAAAGACTGGATCACCTTATTGGGGAAGACAAAGAATATCATGCAATGCAACTGTCTTGACTTATCGCTGAGCTGAGTATTAGAAACTGCCTACTGGGGTGGGAATACTTGAGTATCTTGCTAGTTGTAATTTGCTTATAGCAAGAAAAGGAACACACAGGGCATGTCTACATGTGCGCATTTACTGCACAGTAACCGAAATGACTGTGCAGTACAGGTGTGCGTCTACCCACGCATGCCTGTACTGCATTTACACCAACTTGAACATGAATGGCAACTTATACCAATTTGCAGGTATCAAATTTATGCCCAATTAGTTACTGCGGAGTAACACACGTGTAGATGCCTTACTGCGCAGTAACATTCTGTGTGTGGACTGACTTGGGACTAACTTTATTCCCATGTCAGTCTATGCACAGCATTAAAGCACTTTAATGTCTGCTCATGTAGATGCTGGCCTATTCCTGTGGGCTTAAATTTACAGTGCAGTAAATTACTTCACTGTAAATTTAAGTCAGCATAAATGCATGTGTAGAAATGTCCACAGAAATTTATCCTTATCCTGTTAGTAAGTATAATCTGTAAATGGGTGGAGAAAGGCTAGATCCACCCAATAAATATTTGGTTGCACATCGTTCCTTTTAGCTCTACCAATGAGCAAACTTTGAAAATGGAGAGGGCCATCCAGGTACGGATCCAATGTTCAAAGCCACTGGCCCATTACAACTAGTTTCTCCCCTTCCATTAGCTGCACTGCAGGTGACTGGCCTGAGAACAAGCGAGGGGTTGCAGTGGGGGAAGCGCAGGGGTTGTGGTATGGTCTGTAACTAGAGCCGTAGTTACTTGTGGATTCTGGTAGCGATGATTGGAACTGCATCATATGTAACTTCTCTTGTTGATCATTGCTTACATCATGATAAATATAATTGATCTGAAGTATGAAGGACATCAGATCTCTTTCACATGGTACTCTGTTTAACAGCACAATTGGTGAAGCTGACTAGGGGCTCTTAATTTCAGACTTGTAAAGCAGTTTCAAGTTGCCTGCATCCCATCCATTTCAAGGCTACTGATGGAGGCATGAGGCTATCTGAGCTGCAAAGTGAGGAGCCTTGATGAGGTACAAAATACCTTAGTTCAGGCTGTTCCCACAGGTCTGGATCAGCGCATCTCAGGTGGCCTTGCTTTGGGTCTGGATGTTCAGTGGAGTTCAGCGTAGGTCTCCCATGATATCCCTTGAAGAAAGAGGGTGTAATATGGGAGTTACTGTAGTAGCATATCGTGAAAAATGCAGTCTGGTTAATGAGTTTGGCCTTATAGGGTGCCTGTACATGACACAGGGTTTAATCCTCATTAAATTAAATGGGTTTATAAAATTTAAACGTGTTTATTTTGGAGTGTCTCATTAGTGTTTGCACAGAGAAAGGAAGCTTGAGTCAGCTGAACTAAAGCTCTCGTGAGGCATCGCAATGGCATTTCTAGATCAGAGCATGTTGTGTATGGTGGGGTTGACTGTGATTTGGCTAAGGATTGAAATTTCTTGCACAAAGCAGGCACTTTTTACTGAGTTGAAAGCCCAACTTTGCACTAAAATCCAATTTTCTTGAACAGTTTTCAGTTTAGCACAGTTGCTGGCTTTTAAGACAGTGTGATCTTTCTTCCTTCCTTGTGTAGCCCTTTATAGCTCTGCATTCAAGCCTCTGACTGCACCATATGCACGGTAGCCCTCTTTGGCCAGAACAGGGCATGTTCAGGGTATGCTAAAACCAGTGCAATTCAAAGATAATAGAAAGGAATAGCAAGTAGCTCTAAGTAGCCACTATTTGGCCTCCTGCTTTGGCATTGTTGGATAATGCACGCTCCCCCTGCTCCAGTTATCAGCTGTCGTTTGTGGCAGTCTGCTCTACAAAAAAGTGCGTCTGTTCCAGCACCGAATCTGTGTCTGTCCAGATTGTTCAAGCCCTGGAAGGCAACAGAAGCTGGCTTCATGGCTGGCTGACATATGCAGGGAAAGCTCCTCCTGCCACATAACAAAAAGAACCCCACTACTTTGGAGAAAGCTGCAGAGTTTCCTGGGGAGAGGAGCTGTTGTGGACATGAGTTTCCTGCCTGCAGAGCCTTTTCCCTCGGACATGCATACCCCCCCCCCCCCCCCCCCCCCCCCCGGGGGAACCGCAGGGGATATTTTGTGGGGGGAGTTGACCATTTCGCATGGCAGACATACAAAGAAGTATGACAGGAGAACCTTTAGCAACTTCTTGGTCCAACGCCTCTTCTCAGCAAGACGCCATGCTGGAAAAAAAAAATTAAAGTGTAGACACCATGCTGCTGCACACATGCATATAAGCTCCACTTGCTAAATTAACAAACAGCACGTCTTTTTTGTGGTGTGGCACCCTCCCTCGGTTTTCATGGGCTACTTCCTCCTGACTTTTTCTTTTAGAATGGTTTTTCTCCCTGCAGAGGGAGTTCAAGTTGAAAAGCAAAGTTCAAAGACTGGGGTAGGGGAGTACTTTTCCAGTTAAAAACTGGGTTTCTCACTTAAGATGTGCTGGTGATTTTAAGAAAAGAAATCAGATATTTGAAATGAATGACAGCCTCATAAGAGCACTGGAAATCTGTACATAAAATTCATTCACTCCACCCCCAAAGAGAAGCCCAGGTATTGCAAGTCTAGGCCTGTGTAACATAGCGGGGCAGGAGAGGTGAGGTGGCCTGTGTCCCCACCATGCAGAGCCACTGAGCAAGGCTCTCAGCATGTCTCAGCTGCCACCCATCTATGCATTGGTTGCATCTAGCATTTGAATTCTTGCATTTGTAGAAGTGTGACTACTGTGGCCCGTCCCTTGACCGGACTGATGGAGAAGCCTTTCCGACTGATGATTTCCTGCAGGGAGGTGGGTTGGAGATGGTACTGGGGTGCTGGAGAGTCTCCTATTCATCAGAAATCCCCAACTGGCCACTTGAACCAACAATATGTTCATGCACCTAGGCAATGGTAACAGCTCTCCCAGCCTCATAAGCACATAAGGAGTTGTCTATCTGAATATAAACATGGCCTTGGCCAAGAGGATGGCTGAGCCAAATACAGGAGAGCCTCATCATGGGGAAAAAGGAGCAAACCTGCCATTAGGCTGAAGCTGTTCCTAAAAACCCTATTTGAAACTATTAGCATGAAGACATTTACAGTCATCTGCTTTTCAGGTGTGCTTTTCTTCATATAGCTCACATGCCGAACAATGCCTCCCATAGGAAGGACTGCCTTTTCAAATGGGTTTAAAGAGGGCTGTTTGAAGAGTTTTCTGGCTCTCTGGGCTGTGATAATTGATACTTTGAGTGAAGTGTCCAAACTCAAAATGGCTGAGATTTGGTTTTTTTAATCTTAAAACAGGCTCTGGGAACCTCTCCAAGCATTGCCCAGATGACTTATCCCTTGGCACTGATGCCAAAACTAGATGAGTCCCAGAAAGGTTAGCTCTGCTGGCTTTACTTCTCTAGATGATGGCTACATGACAGGCTTACCAGGGCTGTGTTTGGAGAAGCTGTGTGCATCTTGCACAGAACCTGGCAACAGCCTGCACCTTCAAAATCTGCATGGGAAATTAGAGGGAAGTAGTCAATCTGGTGGTCCCCAGGTATGCCTTGAAGTAAGCCGACGGCATGACATTCAGCAGTCTCCTTGCAAACAGCCCACGCGCAAGCACCCACTCTGAAGCCATCGCTTGTGCTTTGGGCATGAGAATACGGTTGCTTGGCTTGAAAGAGCTTCTGCAGAGATTTTTATTTTCCCCCACCATTCCCACCTTGTGCTTGGGGATGCATTCAGCCTTCCCTTCTGAATAGGGCTCCAGATGAAGGAAACAAATTATCATAAATTAGAATAGATTGCACTCTTCAGCATCTCTACATCTGTCGTTATGCTGCTTTTAACTGTTCAGTTTATTTAACATTTCTACACGTTTTGTCAGCAGCTCCGGGTACGTAGGCTATAAATATTGGCTAAGTAGTAGATATTAATAGAGTCCTAGGTAAATGCTAGATTCCATTGAGACTCCATTCAGCGCAGCGATGTGTGGAGGAAACTGCCGATCATATTGCTCTAGTATTGCATTTGCTAGGCTCTGCTGCTTATTAACTAAGGGTGCTACCAAAAATGTGTGTGGCCTGAAGAGGGGGGGGAAATGCTGCTTGCAAGCAGTTCAGCTCTATTTCCTTCCAAGCCCCTTGCTACATGTCAGCCACCAAGAAACACAGGAGAGTTTTAACATGTAAAACTTCAGTGGGCTGCCCTATTCGTTCAGCAAACAGGATCATCCCAGATGGGATGAAGCATAGTGGCGAGGAGGGTGGTTCACGGCCGGCCGAAGCCCCAACGGTTATGCAGAATGAGTCCAGTATTGCAGGCAGCAGCTGCAATAGCCCCGTCACCTGCCAACCGGGGTAGTTGTCAAACATAAAACACCCATAATATACAAGCTGACTCGAAGCAGGGCAGTCAGAAAGGGATTTTGCTCTTCGCACTAACTTGTGAGTGGTCTTTAGGCTGCCAGTCTATTAAAAACGGGAGAAAAACCCTTCCGAGTTCTTTTGAAAGCTGAAGAGAAAGCAGATAAGAAGCTATCTGAGTGGAAATTCATTTAAACTCTGTCTTCTGCACAGCTCTGGGTTATTGCAAAGAAAACACAGTGCAGTGTGATTATTATTATTTTTTTTTCCTTTTTCTCCCCACCCTTGCAAGGAACTGAATCGAGGGGCCATCTCAGCTGTGGCTGAGGATTGCACGCTCTCTCCAGAGAAACCAGTTCAACTGAGAAGCCTTTGGGCGGCCATGCATCTTGTTCTCTCCACATAAGTTTCCTGGAGAATTTTAGGGGGGGGTGTTGTAGCTGTGTTGGTCTAAGGACACAGGCAGACAGGGCTCTTGGGGTAAATCTGTTATCTTTGATTAGACCAATGCAAAGGGTTGGAATTTTTTCCAACTCTTTAAATTAGTCTAATAAGAGATCGGATTTACCCCTCGTCTGGAGAATTTTAGGAACACTGGAGGCCCCTCCTGTCTTAAATGGAGCCAAACTATCCTTGCTATCCCAGGATCTCTTTGTAAATCAGCCACCTTCTTCTTGCCTTTTGCTATCCAAGCCGGGACATCAAAGGTCGGAGGATTCAAGCATGATGAGCCTGCATCACCAGCAGCGAGGCTGTTCCCTTTGCTCTAAAGCCCCCGGCCCCATGGACGGTCACGTGTAGATGCTGCAGAGGAGAGCGTACCACTGCCTGTTGTCTGTAAAGGAGCGTGTGCCTCGGTGGCTGTTGTCCAACATCTTTTCTAGTGGGCAAGGCATGCTGTGTGCCATTTTTGGTACCAGGTGTTTGCATTGTATTCGAGGGGTGGATGTGTGTAGTTGTACTGCTGGCCCACTGGCGTTCTGCTCCCCACTCATGGAGGTGGGGCAGCGGGAGGACTTTGAGCAGCAAATTGCCACCGTTGGTTCGAGAGCTGATGGGAGGGAGTTTGGACGGATGCTCACGTCATCAGTTGGTCGGTGGATGCTGCATCTCTTCAGCTGTGCCCAGCCACCGAGGATGCTGAGTCTAATAGCACCAGCAACAGAGCTGGGTTCTCCCCAAGCTTTTGTCTGGCACTAGGCAAAGGAAAGCCTCCCCACCTCCCCATCTCATAGATGTGCTATGAAAGCCACCCTTCCCAGGCCAGACTGGGGCTGGGTTGTTTTGGTTGGTAAAAGGTTTCAGGCCCCTACTTTTGGAGGCGTGTGTTTGCAGACCTGGAGCGCGATCCCCTGCACGTTGGACGAAACGGTGGTGGATGCAGGTGCAGTTTGTTCAGCGGGTGTGCGAGGCTGGTAACCTGTGTACATCATTGCAGCGGTGTATCGCAGACGGGGCCTCGTGACCTGGGCAGGTTCTCCTGGCGTTGCTGATTCACATCATCGGTTGCTTTATTATATTCAGCCCCAACCCAAATTGCAGTATGTCGCGAGTCTCTGGTAGGCCCTGAGCGCATTCGCTAGCATCGTGATTCCTGAAACGTATCATTGGCTTTCAAGGGGAGGGGGTTTGTGTGCTCTGGTGAGAGAAACCCTCTAACATTTGCCTTTTTTTGGTGCATCTGTGCAAGTCTGAAACGAAGGGACCTGACAGGGGCTTTATGAATTATAAAATGATTTCCTTTGGTGAAGCGCCTAGGATGGTTTTGTCCCCAGAGCACACATCGAGGCATGCTGTTCCTTATCTCTTGCTGTTTGAAATTGCTGGGGGTACTTTCTGCTTTTCTGGGTTAAAAGTCCCTAGCTCCGAGTAGTCTCTTGGTAGGATGGGAGGCCTCTGCATGCTTTTGGGACTTAAATCCCGGCACTGAATCCCAGGATTTAAAAATATCACAAGCAAAAGCTGTGCATGTGACTCATACAAAGCACCCTATAGACCACATTCATTTTCGAGGGAATGTGAATATCAGAGAGGCTTGTCCCTCAGTTGTTTGTTCCTCCCGAGAGGTAGCTATTGCTAAGATTCCTGTTTGAAGTGGTTAGACATAAATGTCAGTCCTCTGTTCTCAGAAAGACTGCTAGGCTGGAGAGAGGACTAGAAAATGTCATGAGTTAATTCTAGGTCTATGTGTCATATTAATTTCGAGGGTCCAGTTCAGCTCGGTGAAAGGAAGAAAATTTAGTGAACGCTGCGACTTCATTTTTTGTGTCCAGTTGTTCCAGAGGATTGCCATCAATAGCACGTGTTCCTCTCAAATGTCCATGTGTTTCTCTCAAATCTGAAAGCATAAATCATTTCACAGATGCAGAATCCTTCAATTCTCTGCTAAAGAAATGGATCTTATACACGCACATGCACACACATACATATATAGATATTAGATCTATACATCTATACCAACCATATAGATACAACCATATCTATCTATCTATCTATCTATCTATCTATCTATCTATCTATCTATCTATCTATCTATCTATCATTGCTGAGAGAAGCTAAAATTAGGCTCAAGAAAGCCCTACTAAAAGTACAAGACACACACACACACACACACACACACAATCTGTATATGCATGTGTGTGTATGCATGTAGAGATGTGTGTGTGTGTGTGTGTGTACCTATACACACACAATCACTTGTTCTTTTAGTGGGGCTTTCTTGCTCCTACTTTTAGCTCCTTTTTGCACCTCGGCAGGGAGAAAGCTATGATTTCTGGTCAGCAGTGCCGAGTGGCTCAAACCTACGTTCATCTTCTACTTTTCAGGGCAAGCCATAACCTGACAGTTCTCCTGTGTTTTTACAAGGTTAATATTTTTATAAGGTGAGTTGATAACTTAATAATTTAATTCTGGTAGATGCTGGGAGCATTATTACAAACTGGAGAATTAAGAAAAACATAGGAGAAGTTACAGGTTTTCCTAGCAGAGAGTTTTGCATGCACTTTGTCTTCCTTCCCCCCTCTGAAACGATCGGATGTTACAGTTTTTTGCTTTTGAGAGATCTCTGTTGCTCACCTGTCCTGCCTACCTGTGCCGTGTGGTCCTGATCCCAGAACATGATCCATCCAGACAGTTCCCTGTACCTTGGAGGAAACATCAGCAAATCTCCATTTAGATTCATAGATTCATAGATGTTAGGGTCGGAAGGGACCTCAATAGATCGAGTCCAACCCCCTGCATAGGCAGGAAAGAGTGCTGGGTCTAGATGACCCCAGCTAGATGCTCGTCTAACCTCCTCTTGAAGACCCCCAGGGTAGGGGAGAGCACCACCTCCCTTGGGAGCCCGTTCCAGACCTTGGCCACTCGAACTGTGAAGAAGTTCCTCCTAATGTCCAGTCTAAATCTGCTCTCTGCTAGCTTGTGGCCATTATTTCTTGTAACCCCCGGGGGCGCCTTGGTGAATAAATCCTCACCAATTCCCTTCTGTGCCCCCGTGATGAACTTATAGGCAGCCACAAGGTCGCCTCTCAACCTTCTCTTGCGGAGGCTGAAAAGGTCCAATTTCTCTAGTCTCTCCTCGTAGGGCTTGGTCTGCAGGCCCTTGACCATACGAGTGGCCCTTCTCTGGACCCTCTCCAGGTTATCCGCATCCTTCTTGAAGTGCAGCGCCCAGAATTGCACGCAGTACTCCAACTGCGGTCTGACCAGCGCCCAATAGAGGGGAAGTATCACCTCCCTGGACCTATTTGTCATGCATCTGCTGATGCACGATAAAGTGCCACTGGCTTTTCTGATGGCTTCGTCACACTGCCGACTCATGTTCATCTTGGAGTCCACTAGTAAGTTTACGTGTGTATTTAAATATTGGTCGCCTCGCTGTATAAAAGGACACCTACCTTGGCTCCCCTTTCTGGATAGGCCAGAATTTACAGTCATGCCACCTGCAAATTTTAGGTGGAAGGAGTGTAACTAGGAATAATGCCTCCCTGTACGTGATTTGCATGTATGGCCTTGATGATGACTGCTGGTAGGATGCCTGATATGGCACAAATCACAATGGCTCTTCAGCTGTTCTCAGTATGTTTTTTGGAAGGGCCCCTCTCTCTACCATCACCCGTGGAGGCAAGGCAAACATAACAGCTCAGCAAAGAGATTAGGGTTGTTGGTTGTAGCTGTTTTTGGTCTAAGGAGATAGGCAGACAAGGTTGTTTGGGTAGATGTGATATCTTTTATTATTTTTATTTAGTTAGTCTCATAAAAGAGATCACAGCAAAGAGATTAACACCCCAGCCCTACCAAATATATCTCAGGTAGGTTGCTGTTAACAGTTGGGATAGGCAGAGTGGCGAGGTGAGTCTGAAGCTGCTTTTTACAACCAGAAGTTACTGCTTGATGACTTGTTTAGGTAAATGTGGGTGTTTTTAGGGTTTTTTGGCCTTCCGTGTACATTTGAGGTATCAGGTTGAGCACAGTCAGGGAAACAATGTGCAAGTAGTTTTCAAATAGTTCCTTGAAGTTTTCTTAATTGTTTTATTATAACGGTTAGGCACAAAGTGGGGGAATCAATATGCCTAATTATTATATCTAAATGCAGAGAAATTAGCCAATGAACTCTCACTTCTCTGGGGAGGATTAATCTTCCAATGCTCTATTTCAAGTGTCTTCTAGAAAAATGAAAGGCTTATCACCTAGGAAACATATGGTCCTAATCGCACAGGTCTGGCACTTTCCTGGATTTATAGGCAGTGAATGGACTCTTATTTAGTTGGTTTTCTGAAGCACAAAAATAGGGATTTTTTTTAAATGTTTTTTTAAACCATTTTATATTGGTTTTAACTAAGAATCAACAGATCACATTGGCTATCGATGATGCTCTAAAAGCTGGTAATGAGGGAGTTTTTGGAGCACGTACGATCTAGCAGCAAAAGTGCAGACCCTTTGCTTGGAATATCATCGTTGTGTTCCTGGCTCAGCAGGTCCCTTCCCTTCTCCCTGCCTCTGTCTCCCATCCTCTCGTCCAGGCCACCTAGATCGTAACCTCTGCAGGGCGAAGCCCGGCCTCAGGCTGGCTCTGAGAGTGGTACTGCAGCACCAGCTATCTCTTTTTCCAAGTGGCCCATTTTGGGGAGACTTTTTTGCACAGCTGTTGACCCTCTTCTCCAGGGAAGCAGTTCATGGGGGGTCACAGGGCTTGCACCTGTATGCATGAAGGCAGCCTCAGGTTTTGGGGAGTCTGCCATAGCATATAGCCATTTCTCAGGCTTTCTCTGCACTCACAGCACTTGTAGTCAAGTGCCCTGTTGAATCAGGGCCTTATCACATCAGCTAGTTTTGTTGCAGTGCCTAGACGCCAGTATCTGAGCCCATGTGCTCGTGTAAGAGTGTGTGTATGTGAGTGTACACCACATGCACTCACCTGGGCAGGCCCTCACACTATCCCCAGGCTAGAAAAGCTGCAACAGGCTGCTCCAGCAGATGGTCGCAATCCACATGATTATAAAATTAGTGCAATAATTGGTGAACTTCTCAAATAGTGGACAATTCAAAAAAGACTCTTTCCCGAGCCAGCAGTTCAAAAACGTGAAAGTCCCAGTTTAAATACCTTTGTCATAGTATTGCCTCAGTTAAATTAATGATGTGGGAAGGGTTCTCTGTTCATACATACAAGCATAATATGGGGGTGTTGCCATAAAGCCAGCATTGCTTATTATGTTAAACATGTATCCTTGGCTAAATCACTTGAAACCTATTGCCAGATGCCTGGGTGTCTTTGGGCTCTATAAAGTATTGTACACGCACGTGCTAGGCAGCATTTTTACTTGGACATGGTTTATTAACTTCTTGTTTGGAGCACATCAGCATGCATTTGTTAAAGACCTGTGGAAGTGCATGTACCCAGAATAGGGTCTGGAGTTCACATGAACTTTTAGGGCAAGTGTCTCCTTTTCACTCCTGAGTAGATGTGAGGAGTGGAAGGAGGCAGGGCTCTCGTGAAATGGTTCTTGGTATGTGATCCACCTGCGTGTAAACAGCATCTAGCACGAAGAGGCCGGGCTAGACTCATGGCTGTGGCTGAGACGTCTTCAGTCCAGTTGCATGGGAGGCTCTGGAGGCAAAGGTGGCTTGTTCCAGCAACATAGTCCTGGATCAGACCGCTGTGCAGGGAGCCGAAGGAAGATCAAGTCATGTTTACTAGGTGAAAAGCCTTGTCCCATAAGAGCATCCTCTCTCTGCACCCAAAGGCATCATCAGTCCCTTCCTGTCCTCCAAAGGTCTTCTCAAGAAAAATGACTTACTGCTTTCCAAGCACCTGCCACCCCTGCAACCAAAAGAACAGCCCACCACCTCTTGTAGAGACCACAGTCCCATTGCAAAGGAGTATGGGACTGGTCTTGGCTGTCTCCAAGTAAAGTGATGTAGAGTCCATGTTCAGGGGGAAATGGGGATAGAGAGTTTAACTATTTTTATTTTGCATTTTATATCTTTAAAAAAAACAAAAACAACCCAACAATTTTTGCATCATTCCTCGGATTACGGTCAGTTCAAGTCCCCCTTGGCGGCCGACTTGATTATTCATAGTGACAGTAACTAGAGGGCATGGGCTGGGCTGGCGATTCATCACCTGATGATGTGGTCATGGAAAGCCCCAAGGTAAAACCTCTGTTATCAAAATAAATTGGGATGTTTCTGCCAAGTAATGGCTGCTTGCAGTGATGCTCGATGCTGCAAGATGATGCATTACAGCAGCTAATTACCCTTTGCCGTGATAAACTGGGCTTTGATGAAGCCGTTGCAAGGGGTGTCGTGGCAAGGGACATGCAGACGTCTTTGTTGTGTGCCATTAAAATATAATAGCGACCTATTTTAACAAGAGTCTTCGTTCCCTCCCATTCCTCAGCTGCGCTTGCAAACTCGGTTGCATGGCCTAATTCAGCAAACATAATTGGCTGGTTTTAGGAGTAAGCTATCTTGTTGTTAAATGTTTTCTGCTTCAGATGCTGAATATAATGAAGGTCACTGTGGGGAGTTCATAAGCTCTCTTTACAGACATTTGACACCGCCTTGCACGTTGCAGCAAGTCTTTGGGAGCACTAGACTAGCAGTGTTACGCTCCAGAGTGCGAGTGAATTGGAGAGTGATCCTATTCTGATAACAACTCGGAGAATGAAATCTTTCTCTAGCTGGAGGCAGAGATGGCTTTTATCCTGCTGAATGTGCAGCTGGTTCCACTCCAAGGGAATTCATTTATTGATCCAATTAACTCCAAAACAGTTTTCAAAGTGACTGTAGATGAAACAATGTAATTAAAATTGATTGTGGCTGCATAGCATGTATTGAGTCCCTGGATTCTTGGCCTGGCACAACATCCAGATCACTTGTATATCTGGTAACAGGTCCTGTATGTCCCAAGGAGTTCATCTAGCTTTTTGTGTTGAGGAGAAATTCTGATTATTGCTATTATGATGGGAAGGATGGCCTCTTCCACTTGTGCTGGAAGTAGCATCCAGGATGAGGCACAGGACCTGCGTCCTGGGATGAAGTGAAAGAACATTTTGGTTCTGAAGTTTGATGTTTTCACCTGGGAGGTATTGAGATGGGATGATTGGGGGAATAATCTGTCCCCTCAACAGAGCCAAGATGTTCTCTTGATACATTTCGGCACCAAATAGCTTGGGTGAAAACCATCCACGTGCGGCTCCACCTTGTAAGGGTGTACTGTAGGCGATAATGCCACGCGCTGACCCCGACCATCCCAGAGTCCGTGTGAAATTTTTCATCTTCAAAAAAGCACTAAGTGGCTTGAAGGGAAAGGTTTCTCATGCAAGAGGTGGATCAGTCTGAGTATTTTGAGTCCTAACAACACCCTTTGGGGGTCTCAAGACTTCTAGTATTTTTGGTGGTGGCCTGTGCTGTATGATTTTAATGTGTGTTTTGTTTCTTCTTTATCCCGAGCAGTTGAGGGTGACCGATGTGCGATGGTAAAATGATATTCTCAAATAGTACTTAAGCAACACGTTGCCGAATAAAGCAGCAAGTCTTGAAATAACTCATTAAAATACTGCAGTAAAGTTCTCCTCTAATCTCTGGTCCTGTTTCCCTTACTGATGCTGAGTAGTACCTTACTCGGTGACTAGTCCCAGTCACTTCAGGTGGAATACGGTTATTTTGTGCAATAGTGGCAGAAACTGTTCTTTAGTTACTTTGGGGACAAAAATCTCTCAAAACTTTTCCGGTGTTTACCAACATGATTTTCTCCTGCTGCCTTTCACCATCACTTCTTCTCTTCTCCATTACACTCCCCTCTCCTGCTTTCATCTGCATTAGCAGCAGTCTTGGTTAGATTCCCGCTGATGGCTGATTTGGGAGATGTCTGGTGCTTGCCAGCTGTGCAGGTGTTGTATCAAGGCCATGCATTTAATCCTCTCTTTTGCCCTAAAAAGAAAGAGGGGAAAAAAATCTCCAACCAGCCCTGGATGCTGCAGAAACCACAGAAAAAATCTGTATTCATTTAGAGGCTGCAATTAAAATGTGGATTGTCCCTTATGAAATACTAAAAAGCAGCATATTTATTAGGCTTTTATGCATTAGCACTTAGCGGAAAAGAACAGTATCATTTTGATGGTACTGATTATCATAGGGCAGTTTTGTTGCTGGGTCTTTCCACCCCATTTGTGGAGCAGTTTGATTCTCTTTCTGTATGTGCTCTGACAGGCTTTTTCTTTTGGATTAACTTTCATCTGCAACAACCCAAATGCTAACCTTTCACCTCTTTTTTTTGGCTCATGGCAATCTCTTAGGCATTAAATGGTCTATCATAGTAGATTAAAACAAATACATGATTGTTTTAAATTTGCTGTCATTCCTCTGTACTGAAAATATTTTTTCCCCATTAGGAAAAATGATTGAAGTATATGTATAAGATGCTTATTTCCCTATCGCTGTGTAAATCATTAAAAAAAGTTATACCTGTTTAATGGGGCAGGGGGCTGGACTCTGATCTTCCAAGGTCCCTTCTAGCCCTAATGTCTATAAAATCTATTAAATGTATAATATTACAATAGTTTAGTTGTTATATTTATTGGTAATTTTTAATACTTTATTTTTTCCTCTTCCACAGTGGTAACTAATATTAGTCCTTTATGCTGACAGTGTTAGCAAGCTAATATTGCTTTCACTGTGCGGCACCTGATTATATGCACACATGTGCACACTTTTTAGCAGGGTTCGAATTGCACTTTGACTCTTGGGGGGTCTGCAAAAAAAATTAAGCTGATTCATTGATTAACAAGTCCATCTAAGTGAAGGAGAAATCCAATTGGAGAACCCCACCCCCAGGTTATGATTTGCAAATCTTAGAGGGGGGCTTTTGTCTCCTATGAGGGGTTCACCCCCACTCCCCAAGCTCCCCCTTAATTCTTACCCAGCTTTCTAGTTGTTAACAAATTTAACACATTAAAATCTGTTACTCAGCAGGTGAAGATGCATTTGGCAATTGTCTTGCACACTCTAAAAAGCTTCTAAAAGTCCTCCCTCACTTTGGCTGAAGGAAGTTTCTGATAAATGTTGGAAAAATAAAATAAAAAAAAAAAAAAAAACGAATTTAAGAGTGCCACATAAATGTGGGCAAACGTAATACGCGGTATGAAACAGCATGATGCTAGAGAAAGACATAGCAACAGTTGCCATTTGAAAGTCAGCTTTTGATCCCTTTAACTACCCAGTGGCACATGATTGCTATGGTTTGCCTCTTTACTGACAGGCTGTTCTCTGCTAACTGCATGCTGCCAGTTGGGAAATGTTGACTCTTTCATGGCTGCTACTGTAATGCTCTATAAACTGAAGTTAAATGCTTTCCTGGGGGCGAGGGCACCTGCATGAGACAAAAAAGGTCCGCTGCCTGCTGTCGCAGGGGTGATGCTGGTTCAGGAGGAGCAGGCTGCTGTATGGCCAAGTCACAGCTGGAAGCATCGTCGTGCTGATGCAAAGACTCAAGTCTTTTGGGATGGTTGGTTGGGGGTTATGATATTTGGACCTCCTTCTGGAGGTTGCTGGCCCATTTTGCAAGTTGAAAGAAGAAAGGAGGAGTCACAAAGGATGTATATAGAAATAAGGAGTTGCTCAGGTTGAAGCAGTTTGTGGCTATCACCTAACAGTGTTAATCAATCCAGCCTCAGCACCCTTTCCCCCCCCGCAAGAGGAAAGGTAACAAGCCCTTTAATACATGTCCCTGCCCTTAGTTTGCACAGCACCAGGGCCCGAGTTTTCCACTCTCTGCATCTGACAGGACAAAAATCAATAGGAGACCCTCAGTGTGGGTTATCTGAGAAACTATGTCCATTTTAACATTGATCCCTATGTTCTTGTTCCTTATCTGCTAGCCGTGAGGCCTCGGGAGCCTGTGAGGCATGTACAGCAATTGGGTATTTCAGGGTAGGTAGGAAGACAACATGCCTACAGAGATGAGCAAACTGTAGCCTTGCTAGGAGCATTAATATATTTGCCTTGATCTGTTCCTCTAAAAGCCCCCATCAGGGATCGGGGTGCTATTCTGCTAGGCACAGACATGGTCCAGGGATCAGGGTGCTATTCTGCTGGGCACAGACATGGTCCAGGGATCGGGGTACAGAGATGGTCCAGGGGTTGGGGTGCTATTCTGCTGGGCACAGACATGGTCCAGGGATCGGGGTACAGAGATGGTCCAGGGATCAGGGTGCTATTCTGCTGGGCACAGACATGGTCCAGGGATCGGAGTACAGACATGGTCCAGGGGTTGGGGTGCTATTCTGCTAGGCACAGAGATGGTCCAGGGATCGGGGTACAGACATGGTCCAGGGATCGGGGTACAGACATGGTCCAGGGATCAGGGTGCTATTCTGCTAGGCACAGACATGGTCCAGGGATCGGAGTACAGACGTGGTCCAGAGATCAGGGTGCTATTCTGCTAGGCACAGACATGGTCCAGGGATCAGGGTACAAACATGGTCCAGGGGTTGGGGTGCTATTCTGCTAGGCACAGACATGGTCCAGGGGTCGGGGTGCTATTCTGCTAGGCACAGAGATGGTCCAGGGATCAGGGTACAGACATGGTCCAGGGGTCGGGGTGCTATTCTGCTAGGTACAGAGATGGTCCAGGGGTCGGGGTAGCTGCTATTCTGCTAGGCACAGAGATGGTCCAGGGATCAGGGTACAGACATGGTCCAGGGGTTGGGGTGCTATTCTGCTAGGTACAGACATGGTTCAGGGGTCGGGGTGCTATTCTGCTAGGTACAGAGATGGTCCAGGGGTCGGGGTGCTATTCTGCTAGGCATAGACATGGTCCAGGGATCAGGGTACAGACATGGTCCAGGGGTTGGGGTGCTATTCTGCTAGGCACAGAGGCAAACACAGTCCATCCTCCAAATATTTGCTTTTTTTTCCGCTTTTTTTCCCCCTAAAGCAGATATGCCATATAAACATAGCAGTTGGAGTCATTCTGTCTTGCTGCACTATTTATTCCTTATTAAAACGCAACCTTGAAATCTCATTACACTTGTATAAAAATCTGGGGCTGATGGGAAGGAGAAGCCAGGAATACTAACAAGAACGAGAGAGACCTCACTGGAAAATGCTGGCCAAGCAGCTGCTCATGTTTCCTATTTAGTGTGAATGGAAGATACAGCCCTGATTACAAAATGCTAGGTAGCAGCTGTGCCGGCCTGGGCTGAGGATTACCAGATGGTTAACTGTGATTGACTTGTCTCCATGGAGCTCATGGGGGGGAGAGAGAAAAAAAATATCTTAAATGTGATGCACATGCTAGGTACACAGGGTTTTAATAAGGAACATGCCAGATTTGTTTACATGCTTTCCCAATACAATATGGCTGCTAGTTTGACTTCAGACATCCTTACCAACGGCTAACTTGCAAAACCTTGCTCTTTTGATTGTAGGTGCGACTATTTTTTTTTTCTCTCCCTGAATGCTCTGATACAGTATAAAATAATGGGTTGGCAGAAAGTTGATTCTGCAATTCAGAAATGAATTGCACAGATGGGAGTGAAAAAAAGCATTGCCTCTTTATGTGAACGCTGCCACAAAGGTTACATAGAGATTTAAAACTGAGCTTGCAATGCCTATGCTTTGAGCTGTTGCAAAGTCATCGAAGTGACCTGAGGAGAGGG
Source organism: Alligator mississippiensis (assembly GCF_030867095.1). Taxonomy (NCBI): domain Eukaryota; kingdom Metazoa; phylum Chordata; order Crocodylia; family Alligatoridae; genus Alligator; species Alligator mississippiensis. The sequence continues at coordinate 3,208,201 of NC_081835.1, forward strand.
AACAGAGGTTACAGCCTCACGGCCATATTCTTCTGCTAGCTTTTGCCACGAGAGGAGCAACCAATTCAGGATCTTGTGTACTAAAAAACTGCAAAAACCCCTCTGCCTAAGCCTACTGTCACGTTGGCAGATGTAGAAAATCTGCCAGTTCCCAAGGGGACTGTTCTCTGAGGAAATGAAGGAAAAATCAGGACAGACCTCAAACTGTACTGCATTCAGACAGCATAGCTCTGAACTGCAGAGACACCATGAGGGCCTAGCATTTGGGCTGTGGGCGGATGACACAGATCAGCCTGGGGGCCTGTGTTTGGAATGGGGGGGAAGGGAGGACACCCAACAATGCAGCCCAAAAGAAGTGATTTTAATCCTTAGCTATTTGGTGGGAAAGGCCCTCTTCCGATTTCAGACCCATGCAATCTCCCGAGCCGACTGAGCTGTGCTGGCCAGACACTGCTCCCAATTTTGAGAGAAGCATGTCCTTGCTGGTGGCTGTGTAATACTGCTCTGGGCATCTCAGGGTAAATCTGATCTCTTTTATTAGGCCAACTCAAATAGTTGGAAAAAAATCTTCTATTTGAGTAGTATTCAACTATTTGAGCTGGTCTAATAAAAGAAAGTTGTCTACCTGTATCCTTAGACCAACACAGCTACAACTGATACCCCTTGGGCATCTCAGGGCCCAGGGAACTGTCCTGGACAGCCCTGAGATGCCCAAGGGGTATTGGTTGTAGCTGTGTTGGTCTAAGGACACAGGTAGACAACTTTCTTTTATTAGACCAGCTCCAATAGTTGAATACAACTCAAATAGAAGACTTTTTTCCAACTATTTGAGTGACTAAAGTCACTAAAGTGACTTTTATGGCAATTCAAGAGAGAAGACTGAAGCAAAGATGCAAGCTGCCCTGGGGCAGCTCTGATGTGTGTTCAGACTTGGTGTCCTGGTGTGGTCTCTGCTGCTGGACAGACTGTGCAACGGGTGGGGGAGTATCAGGCTCCTACAATGTATGAACAGGATGGGTGGGGGGATTGCTTTTGTCTGGTCCCTCCCAGGTGGGCATCTTCCATACGGCTGAGAACGTTTTCTGTGCGTGTTTCTTATCAGGTGTTGGGTTTTCCCTTGATATACTCCCAATGCCAAACTGGTGGAGCTCTGCATCCTGAACTACACCCGTGGTACTGATAGGCAAACCTCTTCGTAAAGAGTTTCTGGACCCAAGCTACCCTTCTGCTCATTAGAAATCACTTGGTGCCACACTTTTCCTTCATTAAAAGTGGCTTTCTTGCCAAGTGGAAGTGATATGAAAAGCATCCTGTTCCATAAGAAGAAAAGATATTTTAGGAGGAATTTTTTAATAAGCGCAAGTCCAAACTGGGTTTTGCTTCCAGGCGTGTCTTTGTCAGCCAATGCTATCTATGAGGATGGTTATTGTTGAAGATGTTATTGTTGGAGATTGTCGGTCCTGGGGAAGGTCTTTGAGAAAATTATCCAGGAGTACATCTGTGAGGGTCTAGCAGGGGAGATTATGCTTAGGGGCAACCAACACGGGTTCATTAGGGGCAGGTCCTGTCAGACCAACCTGGTGGCCGTCTGCGATCAGGTCACAAAATCCTTGGACGCAGGTGTTGCGGTGGACATAGTCTTTCTGGACTTTAGGAAGGCCTTGGACACTTTCTCACCCCATTCTCATTAAAAAACTAGGAGATTGTGGTGTCAATGCCTACACAGTCAGATGGGTCGCCAGTTGGCTGGAGGGCTGCACTCGGAGAGTAGAGGTGCACGGGTCATTTTCGACCTGGAGGGATGTGGGCAGTGGGTCCCCCAGGGCTTGGTCCTCGGACCCGCACTGTTCAACATCTTCATCAGTGACTTGGACGAGGGGGTGAAAAGCACCTTGTTCAAATTTGCAGATGACGCCAAGATGTGGGGAAAAGTGGGCACACTAGAAGGGAGGAATAGGCTGCAATCGGATCTGGACAGGTTACAGGGGTGGGTGCATGAGAGCAGGATGGGTTTCAACACTGACAAGTGCAAGGTGCTGCACCTGGGGAGGAAGAACCAGCAGCAGACCTACAGGTGGGGAACTCCCTTCTCGTCAGTGCGGAGGCAGAAAAGGATCTTGGAGTCATTATAGACTCCAAGATGAACATGGGCCGGCAGTGTAGGGATGCGGTCAGGAAGGCCAACCACACCTTGTCGTGCATCCATAGATGCATCCCGAGCAGGGCCAAGGAGGTGATCCTCCCTCTCTATGTGACACTGGTCAGGCTGCAGTTGGAGTACTGCGTCCAGTTCTGGGCGCCGCACTTCAGGAGGGATGTGGACAGCATGGAGAGGGTCCAGCGGAGGCCACCCGCATGATCCGGGGTCAGCAGGGCAGGCCCTATGAGGAGAGGCTACGGGACCTGAACCTGTTCAGCCTCCACAAGAGAAGGCTGAGAGGGGACCTGGTGGCCATCTATAAACTAGTCAAGGGGGACCCGCGGGCAATGGGAGAGTCCCTGTTCCCCTGAGCACTACTGGGAGTAACAAGGAATAACGGCCATAAGTTGATGGAGAGCAGGTTCAGGCTGGACATTAGAAGGCACTACTTCACTGTCAGGGCGGCTAGGAGCTGGAACCAACTTCCAAGGGAAGTGGTGCTGGCTCCTACCCTGGGGGTCTTCAAAAGGAGGCTAGATAGACACCTAGCCGGGGTCATTTGACCCCAGCACACTTTCCTGCCATGGCAGGAGATTGGACTTGATGATCTGCTCAGGTCCCTTCCGACCCGACCTACTATGAAACTATGTTTGGAAGAGGTCTGTGCAGAGGGACAAATGTCAAGCTTTGACTTGGGAAATATTTTAAGCACCCGTTATATAAATAGGGTAGGCAACATGAACTAAGAGATGGGGCTCTAAATTGGCAATCAAGGACCCAGGCTTGTTGCTGACCTGCTCGGTGGCCTTGGGCAGGCCATGTCACTGCTCTGTGCCTCAGTCTCCCTTCTCCCACCCTTTGCCTGCAGCTCTCTTTAGCTGGTCAGGGCAGCCTTTGTCTCTCGCTATAGCTCTGCGGTGCCTTGAACAATAGGACCCCTGTCACGATTTGGGCATTAAGTTGGTAATTTAGAAAAATAATAAATGGTGCATGTTTCCTACCTTAGCTTCAAGCAGCTTTCATGATTTTTAGCAACGTACTTTGTGAGTGGAAAATTGCAGGTAACTAAGAATAGAAACTAGTAATTCTGAAGCTTATATCACACTGAGCCTTTAGAAAAACAGTAGTAACCTTGATAATTTAGACACACGAAGATAAATGTTGTATTGGAGAAAATGCATTGCCTCCAGCTGAGGTTAGTGAGAGCAATTGATCGTGTGTGGGTCCCCCCCTCCCCACAATTGAACATTTTTACTCGGTGTTTGCATTTATTTTTAAAGTGAATTAGAAATGTGTCAGAATGATGGAGCTGTCAATTATGCCAGCTTGTCCCCTCAGATTTGAGTATGAATCAAAAGACATGACACAGATCTATCTTCACGCTTGCGGTTACCTGGAACACATTCCTGTTGCATTTGTGAGAGGCTGACCTGTGACTATTCGGTGCTTTGAGCCATCTTGTCTGAATACAATCGTTACCAAAGACGCATTAAGTGCTGGTTTAGGATTGCGGGAGACAAAAGTAAATGATTTAATTTTGCCTTATTTTTGGCTTTTCAATGCCCTGACTTAACAGAAAGCAGCCAGCACTGTTCATGTTCTCAACATCCAGCAAAGCCTGAAGATCACAAGATGTTGGGAATTCTTCCATGAGTAAACTATGGATGAAAGCCCCGCAGTGAAGATTAATATGGAAAATTGAGCTAATATTCAGCATTTCTTTGAGCACCATCTATCCAAGGAGCTTGAAGTACTTTGCAAAGAGTGAGGAAATAAGCCTCCCAGCAGCCTGATGGGATAGGTTACTCTTGTCCCTATTTCATCGCTGACTAAACTGGGGCCCTGCAAGACTGACTTCTGTCTGTGGTTAGGAGAAGGCTGGGATGGGAGTAGGATGTGGCTCCTCTGACTCCATCTAAAGTTAACTGATGAGAACTGAAGTATTGACAAAGCTGTTTGCAGATGGATTTTCTTAGGCTGTTTGCTATGGCAGTCCCCAGTGGTACCCAGTGCTAGCAACATGCTTCTAAATATTTCAAGATAACAAGCAAAGGTAACGGTGAGAGTGTCTACACGTGCATTTACTCCAGCTTAAATTTACTGCTCATTAAGTTCCTTTGCAGTAAGCGGGAATAGGCTGATTTCTGCACATGCAGGCATTAAAGCGCACTAACACTGTGCATGGACTGACTTGGGACTGAAGTTAGTCCCAAGTCAGTCCATGCACACAGTGTTACTGTGCAGTAAGGCATCTACACATTCATTACTGCTCAGTAACTAATTGGGTGTAAATTTAATACCTGCACGATGCAAATATCAAATTTACGCTCAAGCTGGCGTAAGTCACCATAGTTACTGAGCAGTATGGGCATGCATAGGTAGATGCGTACCCATACTGTGCAGTAATTTTGGTTACTGCACAGTAAACGTGCATGTGTAGACGTGGCCACTGAAACCTTCAGTTGTTCACATAAAGGTGCAAAAGCCTTTGAGATTCGGACCACGTGGGCCAAAAAGCAACAGGCTGTTCGAACTTCTGCTCTGACCCAGAACTTAGGAGACTGTTGAGTGTTTGGGATCGATAATGTGAAACAAGTGGATTGTATTATTCTGTGTCCCTGCCCAGCTGAAAGGTCCTGTGACTAGGAAGGGGCAGCTAAGCTTTGCTTCAAAATCTAGGAAGAGTCCTCTTTAATACTCTCTTTTGGATGGACAGTTCGGTGGTGGAAATCCATTCTCCCCTAGACCAGCACCCTCGCGGATGGCCTGATGTAGCAGGGGTTCCCAGGGAAGCATCGTGTTTTTTAACTTGTGAAGTTTTTGCTTGGAAATATTCACACGAGCTTAACATGTAACCGAGGACTGCTTGATTCAAACTTCAGGCTTTCCTCTCCTACTCTTCATGTTGCTTTCCAAGCAGCACAATTGAATCAGAAGCACTTTTCTCTTGGCATGTGTTTCCAGACCTATTGGAAGGCCTGTCCAGTCCTACAATATGTTGTGGCAGTCTAAAACCATTCCTCCACAGCCACCATCAATCAGGGTTTTGTTTTTTCAGTTTGGTTGGGGGAAAAAAAACAAGGAAAAAGAAAGGGGGTGGGGAAGAGATGGGTGCCCTAGTATCTCGATAGCGTGGAGTAGCATTGTCAGGAAATTCTCTGCACATCTGCATCCTGTTAGTGTAAGAGCTATGAAGTGTGCATATAACATAAGGAGGACTTTGATCAAAACCTAGCCTGAGTTTTACACAAGAAGCAACTGCGGCAAGGCACTACATTTACAAAAGCAACCGAAGGCAGTTTCAGAGGGATTTGACAGATTACAGGCTGATGGCACCACTGCTACAGCCTCAGTAGAAAATATGGCTTGATCTGCCTAACAACAAAGGGCTGTTGAAATGCCTAAGGACAGAAACAAAAAAATCATTGAGAGACGCACTGTGGGACCGTCCCTGTTCTTAGCTTGACATGCCCACTTCCAAATGCAAAGGGAACAGACCGAACCCAGAATAAATGCAATGAAACAATCTCTGGGCTCACTCTAATTTTGGCCTCTCCTGATACAACATCGCTTTTGGTTTAGTACAGAATGAGCTCTTTATTCCTGGGGAAGCTGAACAAACTAGGATGCCAAAATCTTTTCTCGCTGCAAGGCCCGTGGCGTACCCTTGGGATCCTGCTCTGAACACGATCAGATTTGCACGTTGATCTCGGGGGGGCAGGAGAGCAAATATTCCCACATCAGAAATAGCACGTTGATCGGTTCATTAGTGTCATTCACGGTATATTTTATCCATGAGTAACACCATTTTAATGTTAGCTTTGTAATTTATGCCAATCTAGTGTCATAACCGGTCATTAAGAGCGCTGTAAGTGGGTAGATGGCACGTAGGTGTGGCTACCATGATGGACCACACCAGCGCACTCTGATATGCCTCCAGGTGGTTTTAAACATACACCAAATGCATGCTTGTGAAAATGTCACTGATTCTTTCCTAGAAGATAAATTCCTGAGAATCTGGGTTTCACGTGTCACTTCCTACTGAGCACAGTAAATACCCGAGAAAATGAAGAGTAATGTGCAGCTTAGTGCTTCTGCATTTTATTATAGCAGATCTGAAACTGGGGTGGGTCCTTAGCACACGAGATTTAATTTTGCTTGTTTTAAACATAAGATACTCTCTAGTTATAATTTCAGTTCCTGAACTGCAATCACGGAAAGCTTGATAGTAAACAAAGACTATCTGGCTTGCTTTATGCCTACAGCAGATAAATGTGATTGGTTTTGTTTACTGCGCTCTGGGCTTCGTAAAAACACAACCATTCAGACCCTAATTCATTTTTTTTTTCTATTTTGTTTTTTTATTTAGCTGGTTACTAATGGAATAACAAATCCATCACCTCTTGGTCCTTTTATTGGGCATAGTTCATTGCATGGTCTCGCCTACAATATTTCTGAGCAGACTTCTATTTTTTGTCCCCATTAGCACAAGCACAGCAGAGCTAGATTTGTGCTTTCTTAACTCAAGGCTGGTTATGCTGTTGTGAAAAGCGTTTCACCATGAATAAAAGCTCCCTGGCAAAATGTCACGTAGCTACGGCGTCCCGAGTTGCTGCTCTTCATTGCAGTGAATCATGTAGTAATAAAGAGCTGTCGAGTGGGAGCGTTTTGATCCCTTCCTGGATAGGTGCTTTTAAAACTTCAGCTGTTTATATAGCAGGGCTGTCCAGCTTTGGCCAGGGACCAAAGGACTCGCAGACCATGTCAGCACCGTGCGTCGGTGCAGACCCTCCGCTCCTCACACCCCTGCACCATGCCTCATCTTCACCACCACACTGTATGCACTTCTCCTCCCTTATTCCTCCCCAAATGCTGTGCTGTGCACCCACGCAGCCCCAGACTCGGCCTCGGCTCCCCTGGCTGTGTTGCATTGCACCAGGGCAGGAGCAGGCGGCAACAGCTGGACGAGGGAGAGGGAGCCTGGAAACTCCAGCTGCTGTTGCAGACCGAGTGATGGGGGCAGCAGCAGCCCAAGGGCCAAGCGCAGTTTAATTTCCCATGGGCCACATCCCGGCCCCCAGCTGGACAGCCCTGTATTACGGGACGGGAGTTGATCAAACATCCTCCAGGAATGCATCTGGGACCCTATGTGATCCCTCCTCCACCTGCTGCAATCTGTTCGGCATTGCCCATGGTGTTCCCCTTGTTGCAAAGCCTGTTTTCCTGTCCTCTGTCCTGTTTCTGCAGCTCTGCAGCAAGGAGTCTGTCTTCATGAAACACAGTTTTGTCCATAGAAATGCAGATGTTTGGCTTCAGTTTGCAAACCCAGGGGTTGAATTTACCGCTCGGCCTCACCGGTTCAGCCTAGCTGAGCTCCAAATGCATTCAGGTAGCTGGATGCAGGCACCCGCACCGGAAACCTCACGTCTCTGGTTCCAAATGTATTTGGGATCATCACCTGCAGTCCCGTTCATCCATGTATGCATCCAGCATCTAGCACTGGTGTTCCTGACTTGGAATTGAAGGCAACAGTAAGATAGTAAACTCCAAGTAGTTTACACCATTCATTAACACTATCTAAGATTTCTCACCCCAATATTTACAGTGTTTCTTCCAGCTGGAAACTGTAGGTTTATCCTTAAGAGCAGAACATATGCAGGGAACAAAGACCTTTTATCTCCGTAGTCACAAAGACCTCAGTGTTACCAAATCCTGTGGTTTGAGCTGACTTGAGCTTCATTCAGAGATGTGCATGTGTGAGATCTGCTGCATTGTTGCGCGCGGCGCAGCGACCTGGAACCTGGGACTTGTGTTGTCCTGCGAAAACAAGGAGCGGGTATTTCTCATGCAGTTGCTTCACCCACAAGGAGTCTGCTTGCAATGTAGTTTGTCCCGTTAAATATTACAGGATCACTAGTACTTTCCCATGTAGAAAACTGCTTCAGATCCTTGCTATCCAGGTAGTGCATCTCTTCTGTTGGGAGTCCTGTATATTCATACAGTGTGAGAATCTCATCTTGCTGGATTAAAAGGTTTAGTTTTTCTTTGCACAGTCAGACTAGTTTTAAACAGTTCCTGATTTATCTGCACACCTGAGTATTTGAAATAATTCATGGGTATCCAGTCCCTCTGTGTACGTATTTGTTCCACTGAATAGCTGGGAATCAGATTTAAATGAAACAAAACAAAAAATCCAAAGAAAGCAATGGAGCTGTGAGCAATGGATCTGAATTAATCAGGACCAACTCTATTAGCCTAATACAACACTAATCTGATTGCAATTTGTTAACATGCTAAAGCTTCTTAATTGTATGTTACTTTGACACAATATTGCAATGCTGTATGATTCAGCACATGTTCTCATAACTCTTGCCTGGAAATGCATTTGCTGTAACAAAACTCAGTTAAACAGCCTGGAGCACACAGTGATTTAGGAACCAATAGCATCCTCTGCATTACAGTAATACCTAGAGGGTCTGGGGTGGGTTCTGGAAACATCAGTCAGGAAGAGAGGAAGCGGATTTTGCAAGTGCAGCGTATGCAGAAGTTGCTGTAAGGAGTCAGCCACTGACCATGTCCATCTGCCCACTCCAGGGGCTAGAAGGGCATGGAGACAGGGGGGAAAAGTCATGAGGCAGAGATACTGGAGGGATAGGGCGTCTTCATCAAGCATCTGATCTCAGCAACTCGGCTAAGCTTTCCCTGACAGATGGGATGATGCAGGAACAGACTTGGAAAGACCTGCTGGAGGGCTGCATGTATTGGTGGGCACACAGAGGCAGTGGGCATGCGTACCATCTGGGGGTTGAGCATACCTGGCTGAGCAGGGCCCTTTCACATGGCCAGACAGTGCCAGGATACAGAAAAAATGTTTCCTGATTGACCACCATCAGTGGTACCCATAGTCACCTACACCTTCATGTAGCCCATCGTCTGGCACACGCAGATGTAGTGCCAGACTATGGGCTACATCCTTTCCCCTTCTTTTTCCCTGAGCATATGCACTGGGTAGCTTTATCCCATCTGATACTGTAGTTCTTGCAGGTACTTTGGCAAGTTTGTTAATATTTTTCTAACTAGTTGGTATTTTGGACTGATCTTTCAGACGCATGGACCCATTTTTAGGAGAATAGCCAGAAATATTCTGCTACCTAGTCATTGCTTCTTGAATGCCGGTCCTTTTCTATTGGTGGGGCACACACTCAGCAAGCAGCCGACCAAACAGCTGTGTGGACGTAAAAATAACACCGGTTCTATTGCAAAAAATCCCAATTGCTCCTTAACTGGGGTAAGAACGGCGGGCTTTTACCAGGTGCTCTCATCACCTGTGGGAAATAAGCAACTTCCCTTTAGAGAAGCACTGTACGATCAGATCCGTATTAATCAAGAAGTTGGTGACACCTGGTGGTAGGCGACATAATGCTTGTGGAGCCGTGTCTCCAAGAAGCGTGCATACTTTTGGCTGACCAAGTTTTACTAATATATTCTTTTAAATTGTAGCATTGTTTACTAGAGAGCACAAAATAAGGAAAATGGTATTTCTGTTTCCCCAGGCTTATGGGGGAGCAAAACCTGGAGTGCTCTGGGAGGGAGGTAACTGCAGGTTCACAGCTGCAAAACGCTGACTTTTGCACGATGATCATGCTTGCATTATGTGGCTGAGACTCTCTAAGCTGCCTTCTAGCGGCCAAAATTCAGATGGTCTTTCCAGATGTGCACTGAGCGCGTTTCGTGCAAAAGGTGAGAAATAGGAAGGGTGATGCTGTTAACCTCAGCTGAGCCTCGCCACAGACACGTTGACCCCAGACAAGCATTTGTCTTTCTTGTGTTGGGCGAGCTTCTGTCCGTGGTGCGTTTTGAATTTTTCTCCAGAGGGAAATATATAGTGTGTTAATAGCTTCAAAAGCCATAAAAACATCTATCAAATCAACACTGGTTTGTCAGCTTGGACCCCAGCAGGTAGTTTCCCAGTGCCAGATTACAGCAGCTCTGCAGCAGTGCCCCCTGCAAGGTAATAAAAAGAATGGTTTTTCGTAAAGGTTTCAATGTAGAGACACCATCCACTTTTGAGAGAGCATAGCAGTCTCTTTTCCATTTTCCTCCACTGCTCACGCACAACATAGCTTCGTTCGAAGCCTGTCAAATAGCTGGAGATGCGACTAATGCAGAGGGGGCGGCTGAGTAAATAATTTACAACAAATATTTTGCAGGAAGAATTTCATCCTGTTCCTCCACCCACCCCCGCAGGTTGATCCGCACGTGCACCACACACCCCTGCTCACATGGGGCGTTCACGAATACACAGAAACAGTGAGATACAGGATCTCAGCAGCAAGGCATTGGACTGATTGTGTGTAGTGGGTTTTTATTAGTAAAATCCAGCTACTTAGGTTTCCAGAGAGGCAAGTACAACTGCCCCTCTTGAAAGCAAGTTTTGCACTATTTTTGCACGTCTGCATGGGCCAGCTGAGTTTGCAGACCTCAGAGCTGTGGGCAGCCAGTCGGACTCCCCCAGACAACTAAAAAGCTCTGTTTTTCAGGACGCAGCCACTTGCGTCCAGCCTTCGGGCATCAGCGTGCAATTCCTCTTAGTGCCGTGGAGCAGCATCATGCCTCCTGCCCTCCATCCAAGTCCCGTGGGGAAGCTGCATGGGGCAACGCGGGGTCTGTGCGGACCGTAGCCCTGGTACTTTTCCAGCCGAAGCAGAGGTGTGCAAGGGTGCTCCACGCACATAGAAAAGCTGGATTATGCTAATGAGGCCAGCACTCAGCGGTTGCAAATATTCAATGTGAAAATCTTGTCTAAACATTTTGTATTTATGTAAAACACATGCATAAGCAAAATGCTTGTATAATGAATATTTACAGGCTTATGTAACCTTCTTAAGATGCTTACATTTTCCAACCAAAACTGAAAGGAAGATCTGGGCAGCAAGGGGGGAAGGAGACGGATGCTGCAAAAGAGCTTTGGCTTTGAATGGGATGTGTTTGCACGGTCGTGCTCAATGTTGTGTCCTTAAGATGTTAAAGCTGCTGCTCCTGAAGCCCATGGTGTCTGCACAGAATCTCCCCTGTAAAGGCGAACAGAGCCAGGCAGCGAGAGCACCTCAGCATTTCTGGGCAGGCCTGCAGAAAATAAATGGCCTTCCTAGGTGTTCTTCGTCCTCATCCAACTGTGCCAGACTTCGGTGCCTCCTATATGAGGCCATGTCTACGCCTCCTTGCCTCTGTTGCCTGACTTTCCACTAAACTCCACGTTGCAACTGCTCCATGGACCTCGCAAGTCCGTAGAGATTGAGCAAGTCAGCTAGCGGAAAGGAGGGCCCAGCTGCTGCCAAGGGCCCTTGCGGCATTGCCGCGGCCTGACACAACTGGCCTGAGGGCTTGGGGTGAGGGTGGTGGTAGGAGAGGGATTCTTTGGTGCATGATGCACCCAAGGTGTGTGCATTGGGCAGTGCCGTAGCAAGGTGGGGTGAGCGGGGCAACTGCCCCAGGTGCTGAAGGGAAGGGGGTGCCACCAGGTGCTGCCCAGGCAGGTTGGGGTGCAGGATGGAGCCATGAGCAGCTCATTTGGAGGGTGCAGGGATGGGGGAAAGGTTACTCCTGCCACTGCTTGCACTCCTGGGCATGCATGGGGGGGTGCCCCCCCAGATCTGTGCACAGGGCAAGGGTGGGCTACCGCTGTGGGCTTTGCCCCGGGCACCAAACTTTGGTGCTTCGACACTGGCATTGGGTGCATGCAGGTCACACCCCATGCTGTTAATGCACAACTAGTGTTGCACGTTCCCTTTTAAATGCATAAACCCTGTTGAAATTGCAAACCTGTACCATGTTTCAGCTTGAATTGATTTGTGAATGGAAGTGGCTGCAGCCGTGATTCTCAAACTTTTTAGACTCAACCCCTGTTTTAGGCCATCCTTGGAAAATGTCAGCTCTCTGTTTTCAATTATCTTTTTGACTACAGAAAAATACTAGAGCAATTCTGTTGCAGACCACTCAGAAAGCCCCCAGCAGGCTGGGACTATTTTTAACACTGAATTCCTATGTGAAATCTCTGGCTTTATCTTGTAAAAGACGTTTGCACACTTAACAGTGCTAACATTGTGTGGCAATCCCGCAGCATCCTTGAAAGGATCTCTAGGCACCCTGAGTGAGCATCGCCCGTCTACGTCAAGTTTCAGTTAAGTTGGAGATGGGTTGTTTCTTTCTGTTCCCTTAACAGGAGTGAAACTCCAGAATAAAAACAACTCTCTTGCTCATTGCTTTCCCAGTGATCCCATAAAATGCTTATATTAATTGGCAGACAAGGTTCCTTGGGTGATTAATTGGAGCATGCAAGGGACACGGGAGAAATTCCAGTTGCGATAGGTGATTACACTAATTGAATTAGACTGATGGGCCTCCTGTCGCCTTCCTGCTATGGGGCAGGACACAAAGGTGACCTGGACACGCAGACAGCAGCATGTCCCCCAAATGCTATGGCTTTGGAAGGGCTGGCTTGGTCTGCTATCTGGTGTAAACCATGTAAACCAGTATGGCCTGTTGCATGGTTGGAGTGCCGGTGGCTAAACCAGTACCTCCACCTGGGCTAGTCTGGGTGAGGAGGGTGTGTGGACACCCAGCAGGACTAAAAACAAGACCTGTCAAAGGGCAGATGAGCTCCCTGCAGGCCAACAGCCATCCATAGCTGGAGAGGAGATGGGCGTCACCAGGTCACTTTGCCCGAAAAATCACCAGTGCATCTAAGGTGCCCCAATGGTTGCAGCAGCCTCGGGACTGACTTGACTTGAGCGCAGAACTGGGATGCACTACCTCCGAGGCATGTTCAGTGGAGATTTCTTCCCGGAAATGTGCTGAGCTCTCAGTGCTGCTCGGAGGAGGCATGGACACACAGGTGGCAGCAGCATGACTTCTATGGGAATTGGGTTTGTGGCACGGTACTAGCAACTCCCGGTTTGATATTTGCTACCTGTACTATTCCTGATACCTCCTGGAGCACCGATGGGGATGGGGTGCTCGGAGGTCCTCCCAAAACCAATGCCCAGCGGCTTCTGCTTCTGTTGCAAGTACACTGCTGAGCTAGGAGAACAAATGCCCTGCAGCTTGTGCTTCAGGGGCAGTTTGGGTATTTACTGCTGCCATTTTACATAGAGAAAGTGGCTGGTGATGCTGGGTTTGCATGTTAGCACATCTCAGCAGGGCAGCATGTGTGATCTGGAGATGGGGATCAGATCCCAATTGCACTAGTACTATTTGCCGGTGTGCAGGGAGCCTCTGCACTCCCGGAGACTGGTGAGGTCCCAGGGTTGAGACCAACAATCAGTTGGTCCCAGCCCCAGGATAGCACAGGGGTCGTGCCCAGAGCCCCACCACGCAGCCAGCATTAGGCTGCATGGCAGGGACCCTGCTACACGTTCAGTTGAAGGCAGCCACACAATGAGTACGTGCATTTTGTGGAATGATTTCCCTTTTTATCGTGCCATTAATTGCCTGAAGGTGGCTATTTAAGACATGATGAACTGATTAATCATGCCTCAAGTGTAACATCTGCCAGGCCCAAGTGACATGCTCTTGCCATGGTTGATTTAGGAGGTCACAGTGCCAGGGATAGCAAGCAGGGCGAGATGGAGAGCCTGCAAGAATGCAACCGAGGAGGCCGTTGTACGTGGACTAACCCAGCCTGTGTTGCTTCCCTCCAAGGTGGGCTCCAGAGCAGCCTTTTCACCTCTGATTTGGTCCAGGAGGATTAAGACTCGCATGTACCCCTGGGAATTGTCAAGAGCAGGTTGGACAGACCCTGGGCTGTCAGGGAGGACCCTGCCTGGAGCATGGGTGACCTTGTGAGGTGCCTTGCAGCCCCGCTGCCCTACAATCCTGTGCTGCTCCGACAAGGCTCCCCGCGTGGCTTGAGTTGTGCATGCGGTTCATTACTGGTTGAGATGCTGATGCCTTTCTCTGTGATGGCGTTGTCTTCAACGATGTATTATCAAACATTGGTTTGGGGTGGAGTAGAAATAAGGTAATGTAGGAATTCAGACCTGGTGGTTTCACAAGTCATTTTTTCCCCCTATGCGGTTTAGTTGGGTTTTCCTCAAGTAAAATTTGTGCATTGGGTCCTTGACTAAATGATTCTTCTCCAAATCGCCACAGGCATCAGCTTGATCTTGAGAGCAATGCTATGATTTGGGAGCTGTGACTGTTCAGAACTGAGTCATTGTGGCTGAGCGATTAGTCAGAGTGACAGCTCATTAACTCTGATTTTCTAGATACAATAATATTCAACTTGCAATATCAATCCTCTGACCAAACCTTTTTTTATTCATCTTGCCAGCCTGGGTGGGTGTGTGTGGGGGGGAATTGCTTGCAGTTTTGAGTAGCTGGGCCTTGTCTACACGCAGCTTGGATCCCACTGTAGCGTATTGAGTGTGATCTTATTATTTTTCTTACCAGTCTAATTTTTCGGATCCAACCCAAAAGATTCTGCCTTATCCAGGAGCTGCTTATTGCTTGAACCAGCAAGAAAGGTTTTTAGAGAGACAACACCATCCCCAAGCTTTGTGGGTACCCACCGCGCCAGCTCCCCTCACGCCATGCCAGGCACCGATGTGAGCAATCTTGTAGGCTGGGCCCTAGAAGCATTAGATAATCCAGAGGAGAGGCCAGCTGGGATGCCATCGCAACCCAGACAGCTAAATCCTCCCTAATCTCTGCAGGAGATGATGCCACAGCTGCTAGCTGAAAGCATGTCTTCATGTGACAGTGCCACATGCAACACAGGTCTGTTCCCTGCCTTGGACCAGGATGGGGCTTGCTCTTCAGCTCCTCGGGCTCCGGACTGCCCGGAGAACAGACAATAACTTGTCCTGGGAAGTAAGAGATTGCATGTATTGTAATAATAAATAGCAGTAAACCTCAGTGAATAGCTGCAAATGCTGCTTTCAGTGCCAACCACAATGTATGGTGGGTCTTTGAAAAACTTATTACGCTCATGTTACTTTTATACTCCATTTTAGAAAACATTTTAAAATGGCTCACATTTGTGTGCACCCCCAGGCCAATTTTGCAGTCCCCCAAGTCTAAAGGAATATTAAAAACTACTAAGATGGCATATATCTATATATCATTTTTTTTTTTCTCCCATTCCTGAAAAAGGGGAGAGAATAAGGTGGCCTTTTATGTCCGCCTTCACTCGCGCACTCCAGGAAATTGGAGCGTAGTGAAAATCATTATTCCCTCCTTTAAAATTGCTGGGGCTTTGTATCTCATTAAGTTTGATTATAGCTGGGTCATCTAAGCAATCGGTATTATTTTTTAATTGTAGTCTCACGGTTCCGGAGGAAATTGCTGCTTGCACACAGAGCTGTAATTACATGCGAAAACCATAAAGCACAGACAAAAATTATATTAAAGTGCTATCTCAGTTGCTCCCCTCTTTCATCTTGGCTGTGAGGATGTCAGCATTTTGGTGATATTCGCAGTCACGCAAGCCCTGGGATGCTTGAATACCTTTCATGGATCAACCCTAAATGGGGGGGGGGGGGGGGGTTTCACTAGGGATCATCCCCGTGTACTATAATGAGTTTCTTCTGAAGTCATCCTTCTCTTCTAAAAACAGTGCTCTGAATGAGATACCACGCCGGGCCCTTGTGCTTCAGGGTGGAGGTAGCCACTCAATTTGCTAATAAATGTACCAGGCGACATGCACCGGCCTTCTCCACTCTGGATGACGCTTGCGGTACTGGAGTTGTCCAAAAAGTAACAGCCGCAGGAAGAGAAGCACATGCTTGGGGGTGGTTACATAGACGGGCACGTGGGCCTGCATTCAGAAATATCAGAGCCATCAGCACTGTTTGTCTGCAACATCTTTAAAGAGAGAAAAAAGTGACATGGTGCTACTAGCTTTTCCTCTCTTGAGAGATGCAAGCACGCATCCTGCTGTCTGTAACCAGGGGTTTAGAAACTAAGAGGACACATTTGTGGCTTGCTTCCCTATACACAGGGCCAGAAAGTCTAAAGCTCTGCTCCTGCAACCAGGCACAAGTTTTTCACTGAACAGCTGCATAGTAATGGTGTGCCACCAAGCTCTCGTGCGGATTTGGTGCCGTATGTCAAGTCTAAATCAGCAGTGCATTGAAGGGACCTGAATCTGCATGTCTGTTTGCTGCGCCATGTGGGTACCCCGTATTTATTCATGAGTGCCTCTTGAAGCTCTGGTGTGAATTGTAGTCAGACGCACGGCATTATTCTCGGCGCTTAGAGGTAACAAATGTACAGTTTATAATGTGCTACAGATGTCTGTGATGGTGAATCAGGACCTTGGAAAGCTTCCAGGCAAGGAAACCTTTTGACGTTGAAAAGCATGTGCTGCAGGCTGGTGCCGGAAATCAGCTCAGTCATAATTGCATGCTTTGCCATGGTGTAAATGGATCCAAACTCTAAGTCTTAATTTGAGGGATGTTTTGCAGATGTTGGTCATTAGGAAGCTTATCTGCCTCTCTCCCATTCTGTTTGCTGTTGCTTCGTGTGCAATCAGTTTGAATGGCGGAGGAACACATGAATAATTTTAATACCATGCAAGCTGTCGCAGGCTGTAATATTGGTTTTTTTCCCCATAAATCTCTCTCATATGCTTGCCTTTTCTTAAGTGGGACACACTCACTTCAAGTGTTAGCCTGTTATCAAAAAGGATGGCTAGCAAGAAAGAGTAACCAGAAGTGTGTTTGTTTGCATAAACCCTTGCATAAGAACCCACCTGTAACAAATTTGAATACAGGGAAGATAAATACAGTGCTCCCACCGAAAGTCAATACTTGCCATGCCCAGCAGTTACCAAGTTGCTATCTAATTAACCACCAACTTTCTCTTATGCATAAATTGGGGCAGGTAGACTGATAACAATGACACTGTCATGGCTTTTGGTACAGTAAGGTAAGACCGTACATTATTTTGATGCATCACAATGCACAGGTTTCAGTGTCAAGACCTGTGTGAGAGCTAGGATCGGCTATGGGATAAATCCCATTTCCAGTGCTATGGCCAAATCCATGTCTCCAACCAACAGGTTGTACTCAGTGGGTATAAGGAAGGGAGGAAAGGAGCTGTTTGCTGCCTTTCCTCATTGCAGACTTCACAGTAAGAGATCCATCAATCTTCCCCACTCTCAGAATTTGCCCTCGCCGGCATACGTGCTCCTTTAAAGGATCAGATGCAGAAGGAAACATATATAAACAAAGAGCTAATAAAGGAAGTTGAAAAGCAACGATGTGATCATTCCCCATAATGCTTCCAATAAGACTTCCCAGTGCTGACAGATCCATGTGTAGACACTAGAGTATAGGATGATCCATGCTTAGGATGGTTTAGATAGTTGAGTTTAAGGGTTTATAGAAAGATTTGCAGGTTCCCTGGGTACTCCTTCAGATTCACTCATGAATACCCTTCACTTAGAGTAGCAGAATATCCTTCCTATCGAAAGGCAGCTGGCAGCACTTTCCCAATATCCTGCATCGCTTTACCACTTGATCATAAAGCAGTGCCCACATCTGAACTAGCATGTCTGCATTTAGGCACAGTATTTGTGCAAGGGGTTTGCCCAGGTGACCCTTGAGGTCCCGTCCACCCCCGTGACTCTGAAAGCAATGGTCTGCATTCAGACACTAAGCTGATTTGAATAGATGTTGCTGTGGATTTGCCAGATCACCTTCATTGGAGCCCTTTTCACCCATGCATTATGGGTATCTCACTCTGGGTCAGAAAAAATGTCTTTTTATTCTTGTAGAAACCGTCAGGGTTTTTGCCCCCACATCTGACCGCTAAACACTTGGGTCAAAACACTTTACGTTTCGATTCGACCGTACTGCACGGTGCTTTGTGGGAGCTGCCCTCCGAGCTGCTTCTGCTCCTGATGGCTAGTCTCCAGGGCAGATTGCAGCCCTCACCAACTCGTTTCCTGATGGGCGAAAGCCATGCATCGTGGGAGAGAGAAATCTGGCCCAGCAAGGAGAAGGGGAGCTGGAGGCAGCGCACCTGCCATTCGAAATTGGAAACAAAAGATTAGGTTTTTAGCCAAAATATTCCAGTATTTTGGTTTGTGAAGAAGATTTAAATATTCTTCCTGCTGAAAACAGGTGCTTCCCTTTAAACATTTTCTTTCAGTCCAAAAGCATGGATGGGAAATTTTTAATCTGTCCCTGGCTGGAGGTGGGTTTTTTTTGGTTTTTATCTACCCCAGCTGTGCTACCTGTCCATGGGGCTTCAGGCTGTCTATGTGCACCCTGCAGTGGCTTTTACACCCAAGCACACTGTATTGCACATTGGGAATATTGTATACTTGCATTTAGAAAATTGAACATGATTCATTTGGGCCTAGAGCCTAAATATCCTCATCTTGCCCTGTTGCCGTGGCATGTCGAGGGAGCCGCAATACAGACTGCTGTGGGGCTGTCGCATGCTGAGTGGTCTAGGTTTGCATTCAGCTTCTTGTTTGTTTTATTCCCTCATGCTCGGCCTGGTAACGTCATTATTTTGAAGTCTTGAGTGAATGATTCTTCAAAGGCCCCGGTGATGTTTGCACGTTGTTTGAGCGTTTTCCGTTTCAAAGCTGCACTTTCCCCGCAGTCCAGCAGAGGTCATGTGTGCTTTTCAGATGGAGCATAGGCGGGCGTCTTCAGATGTTATGCCCAGTAACACCGCTATTAATAACTCCTGGTTTACCATGAAAACTCCTCAAGCACTGCTAAAAACATATGGTGCTGAGGGTCTTGCATGCATTGTTGCAAAATGCTGTTAATTCTGCTGGGTTTTTAGGGGGTGTAGGACATAGCTGTGTGGGTCTAAAGACATAGGCAGGCAAGGTTTTTTGGGTAAATCTGATATCTTTTATTAGACCAACTCAAACACTTGGAAAATGTCTCGTTTTCAAGCTTTCAGGTACAAATACCCTTCCTCAGCCTGAGGAAGGGTATTTATACCCAAAAGCTTGCAAAGATTTTTTTTTCCAACTATTTGAGTTCGTCTAATAAAGGATACCAGATTTACCCAAAAAACTGTCTGCTGGGTTTTTAGGGCACCTTGGGAGTTATAGCCAGGAATCCCACTGGAGATAGTTTCTGTGAGTGAATTTGCCTCTTGCACTTAGAAATTCATCCTTGAATGTTAACGATCAAGTGGGTTTCTGAATATGACCAACTACAGTGCTTTTTCCCAATCCACTTAGCTTCTGGTATTTTACTCCTTGTTCATCTGTGCAATCGTTACAGGCGTCTTTATCATGCCGTTTTGGAGGAGGGCTGGTCCTGCTTGGAGCAGGGGGTTGGACTAGATGTGACCTCCCGAAGTCCCTTGCAAGCCTCCTTTTCTGTGATTGCGATCAGACCCAGACAGATTTTAATCTGTATTTTTCAAGTGACATTCCTTTTGATAGACTGTCATTTTGCTCTAGAAGAAACGTTTATTTAGCTATCATGTTATAAAGTAGATGGAAAAAACGTGTGCCACAACCTGACAAGTCTCTTGCTGTGAGCCTTTTGCATGGCAGGCAGGTGAGGGGGATTATCTGTTGCGAGCAGTCTGTGCGGTACTCTGGGTGCCTTTGTTTGAGCAGCTGAAGTGCTCATTTTAAAACGCGGAAGGTTGTGCTCAATTCATAAATATTTGTGCTTCGTAATTACATCAACAAAGGGCTGGAAGGCTGCGTTCTGCCGAATCCATCTTGTTTTCAGTGGAAGCTGCGGAATTTTAATTGGCTTTTCTCTGAGTGCTCATTAACCCGTGTGTAATCTCTGCTCGCATGTTGAGTTCAAGGAGAAACCAAATCCTCTCCAAAGAACTGAAAATAAGAGCTTGCGTAAAGGCCTGCCTTTTGTGGCAGAAATTTCTCAGGACAGACTCTGCTCCATATGGAAATAAAGCTTTCTGCTTCTCTTTCTATATCTTCAGCTTCTTTACAAGGCTGGATTTTAGCATGAAAAGTAGCAAAGCTCCATTTTGCACATTATCAATAAGAAGAACAATGACAATAATAATTATTATAGCAATACTAATTATTATGATATACTAATTGTTGTTGTTATTATTGCTGCTGTTATGAGCATTTCCCCCAAACGTTTGATGTTCTCGCCTTGGTGTGCTGAATGAGACGGCCATCTGGACTCAACGTCAAAGCTCCCAGGGGCATCTGTGCCACTGGATCACCCCCGTGTGCAATACGGGTAGTGATCTGAAGGCTGTACGTGTGTGTGTGTACAGCCCGTGCCACATACAGAGCTCATGGCTAGACTCTTCCCCTGTGTTTGTGTATAGGATTATGAAGGTGAGGCCTTTGCAGGCAGGAAAACACCGAGGGAGGATCTTCAAGGCACAGCCTTGCACACCACGTCCCTGTGATGGCACGCTGTCTGCACTGGGTGAGGAGCCCGTCCCCTCTGCCAGCTCGCACGGCCCCTGGGATCCGTAGCAAGTGTGGATCGGGGCCATGCTTGGCTTAGGCTCCCAGGAGCGGCAGAGCCATCCCCATAGCCTGGCTGTCCGCGTGGACGCTTGCCCAAGCTGGCAGGCATCCTTCTGGCAGGGCCCTCCCTTACAATGGCCAGCGCAGATTTTGGCTCATAAAATGGCTCGATTTAGCTGCTTTATGACTCTTTATACCTCTGTTCTTTTCGCAGCATTTCTTTCCCTGTAAACACGTTCGTGGCTTTATGGTCCTATTACAAAAGCCTGTACAGAGAGTGAAGGGAGGCATGAGCCTCACTCTGCTCCTCTGCACAGGAGTGGGAACTTGACTCATGAGGGTAATGTTTGCCAACGCAGCCCACTCCTATTGTCATAAGCAACCCTGCAACTTAGTTTCCCAGATGCCCTTGACTTTCAGCGGTTCCTGACGCACATCAGCCACTTTGACAGCAAGACTCAACCTCTCTTGAGTCACATAAGCACTTTAGGGGGAAAAAATGGCCTGCCGGCTTTCTTCTAAAGCTGTTTACCACTGCAACAGAGTGACTTGAAGTGGTTTAAAGAATCAGGTTATTGGATGTCCCCCACTGCTGGGACAGCAGATGTTCCTTGGAGATGATCTTGCTTTCTGCTGTGTTTATAGCACCACTCTGAAGGTAGAGTGAAGAAATGGCATATTACCGGAACGGCAGCTGGAAACTGCTCTAACTGCTGGAGGTGGTGAAACGTTAAGTCTCCTCTGAATAAAGCAAACCTATAAAAATCCACTAATCAAAGCATGCAGGCCTCAGAAGAATCATTTTGCCCCTTCTTGCAGCTGTAGCTAGCCCCATTACCAGACCGAGAATTAGACGGTGCCACAAGAAAACTGGATGAAATCTCTCCAAGATAAAATAAGCTGCATGCAGTGTAAATCTTCCAGCCCTCAGCGTAGTGACTTGGCCAGTGAGAGATAACACAGAGGCATGTCAAGGCGAGAGATGCTGAACAACATGGGATGTGGCTGGTGAACGAGGTCACGGCACGCAAGTGAGTTATAGCATAACCAGGAGGAGAATGAGGATGGAAGAGCCATCAGGGTGAGAGAAAAATGGCCTTGAAAGGCTGAGGGCAGTGTGTGGGGAGGGTCTCATACTGGAAGGGGAGATTTCCCACGGAGAAGACCCCAGTGCTCTTCTCTTACAGAAGAATTCGTCCTGCCAGAGCTAGAATTAATTCTTCCCCTGGCATGGCATAGGAAATTCTCACTAGGAGGCTTTGTGACAGCAGCGAAGAGACATCCTGACCCCTGTCCAAAAGAAAACGTAACCAGCCGCAAATAAACTTTCCCCAGACGGAAGCTCAGAGATGAACATTTTGCGCCTATTTTCCTTTCCTGACTTTGGAGACAAGTAGCTCAAGAAAAAGAGCAAAGAGCAGAATCTTATTGTAAAAAAACATGCTTTTAACCAAAACTGTTGAGCGCTTTTTACCATTATTTGCAACAGCTGAGCTTTGCCCTTCCTGGGCAGCACATCTCCAAAGGACCTCCTGCAGAAAATCAAAGGAGGAAGTGGAGGAAGTGAGCGGAAGAATTTATGAAGGCTAAAGGGCTAACGAATTGCTCGGCGTGCTTGCATTGCCTGTAGATGGAGTCTGAATTCTCCAGTCGACCGACCTTGCTTGTGAATGGGTTTATCACCTTCCTGTTTCCTCGCTGCCTCTGCAGTGATAACCTGTGAACTTGAAGTTTTTGCATGCAACTTTAAAAATATTACACAATTTCTTTTCTTTTTTTTTTTTTTTTGTGGGTGTCTTGCTTTTAGTACATGTTTTAAATAGAAAAAATACCATTTTGCAGTGCTTTCTCTTGAGTATTTTCTATGTGCTGGTTCTTACTGTGTGTCATGCAACTGGTTGCTGATCTCTTCTTCTCCCTCCCGTCCCCTGATGCGATCAAGGCAGGCAAATTGTGACTTGGCTTTGAGATGTAGTGTACTGGTTTGTAATGGGTGGAAATCCACCCCTGCACTAGGGCTGGGGCATCACAGACCTTGGCACCACTTGAATGTTACTTAGTAGGACTCATTTAAGTCTACATGCATCTGAAGCAGGGCATGAGCGCTCATGTTGGCTCTTTACACTGGGGGGAATTTAACTCCATGTGCTTTCTGGAGGGCTGTTGTGCTTCAGACGGCCTGTCCGCTGAAATGGGAAGGGGATTGGGGTCAGACCCGTGTTTGCAGGTTGCTAATTCTACCCCAACATTGCCATGATTGGAGTTAATAAAATCTGGATCTAGATTTACTTCCCTTGTGAATGTGTTTGATTATGTTGCTTGATAATCACCTGCTGTGCTATCGCCTTGGCTGGGATGATGTAGCTGGGGCTGGTCCTGCTTGGAGCAGGGGGGTTGGACTAGATGTGACCCCCTGAGGTCCCTTTAACCCTCATTTTCTGTGATTGTATGATATTATGATATGTCACTGGTGTATTGAGCCAGCAAACTATGCTGAGCAGCATTAAGACAGAGAGTATTTACAGGAAAACAAACCAAACAACTGCAGGTGAAACTCATGACTTGGTAAAATACATTAAGAATTACAAAAATTTCCCGTGATTATCTTCGTGATCGGATATTTCTTTTGTACAGTTAAATATTCTTTCCACTTTAACAGCTCTCAGATAGGGACTATGTGCCCCTTATAGCCGGCACACACTGGTTGAACCCAGGCACGCCTCATCCTCTGAATTGTCTGCTGCACAGTATTAGTGATTTTAGTATTTTTGTACTAAAATCACTTTCAGGTAAGACCCAGAAGTCGTCTTACGGACACAATTATCCATTTTAACTCAAACTGACAGGCTGGAAACGTAAAGATCTTTCCTACGTTAACGTGTCTTCGGGCGATGGGAGAACTTTGCAGAGCTCTATAAAACCCATCATCTCTAATGAAATCACTTCCTTTGATCTGAAGTCTCCATTTTGGTTTCCTGTGAAATTAAGCATAAATAAAAAATGGAAATATTTTCAGAGAGAATCAAATAGTTACACTACACGTAAAGTGCTATCTCTTTTCTACGGGTGTTATTACCGTAACCATCTGATGCTATCCAAACAGTCCAAAGTCTTAAAATGTGTGCATCGCAAAAGAGGAGAAACAAGGTATGTTAATTAGATGGATTTGCAATACCAGGGTGATCTTGGGTCTTAAATGTTATACCAGATAGTCTTTTAATCAGTTTTCTTGTTACTGCTGAACTGAACCTTTGTAGAGGCATTTAACTGAAGGAACAGATTGGAAGAGCGATTCTGAGATGCAAGCGCTAGATGGAAAGAGCAGACAGCCAGAAGGCATGGATACAGCGAAAAGCCAGCCCCGTGCTGCCTCCTGAAGGATTGCCTCCCAATGCTTTTGGCTGGATGAGCGCTTTCTTGACAGCTAACATGGAACAATCTTAATGTGTGAAAAGCTAGTGAGTGCAAAGGCAGAGGAGCCTGGGAAATAAGGAAAAACTCTTGAATAAATAAGGATGTGACTAGTGTTTAGGCAGTTGCATGCTACAGAAGCCAAGGCTAGCTTAAGCAGGAATCTGTTTAAAAGCCATTATCAGACATGGCCAAGCAAAGACCAACCAACAACCCATTCTAGCTGTTGGAAAAGCTATTGAGCTGTGCCACCTTTCTTTGCTATGTTGGCTGAAAAATTACGTGTTTGGGATTATTGAATATCTCCCCGTGATCTCAGGAGATGTTCCATTTTCAGAGCATGAAGCAACAGATACAGGAAAATCAGGACGTTCAGCACATGCAAAAGTGAAAACCGCACTACTCTGAAAAGCGGCTGGGTGCGTACGGCTCCCTCGGTGTAGTAAGAATTAATTTGGGTACTTGGGTGACTAACGGACTTCAAAAACAATGTCTGTTCACCCTGTTCTGTTCTTAATCCCATCCAGTCCCCACCGCTGTTGTTATGCCTAGGTATTTCCTGGATGCTCAGTTGGTGATTTTTAAGGTTATTCTTGCCTACCAAACTGCACCGTGCTGCAGTACATGAGTCACTATAGTCTGAGGTTGAAGCATCTGTCTTTGGTCTCAAATGCAGCTGCTTGGCTGTGGCTTGCTGAACTTTATTTATGAGGCTTAGAGTTGGCTTGTGCCAGGCCAGCATTTGGGATTTTTAATGGGATTGTTGCACAGTGCAGATTGGACCCACCCCTACTGATGTGCCCATGCAAATGCATGAAACTAAATTGTATCCCTTCATTTGGCTTGTGCATGAGAACTGTTGGATGCTCTAATCTATAGATCATTTTGAGGCAAGCTGGAAACTTGGCCCTGAACATTGTTGTATTTGGCTGGTTATTTTCTTAATTCAATAAAGGTAAGGCTTAAAACAACATTACATTATGCTAGGTAATGCATAGCCTAGAAATAGGCTAAGAATATGGGTTGTGTCAAACTTCAATGGTCACATGAATATATTGAACATTTTGTTTTCTCTTTTTGTTGGAATTATTGCATAGCTTTCATAGACATTAGGGCTGGAAGGGACCTCGCAAGATCATCGGGTCCAGCCCCCTGCTCAACTGTGTGTGTGTGTGTGTGTGTGTGTGTGTGTGTGTGTGTGTTATAATAATTATTTCTTCTTACCTTATGGAGTCTGAGTGGCTTGGGAGTGGTTTGAAGGAGCACAGCTCTACCAATGAACTGAGTGTCTTCCAAACACTCATAAGTCTTTGCAATGGACCTAAAGATAATGCAGAAGACATTGCCTAGTGACCCAACCCCAAGTGACCTGGTCACCTCAACAGCTGTTGCGCAGTTAGTGATGATTTACCAGCTGGTGAAATAAATGAAGCTGATCTCAATTCAGTAGCTGCTTCTTTTCAGCCAGTAATTATTTGGGGAGTGGAGGCAGCATCAGTCTTAATGTTCTGCTGGCCATGGTATGGAGAAGGGCTGTCTCGGGACAGATGTTGATAAATTATAAATGGGCAAATGCAGTGGACGTGCAGACCGCAGCCTGGTGCATGATGTGTTTGCAAAACAATAGGTTGGTACTTCTGCAACTCTCTGGTGCCAGGGAAACTTGTCATGATTTATGAGTCTGAGAGGAGCCCAGACACACCTGATGGCTTTAATTCAGGTTTGCTCTGGCTCCAGGGACTTGTCAGAACTGGGAGCTCAAAGTGAAACGTGGGGAGCGTGACCTCCTTTAGACTGGAACCAACGCGCCGTGCAGACCTTCGTGAAGCAGGTCGGGGGGTTTGCAGCTTATATCAGCCACCGGAGAAGAAAAGGTATGGCCAGATTGGTCCTTGGGGACACGTCGAGGCCTGGCCCACGCAGATGTCACTTGACGTCAGCACCAGAAAAACCAGACTGTCGGAGGGGGCTGCATTCGCTCGGGTCGTGGCTGAATGGGATTTTCTAGCTTAGGGATGCACTCTCTCTAGGACTGAAAAAGGATATGAGACAACCTCAGCTGCCGCCATGCCAGGGCAGTCTGTCCTAGCTGTGAGCTAGAAGGATGGATTATGTTGAAGGGGGACAAGGCCTGTGGGACGGTGGGCGTGCTCTTCCTAAACCATCTCAGCCAGCCTCTTGAAAGCCTCCGACGGAGGAGATTTCTCAGCCTCCCTGGACACCTTATTCTTCCATCCCGCCGCTCTGAGAGAAAGGAAGATTTCTCCTGCGGTTTCATTTGAAGCCGCTTTGCTGGTCGTCCGCCTGCACCCCTCACCCCAAATCTTCCTTTTTTCTGGACTGAAACCACTTCTCATAACCGTCCCCTTTGCAGCCAGGTTCCAGCCCCTTTGTCATCTTTATCTTGCAACAACACCTGGAAGAGCTCAGGATGGAAGCACTTTTGCACATATGGTGAGCACACCATCTCCCTGGAGTCACCTCACGAGCCTTCCCCCCGGGACCCGTGGGACACACCAGTGGAAGGAAGGATTGCACGTGGTATGGAAGAGAGCCTGCTCCAAAAATGTATTCAGAAATTAGAAGGTGTTAAGAAAAGCCAGCACATATAGCATCCAACATGGGCAGTGCCTGTGAAAATCATGTTTGAGAGCTTCAGGTGGGGATACATAAATAAAACCAAAATTCATTCTTTCCAACTCTTCCTCAACCTAGCATTCATTAACTGGCTGATTACTTGTAGGAGTGTATCAGGAGGGCTTATAGAGATAAATGGCATGTTTTATAGGGGGGAAAAATGCTTTTTGTTCTTCTCAAAAGAAAGGAGACATGAGATGAATCGGGGAGGGGGAAGGAAGACATTATACCTGAAGCAAAATATAAATCATCGTTAATTATAGCTTCCTCCACTGTACTGAAGCATTTCAAGTGATGGATTTTGGTTTTTAATGCCACTAAAATAGCCAGCATGAGAAAACCGTTGATCAGACATTAAATCACAAACCAATAGCATGCTACCCTCCGAGCTGGGTCTTGTAGTCACTTTGTTTTCTGTCTCGGAGGAGAGAGGCTCATCACGTTTCAGCGTGTGACGGGAGGGCAGGTATCACTGCACAGCACAGTGCCTTATGTATTCAAGAGGATTTTGGAGCAAGCAGGACGCCGGGCTTCCTTGGTTTGTGCCTCTTTGTTAGCTGGGCCTGAAAGATAAATTAGGACGAGACAACAGCACGAAGGAAAGGCACAAGGTCTGCCACGAAAAATAATAACCAGGGATTTGTGAATGCTGGGGGCATCTTGAGTTCTCATATGGCCAGGTCCTCCCCTGGATTAAATCAGCAACCTTTTGTCACTGATGCTCTGCTAATTTGGCATCAGCTGAGCTGTTAAATGGCACAGAGGAAGAAGCATTTCACAGTGATGCAGTGAAAAAGTTTAGCAGACATTCAGTGTCTGTGGCCTGGATTTTTGCAGGGAGCGAGAGAAGAGAAACTAAACAGCAGTAGCAAAATTCGGCCATGCTTGCACTTCCGCCGATACGAAGCCTTGGAGCACCGTCTGCCGCCTTGCTGGTTTCTGACTGGCAGTCAGCAGGAGCAGGTCCCGAAAGCCAGGCCTGTGGTTGAAATCATGCTGTTTCTGTCCCAGGAAAGCTGGCCTCCCCTTTCTGGTATTGGAGGTGCCCCGCTCCATAGTGAATGCTGGGCCAGAAGGGAAAGGGCATCACTGAGATAAATGGGCCCCAAAATCAAGGGCGTTGCTAAAGTCAGAGGACGACGGAGTGCAAGTGTCAAGGGTTCCCCTGCTCTGAGCATGAGCCGCTGTGTTTTGTGTCCCAGAGGCTTCTTACGGGCTTCCCTAAGTCTTTATGAATGAAGACATGCTTAATATTGAAGAAAAACTGTTTGCGTTTACTACGTTGTATTAATCATTCAAGAATCTTCCATTTGGATCACACGCACCGATCACGTGCACCGATGCTCAGAGCTGTCAGTTCAGGTTGGCGTGGGGATGAGTGACACGCACGCAGATGAAAGCTGCCGGGCTATTAGGAAAAAACAAGCTTTTTGTCCTAGATGCTGTGTAATTGTGTCACTTTCTCCCTCTTTATTCTTGATGCTTTGCGCTGCTATTTAACGTACTAGCAGGATGTGCTTTGCGTCGTCTTCTAATGGCTCATCTGTTATATAGTAAAAGCTTTCTAAGGCTGTTGGTTCATGGGGTTACTTCGAACAAGACTGGTTGGTACTGAAGATCCCAGCTCCTAGTGAGATGTGCCAAGGTCATCACCTTTGCATCCGTCACCCCAAGCATATAAAGGAGCTTCAATGGTCACCTGTATTCTTCCTTTACATAGGAGTAAATGGAGACCCACAGAGAGCTTTGGGTGAATTACCTCTGTCTTGCTGGACATGTCTACACGTGCATTTATGCCAGCTTAAATTTACTGCTCAGTAAATTACTGCACAGTAAGTGGGAATAAGCCAGCATCTACACATGCAGGCATTAAGGTGCATTAGCACTGTGTGTGGACTGACTTGGGACTAAAGTTATCTGCAGCCGCTAAAGTTAGTCCCAAGTCAGTCCACACACACAATGCTACTGCGCAGTAAGGCGTCTACACGTGTGTTACTGCGCAGTAACTAGTTGGGTGTAACTTTGATACCTGCAAGATACAGGTATCAAATTTACATTCAAGTCGGCATCAGTCACCATATTTACTGCACAGTATGGGCATGCACATGTAAGTGTGTGCCCGTACTGTGCAGTAATTTCAATTACTGCACATTTGGTGCACACACATAGATATGCCCACTGTGAATTATTGGCAAAAGTATTGGGAATAGAATTGAGGACTCCTGCCTTCTTGCCTTTAGCCCCAGGTCCCAGAGCCATGGAGCTTCAGGTACTGCCCTGTTGCAAACTCCTCCAAAATATCTAGGGACCTAGTCTTGCAGGAGCATGCCCAGTCCATCGCAGGTTGGCAGAAAAGGCTGTCTGACTTGTGGGATGCACAGCTCCGCTGGTGAAAGCTGTTTAATATCAATCAAGAGAGATCTTGAAGTTCCTTGCTTTGCTTTGACTGCATTATCCACGCGAGGTGTGTGAGCAACTTCTAGGATTTATTTCATGAGATTTTTTTTTTTTAATGCCTGGGGGAGTTGCTGATGAGGCCAAATAATGAGCAATCTGCCTGTTTTACAGTGTTTCGGCAATTGTGCTATTTCCGCCCTATAAATAATTCATGGAGGTAAAACGAAGAGAAAATTTGCAGTAGAGGAGAAACAAGTGCTTACAAACTTGAGCACATGCTCAGCCCCCAGTTTGTTAATGAAATAAAATAGTAGCTGGTGCTGGTCAGAGTCAGCAGACTTCCCGCCGGGCCATTCTCTCCCATTAATAACCAAGAAACAGTATGTTTCACTATCCAGGAGAGAGCAGTAGTGCTTAAAGAAACAGCAGAGTTGTGGCATTAGCTCTTAGGCCTTTGGAGGACTAATTAGTTTTAATGGGTCACTTGTTTTATTTCCTGCATGGCACGTTGTTCTGGAGCATTCCCCAAACTTCAGTTCAGACTCTAATGTCTCTGATCATCTTCTTTCTCTCTCCGCCCTCTTCCCCTGCCCTCGGGACAGCAACGGGCTTTCTTTTTTGCAAGGATCTGCCAGCAAAGCAGACTGCAACACTTGGGGTAGAGACAAGTTTGCCCTTCTGTCTCTTCCGTGCCAAGGAGCTGGTCGGTTCCTGGCGGCACGCTGTGATGCAGGGATCTGGGTTGGGGCCTGGATCCAGGACGGATTTGAGAGGCAGAGAAGAGCTGGAAACATCCTTAGGTCTCTTGGCAATTAAAGTAAATGCATGCAGGAGGACAGATACTTAACCTGATGCACGCTGGGCTGAGTCTGGTGGCTGGTAGTGGATCCCCGCTGCCTCTGGTCCAGCACAAATAGGTCCTTTGGGCAAAGCTGCTGACCTCTCACCTGAGATGAGAGAGCTGGCTTTTGTTCCTCTCGCACGTCTCCCCATTTCCTCCGTACCAGTTATCTGTGCTCAGCCTGGCTTTGATGGCTTCAGGGTGGTTTCTCCTTTCAGGTCATGCTTGTGTGAGTGACAGGAGTGAGATTTCCTGGCAGGATGAGCATCCCCTGATCGGCTTTACCTGCAAAGGTCACAATGTGGGGGGAAGGTTTCTCTTTCATGGTTGGCCACCATGAAAATGGCACATTTAAAACCCATCAGGTCTGGCTTTCCAAAGTGCTGAGTGTCTGTGGCACCAGCTGAGATCAGGGGAAGCTGCAACAAAACCAGCCTTTCTTATACGCTGCAGACAAAATACAAACCCCATTGGAACAGCCACTGAGGCACGGAGATGCCTGCTCAGGCTGCCTTCAGGATCCTTGTTGTAAATATTCCTTTTTGGGACTTCAAATCATGAAACATTGGCAGTCAGAGCGTGCTGGCTAGATGCATTCAGTGCTCCCGTAGCTGTAGGGTCTGGGTGAACTTGCAGCTGGTTACATGGCTGCTCGGCTTGTGGATTGCTAGTTTTTTATAATCCTCTCCTGATCTTTCCAAGCATCATTTGGGAAGTGCTATGGCTGCTTCTTCCACGATTGACTGTCTTGCTACGCTTAGTCTTGAGACGCAGACTGATGGATAACGCCTCCCAAAGTGGTTCTGACGATGAGAAAGTCCTTCCCTGAAGCAGAGGCCTTTGGAGTGCCTGGAAGAGTCTATCTGAATGTACAAAAAGACTAAATTAGAAAGGAAGAAGCTAAAAGCACAGTTTTACAAAGCAGGCTTGCAATTAGAAGCCTAATTTGCATGTGCAGTTAATCATGATCATGTTAAATGCAAAATTGCCAGTGTAGTAATCAATATGGGCTGGGTATTTATGCAAATAATCATGGCACGTCACACCTATGCATTTAGTCTTATAATTGGATGTATATTTTTATGCATCTCTCTCTAAAAATCAGTGTCTGTGTCAAACTGTAACGATCACCTTGTCCTTGAGATAATGATAAGTTAGGACATCCAGTACCCACTTCTGGATCCCCTGGGTTAGGTACAGACATCATGCTTTTACCAGTGTAAGTCATTGAAAACTGGTCTATACCTGTAACAGAACAGAAGTTCAACACACAAAACCAGTCTATACCTATAAAAGAACAGAAGTTTGACATGTAGACTGGTTTAAAAATGTTGGAACCGGTCTAAGATTTGCACCGCTACCGCCACCACCAAAGGGCGAATGTGTGTTCTGCTGACTACTGACCTAA
Organism: Alligator mississippiensis; assembly: GCF_030867095.1. Taxonomy (NCBI): domain Eukaryota; kingdom Metazoa; phylum Chordata; order Crocodylia; family Alligatoridae; genus Alligator; species Alligator mississippiensis. The sequence goes on from NC_081835.1 coordinate 3,239,483, forward strand.
ACTATGCCACTTACAGAAAACCACCTAACTTAGACTGATTCTGCTTTGGGCTATTTGAATGTCTGTAAGTAGGCCTAAGGTACCAATCCAGCCACCTGGGTAAGGTGCCCAAGGTAGTACTCTGTGCATCTCCCTTAGCCTGCTTGATGGTGAAGGTTCAAAGGAAAATGGTTTCTGGCTAGCATCCTTCCTCCAAACTCTACACTGGTTATAGGATAAAAGGATGCGAGAGAGAGAACAGTGGAAAAGAGGAGAGTTATTCCAGCATTTGGGACACTCATATTCCTTCCTCTTGCCCGGCTACAGCTGCACGGCGCTTAATGAACACGCGCAGAGCACTTAGCTCCATTTACATGAGCGCTTCTCCCGCAGTGCAGCTCCCCAGCACAATGTTGTTCTGTTTCCCTTTCCCCCTTGGGGTCCTCTAAGCTGGGCTGACCTTTCCCCGGTCCGTATCAACCCTTCTGCTCTGCTCCTCTGCGCTGCCCAAAAGGCGGCATTTTGCGTTCTGCTGGCCCTGGCCCCGAGAACCGACGGCGGCAGTGGATAATTCAGTCCCAGCACATCTCTGTTGACTCTTCTGGAGGCACGGACAAGGAAACTAATACATCCAGCAGCTGCAGAATTAGTAGGGACCGCTCTCCGTGTCCACCGATCGCGGGTGCCACATCACCCGTTTCCATCGGAGATCTGGTAAAGGCTCGGAGAGGGCTGGCTCGTTTCATTGATCCGTCTTCATTGCTACGCCACGCTGAAACTTAAGCTAAGATGGACACAGGTGGGCTACTGAGTGGAGTGAGAAGTAATTAAGAGAGCATTAGGTTTAGCCTGAAATAAATAGGTTGTCCAGCTGTAGTTGCTGTAGAGAGGAAGCTGAATGTTAATGAGATGCCAACAGTAATTATGGTGATTATGGTTTGGGGGTTTTTTTGAGTAGCTGTTGGGAATAGCTCGAATCGCATCCAAAGTGTGATGTGAGTGACATTTTAATCACTTTAAGGAGAAAAGGAAGGTACTCTCTTTGCAAAGGAAATTACAGTGAAACGAAGCTACAGTAAGAGTCGGAGAGCTGCGATGACGGCTCTGTGTAATTGCTCGGCAGCAGCAAGGAAATGCTTTTGTGCCAGGGCAATATCGTCTGCTTAACCCCATGCCTTAGTAATCAGCAGAAGCTGCAAGAAGTCTCCAGCTCTGTGCCACATTTATATAATTTAGTGTACAGTTCAAGCAGCCAGGTCCTTGAACCACTGTGCCAAAGGGAATGTGCCCTCCTCCTCCCATCCAACCGAGAATCCAACAGCGCCTGACAGTTCCTTACCCTTTATAGCAGGTCACGCTATACATCGTCCTTTGAAGCTCATCTGCGTATCCGCAGAATTGCCTGTTCTCTTCTGCATGCTTTCCAAGGCCACTTCATTATTGCCATCAACAGCATTCATAATCTGGCTCTTGCTATTACAGAAGAAACTCTCTAATCCATCCCATTCGCAGCACAAAGGGTCATCTATGTGCAGTGATGGATGAGCTCCCTGAACCAGTGCAAAAAGAGGCCTGGAGGCCATTCCCTTGTTGATCTCTGGATCTGCTGTGCGAGCAGAGGGGTGTGGATCAAACACCCCTCTTACAAACACACTTACAAACTTTCTGGCTTGTTGGATTGCCTCCGTGGCCTAAAACAGTCGTGCAGACTCCGGGTGAAGAATCGAATGAAACAGTTTGCAACTACGCTTATTCCACAAATGCTTAGTGGTGCAGTCGGACTCAAGGTCGGGCCGTGCTGCATGCTGCGTGGGGTATGGTGAGACAGCCCTGGAAGGAGTTTGCAGTCTAGATGAACACGGCAGGCAAAAGCTGGGAGAAAAGGATGATTTTTCCCATCTTACAGATGGGAAATGGAAGCAAACAGATGATGAGTTGATCTGCCAGCGGCCATCAATGGGCCTGATCTCCGGCTTTCTGATTCTCAATGCACTTCTTCCCATCACTCCTCTCTCAAACCCTTTGGATTGGCTTTGCTTGGTTTCCAGCCTACTTGTTCCCTTTCTATCACGGGGCAGGTGAACACATTCATTATCAGAAACCTTCCTGGAGAATTGTAAAAGAAAATGAATTTTTAAAATCCTCCCCTGCTAATATCAGCAGAAGCTTAGTTTTGAAGTTTCAGGCTTTTTTTCAGAGCAGCGATTCAGGAATGGCTGCTCCAGAATGACTGTCCCTCGCTGAGTGATGCAGGACATTCGTAATAGAAAATAATAATGGGGGGAAAGAAAAGAGGAGGATTTATTCAGGAACAGTTGCACTTTAAATCACCCTGAACCTTAATCTGAAATAACTTTCAAGTGTAGATAAACCTTTTATGAGTTGTATTTTTGCAGTCAGGAAGCAAAATCAATACTCTATGGCTTGCAAATCTAATCAGACGGAGCCAAGACCGCTCACGTCTCCGATCCCAGTAAACCATTTTGGACTAATCTCCAGACCAGGCATTCGTTGCCATGATTGTCTGGAGAATAACTTTGCCTGCATTTGCAAAATCATGTATGCGGCATGTATAGGGGAAAAAAGGAACACTTTGCTGAACAAGTTATTCTGCTGAAAATGATTTGCTTAGGTCTAATATATTGTTTGCCTTCTCATGCGATACGTTATAATCTCAGATTGGGGCTGTGAATTCCCTCCAGGCCTCTCCCCCCAAGAAATAATAGCAAACTTGAATTTTGTATCTACCAAAAGGCACAAAAAGCAGTAGGCCAACAAACTGATTTACGCTGAGAATCTCTGCTGGGTGAATGCACACAGACCTGCTGCTTTATTAGAAAAGGGCCCAGCAATGAATGTCCTCCCTGGAGCCCTGGTACGAGCCCTCATTCACAAGCACCTTGCTCACCTTCCTTCACGGGGAAGGACAGGACTTCAGAGCCTGGTCTTGCTCTCGGTGCTATTTGGGGTGTTCCTGCTGCTCCTGACCCAGGTAGGAGATTTTCCCTTGCTCTGGACAAGTCAAATTGTGCTCTCAAAGTTGTACGTGTCGTTCAGTTTGTGCTTTGTGAGCGCTGTGCAGGATTCGGTTCTGCAATAGCACGCACGCACGTTGTAACCCTCATGGCAAGTGTCGCTTAAAGGAGGTATCTAGCACATTACTTTATCCGGCACCTGCCTTGCTTTTCCACGGGACACATCCAGTTGGAGACCTGTCGTTTTTGTGCCAGATACACAGAGCCTGACCTGACACCTCCGTTTCTTCTTGAGATGAGAGCTCGGTTTCTTTGTCTCTAGGGCATTCAGTGGTAAAGACTCCTATTGAACCGCAAGCACATTTTCCTAATTCCTTGCACCCAGGATAGCGGATGGCTTCTTTGTTACCTCTGAAAGGCTGGATGAAAAACATGCGACAAGATAAATGGCTTGCTTTCATGTTTATAGTCCCAGCACTAACCAGACATAAACTTAGCAGGAGCTCTGTTTTTTGGGCCAGCCAGCCAAATGGAAGAACAGAGCTTTCCATTTTCAACATTTCATTTGCAGAACTTGAGTGATGAAATAGCAGGACCGTGGCCAGACTTGTGCGCGTGCTCGAACGGCCGTTCTGGAGTTTGGAAAGTTAGGGAAGCTTTTGACTTCGGCAGTTACTTCTCCTTCATCTTCCTTTTTAAGATCTCCCCCGTAAGGACCCACAGCTGAATGATGGGGCGCTTCCGAAACATGCCATACCACGGCAAGAGGAGCACTGGGGATAGCCTGGGATTTTATTTCTTACTTATAGAGCGGACAAGGATGCTAGGTGCTTCACAGGAGAGCGTGCTAATGAAGTTTGTGACCCAAATACATATGATAAAAACCCTGAGCCTGGGGAAAATGAGGGAGAATCAGCGTCTAGCATTTTGAGGAAACGGGATGCACAATTTATATGTGGAAACTAGTGTTTTCAGAGGTGACCAGATGGAGGGTGGGGAGTGGAAATGGGCTTGGACACAGCCCATAGGCAACCAGGATGCCTCCAAAGCACCAGGGACCAGAAACTAGCTGTTTTCCACCTGATTCTGGTATCAAGGCGGCTCGGGTGTGGGACCACCCCCTGAGCAAATGCCTGGCCCCGTGTTACCTGCGGTCCCGCTCCTGCACACAAACGAGATGGCGATCACAGCGATGCTGCCAGGCCGTCTCCCTGGTGGGGGCTCAGTGTTTCGGTCTCCGATGAGTTCTCGTTGTCTCTCCTTGAAGGAGCAATTAGCAATTTCCTCTTGTGCCCGCCAGAGAGCAACGCTGGCACAGGGTTGGTGCCCGGATCGAAGCAGCTGGATTGCAGCTGTTCCAGACCCGGCAGCCTTGCAAGAGAGAGACGGACAGAAGTTTTGGCTGCCGCGATGTCTGCGCCGGTAACCCGACGTTCGAGGAGATGGAGCATGTGCGCCTCCCACCGATCTCAGCCCGCTGCCACACACGGGATGGTTTCAGGTGTCTGGTAGCATTCAAAGACTCACTGTTTTCTTGCCCAGGCCCCGATTGAGCAAAGTATACTTTAAGCAAAGTATATGCTTTAACTTTCAGCATGTGCTTAGGTCCAATTGGAGTGACTAGAGAGCGTCTGTGTTTGAATAGTGGCCTTAATTGTTTTTATGCTAACGGGGAGCCTGGACCCCAGTGGAGATGAGGGGAAGAAGGAAACAACTTCACCCTGTTTTTTTTCCTAGTGTCAGCTCAGGGATTTCAATTGACAGGCTCCACTGTGAAGCCAATATTGTGAGTTCAGCTATGAGTAAAATAATACAATGTATGTGGGAAGCAGCGTAAATGAGGCAATTATACAGCAGTTTAATAACAGCTTTCTGCTGGCTAGGTAGCTGAAAACCTAAAGTACAGTTGATGGTAATTAGTTTTTGTTTTCCGTCCTCCCCCTGCCCCACCACGGTTAAACATCTACAGAAAATCACAATAGAAACGCGTCTGATTATTTTTGATTCTGCAGTGTTTTCATCATCCTGCTTGCGTGTGTTGGCCCACCGGGTTGCTTTTTTGAACTGCCTGATGTTTAAGAGGTGCAGAAAAGGGGCTTAACTCTGGAAACCAACACGGCAACATTTTGGAGCAGAAAATAATACGAGTGGGGTGCCAGCGGTGCAGTTTTGAACTTCAGAACGAACGTGAACGGGTAAATTGACTTTTCAGATCTGCATACGCTAATTAAGCACTAGACTTCTAAGGAAGCGTGCCACAGCCGCAGTGTTAAATCGATTATTGTAGATATTATTCATGCTCATAGCTGTTCTTTTCTGTGATGTCTTAAGTAGCCTTTCTTAAACATACAGATAGGGGGGAGAGGAAAATGCCTTATAGCCTAATATTTAATGCTCCAGTCCCCCTTCTCCCCCACACCCTGCTGCTGCTTCTGACTTTTCAGGCTGCATCTGATCTCCCCTCACTGCCAAGGGTGCCCTGTGCTAGCCAGATCTCATCCTGTTAATGCACTCTTCAGTGGGGGAGTGAATGTCCTTCTCTGGAAGGCTTTGGGGACACCGGTCTGCAGAGAGGAGCATGATCAGTCGTGGGCAACATGAGCAGCCAACCCTAAATGAGCCTCTTTTCAGATGCTTTGAGGTATAGGCAAAGCCCAGTGCCCAGCCGTGCTTGAAGGAGATGGAGTTTGCAATGCACTAGCTAAGCAGGAGCAGCACTGGTTGGGAGGCCTTGTTCCCCCCATCCAAAAAGCTCTTTATCCCCTTTCAGGAGGGGAGGGAGGTGGTGCTCCCCTTCCCTTTGACTGGTCTCAATGTTAATTCCTTCCTTTTCACCTCTGCTGTGGGACTGCCTATGAGGAAGCCCATGGTCACGGTGCCGTTAGCTGATGCGATCATCAGCCCACATCAGGCTGGACCCATCCCAATCCAGCATTACTCTTTGGCTAAGAAACCCACCGGAAAGCCTACTTTTCTTGGCTTTTCTGTTCCCTCTCCTCCGAGCGCACCCGAACTGCAGCTTTTCTGATGAAACCCAGTGTTGCAAAGCATGCGCCGAAGAGTCAGCAAGCTAATGTCATGTAGGCATGTCGTCTTCCTGAGCAGCGATAGCAACGTGCTTGTTACCTCCCTTATCATTGTTCAGCCCCATCCTCTACCTTTGATATCGAGCCAACATCACGCTCGCTTTGAAGAGCGGCACGCAGAATGTGAATAATTTGAACAATTGCACATTTCGTGACTTTAAAGAGCAGAACTTGATGAGACAGCAAACGTCCAGCGTTTCAGCTGCTTCTCATACTGACTTGAAAGCACGAAGCAATATAAAAGCAAAGGAGCCTAAAGAAGATTTGCTACCATTGCTGAAAGCTCAGGAAGGGATATTTGGCCTGAGGCTGCAAGTGTGTTTCCCTCCTCCTCTGCTGGATAATTCACGGTGACATTTTTTTTCCGTTTTTTTAATACCGACATTGTGACAATGTGGCTTAAGGGCTTGGTTGCTGCCTGGTGGGATTTCCAACACCTGCAATATTCTTCAAACTAAAGCTCCCAGCTTGTGTGTAACCCACTGGCTTTGCTGCAGAGCACCGAGCATCAGATTAGTGCTTTAACCTTAAATCCAGAAATCCCTCTGAAGTTGCTCTCTATCAGCGGCACGGAAAAGGTACCTGCAGGTGTGCTGTTACATCCATTTTTATGTGTGTTGGCAACACTGTGCTGCTTTGGGCAGCTGCAACTGGTCTCACTGGTGCTGGAAAAAATACGAATGCAAGTTTTCATTCCAGCCCTCTTTGCCTGATCGCATCCAGCTCAGCTTTCCCTTTTGATGCACGTTTTAAACAATCCTGAATTCCTTCTTCCTCCAGCACTAGACCGTGAGGATTGAGTTTAAAAATGAACGTTTCCATTTCAAGTTTCTCTCCCTGCAATCAAAAGGAAAACGGCCGGTTGCTGCGTTCACGCGCCCACGGTGCAATACATCCTTCTCCCAACAAGTCCTTTGGCAGGTGTAGCGGTGGCCAGACTGTAAAGGGCTCTGTAACACTAGCTTATCACCAAAAAAAAAACCTTTCCTGGACACTGTATGTGATGGAAGTACATTCACTTCACAAAGTCCCATCTTATGACTGCTCTTACCGGCATAGATCAGGAATAAATTGGCTGAATCCGGCCCGCGGTGCTATAAGCAACATGCTCATTTAAGACTACTTTTAAATTGCTGTGAGAGGGTGTCTGTGTTTACCTTTGGTTTGCCAAGAATCTCTGTTTCAGAAACCAACTTACATAATGTATCAAAATTAGTTTACTCATTAGCATTGCAAACTGCTGAAACAAGCTACAGATTGATAAAACTGGGGACGATATTTGCATATAGACATGAATGTGGAGAGAAATGTTCATTAGGAAACACGCCATTGCCAAAAGAAAGGCAAATGATTTCCTGAGCGGTATCTCAGACTTCATTAATTTCAAATCTTTCCAAGCTAAGTTGAAAGGGGAATGCGAAAATATGCTGGCATGATGGGAATCTGTTTAAATAGCTCCTGGGCTTACGGGGTGCCAGTACGAGTGGTTTTCTGCAGATGAATACTTCTGCCCATTTATTTCAGTGGTGGAGGTGGAGAGGTCAGCCCACACGGCTCCGGACCAGACCTGCTTAAACAAGATGCTAGTTGTTATAAATATATTGGGGATTCTCCCGTGCATCTGCCTTGCATCCAGGGCGTCCAGGAGAGGGACTGTTCAGCACTGAAGCGAGGTTTGCTATTATCCCAACTCCGTCGAAATCATTGATAAGGCTCCCAGTGAGTTCAAAAGATGTCAGTCTGAACGTGCTTCAAGGACCCCACCAGACCTTACAGCCAACATAGTGGTTGTAAGAAGCTGTCCCAGAATTTATCCTTCGAGATGTCCATTGTTTCTTCAGTATATCCATCCCCTGATGAGTTGGATGCGTCTGAAAATGAATGACGACTATTCACACAAACCCATGGAGTTGTAGGTCCATGTTTCTCTTGCAGTGCTGCAGGAGTTGCCGCATCCTGGAGTCGATGGCATACGTGGCCATGCAACGACTGCATCGATCTCTTTGATTGTATTTAATAGGACTTTTGGGGTCACGTGGCTTACGAAAAACCAGGCTTTGCTCTAGTTGCATGACCAAGTCTAAACCTTATTGCTGGAAAAGAAATATTTGGTATAGCTTCTAAATCAATTTTCATGATATCAAATGCTACAACTTGCCATGTACTCTGCGCCTTCTCTGTTATATTGCAATTCAACAAGGTGACTTGTGCTCCAGGTTTTCTGTGGGATTGCATAAGGATAGGTGAGGATAAATTCTGTCGTTTCCTTTGCATAATCATTTGAAGAGTATTTTTGCAATGTTTGCAGAAGATGTCTATGTACTTTTAGGTAATAAAATGCTATTTATAATCCAGATGTAAAACAGTAAAGGGGTGGGATAAAGAGTACGGTCAACTGATGTGCAACTGCAAAATGCTGGTCACCGTAAAGTGTGAGAAGTTTTCATGCCAGCAAGAAAACAGTGTTGTTCATAAAAGACTGGAAAAAAACATGAAGCAACAGGAGAGCTCAGCTGAGAGTTTAATTATTTATCTGGAGTGCAGCATCTCAAAAGGTATCTAACACCATATATGCATTGGCTTGTGTGCATTCATTTGCTAATCTCTTGGGCACCGGACCTCAGTTGCTGATACACCGTTTATTATTGCACTTCCCATAATTCATTCAGGGTGTTTTCATGTAAAATCTCTGTCCTGCAAGTAGTGCTTCCCCCTGTTTTTCAGAGATGGAAAGGAGGAAAGAGGGAGGAGAGGGAGGCTAAACTCCCATGGGTGAAGGAGGAGGGGTGAAGTTGTTCCCTAACACGTACTGCTCTCACCCTAAAGAAATACATGTCTGTTTGACTCGGGTGGCACTTTTTGTGCTTATAGAAGCACTGAAACGATGCTGAAAGCCTCTCCTAGGGGACTGCTTTGTTTGCATGGAGGTTTCCCATAACTGTGCCATTAGTCAGGGTTAAAATTGGGAAGCTTTTGAGAACCATGTGTTCAAAAATGGCAGTGTTCAAGATGATGCTGTCAGTCAACGTGGATGCATCCCATGGAAGGGTTTGGTAGGGGAAATACCTGCCCCAACAACAAGCTATTGGGTCACTTATTTAGGTGGGAGCTTGCTTGAAGTCTGCTGTGGGAAATGGCAAGACTGGAGCTGCCGAATATAACCAACCTAGGCGTGCAGCCTCCTTCATTTTGTCCTCTAGACTGCCTTCCCCAAGAGAAGTCTTCTCACACCCTGTAGGTCTGATGTCCCTCTACTGAGGTCAGTAGGGTTTTACAATCAGCATAAGAACAAAATCCAGTCAAGGTCAAATTCTGCTCTCCATTAAACCTGTAGGGTCTCAACGGGGTTGCACTGGTGGAACAAAACACACTCCAATGCATTGCCCTTCCCACGCCGGGACTTTTTGTCTCTTCGTCTTTGGAAAGGCCAAGTTTTGCCGTGCCGATTTTTGCTGGCATCCAGCTGATGTTTTTCTCTCCAACAGTAACAATTGCCCTCATATAAAAGGGACTGTTTTACCAAATAATTTTGCCTTGTGCTTTTCCACGTGAACATTTGCGTGGTGTGTGATTGTTTCAGCGTCTCCCGAGGAGCCCATTCAGATACAGAGGGGGAAAAGGATGATAACACCACGCACAACAGGGGAGAGACACAAAAGGCGGTGCAGAAGGGTCATCCATTGTCTGAGTCCATGCACAACTCCATCTTAATGTGATAGCACTTTGCACGGAGGAAATGACAACCCAAGATGAAAGGCTGGCGAGCTAGACAATAAAATAAGGTCTTTACACAGAAAAAGAACAGGATGCGGAGGCGTTTTATACCTCTCAAGGCTTCAGTGCGGTGCAAAAACCTGGGGAGGAATATGAAAGTGTTCAGCTCTTGAAGTTCAAATGATGCAGGCTGGTTTTCTTGAGTCTCTTATTTCACGGTGAGAAGGAGCAAATATGGGCAGTTTATGTTTGGGCAAAGCACTGTCAAGTTTGGGGCAGGAGGAAGGATTAGACCCTGCTTTGAGAGTCAGGGGAGCCATACACCTCGTTCCCCGGACGTGTCACACGTCCGGTTCATAAGCTGGTCACTACACACTTGTCAAATTAAATTAACATGCCTTCTTGCTATCCCCACCCCTCCGCCTGTGCTTTATCCACTTGCCACAGCTGCAAAATAAATGTTCCACTTTTTGGATAAAGCTTGGGATACACCTTCCTACTTGCCTTTACCAAAGGAAACCTGTAGAAACATGAAAATGGGTTTGACTTAAGGATCCTGTGGGCTCAGACCCGCAGGGTAACCTCCACACCCTTCGCACCTTTTCAGAATCGGGCCCTCCGATCCGTGTATCTGAGACGCCGTAAAGCTCTGCAGAAGGCACTTGTGCGAAGACAGAGATGTTCAAAGATGCAAGGGTGGCCCCACTGGATTCTTCTCAAATACTTCCCTTTCCCTTCTTCATGTCCTTATGACTTCTCGAGTGCTGGTTTTAAATGTCCTTGATCTGACTCAGTCTTTAGGCTTGGCACAAACCTGGCATAGCAGAGAGAAGGCTTCTTTCTTGTAGCATGTTCCTATATAGAAAGCAACCTTGCCTTTTCCATAGTGAGTAATGAGCATAGCACACTATGGTGGTAACTACACCACAACAAAGCAATCAGCTTCTCACCAAGGGGAAAGTATTAGATTTCTCTACTTAGATGGCATGTAGTCATTGTCTAATAATATGACCATTTTGCCATCCCTCTGCAAATAAGGCTGTGGCTGCTGCCTGATTGGTATATCATCTCACTTTCTCTCAGCATTGATTTTCTTGCTCTCCTTATTTGCTTCATAAAAAGAGAGACAAGGAGCTGGTGCTCTCTCGACTGTGAGAAGCTTTTGGGTGCCTTTATTTTTAGTATGAGACAACCTTTGCTTTATTTCAGGAGAAGGAAGTTGGATTATAAATCCTTTTGTAAATGTGTATGGTGATCTTTGCTCCGGTAAGTTTGTTTTTTTGTTTTTTATATATTTATTTGTGCAACTGGACTTGTTTTGGAGGTTTCTTTTCTTTTTTTTTTTAATAATTTTAAACCTTCTCTTCCCCCCCGCAGTCATTTGAAGTCTGGTTTCTGTGCATTCACATTCTGACCACAACTGATCTGTGTTACTTGGAGTTTATATGCATTGAAATATTTGCATTTTGTATTTTTGTTTCTCAGAGTGGGGGGAAAAAACTGTTCAGGGAAACTTATTCTGCACTTCATTATGATGCAGCAAGGCAGAGGGAGTGAGGATGCAGAAGGGAACGGATTCTGATTTAGCATTTTCCTTTTGGCATTTCAGACTGCAGGTGCTTCAGAAATAGAGCAGCAATACTTGACTTTTTAAAAAATCCATTAGGAGCTATTTAATATTGATCCAAGTGGAGTTATGTGAGCTCCAGACTGTACTTCATGATTGAGAGAGACAATAGAAATGTTGTAGATTTAGCAATGAGAGGTTGCAGCTTTCAGAAAGGTATTTATGAAAACTCAGAACAATCTCTCAATTGATTAACCAGGCTGCTCTCTCTTCACAGTGTCCGGTCATTAATACCAGTCAATTATACTGTTGCTTTCACTTACAGCTTCCTTGCTCCTAGCTGTTTTATGTATAGCAATGACTGCCTCATTCCTCAGCATTTTGTTCTTGCACTTGATCCTCCTGAAAATAATAATAATAAAAATAATAATAATAATGATAATAATGATGATGATAAAGACATTGTTATTATATAGCACTGTCACAGTGTCTGGCACTTGACAGATACAAATACAGGACAATGATTTTAATAATGTAGCTGGTGGGGAAAGACAAATGTTAACTGTTAGGATGAAGAAGTTGCTGAATAAATCTTTGAATCTGCAGGATATTAGATTCATTCAGTCACTTGTATTCTGATTTTTTTTTTTCATACTATCATGAGAAAACTCTGAGTCACTGCTTAATTGATGCTTAGTGCCTCAAAAGTCCGGAAAAAGTCCAGATGTTTTCTAATCACCGCTGCTAATTACTGTCATGAGAACATATATAAGCAAAGACTTGCTCATAAAAACAAAACCTTAGTTCTGGTGTAACTTGGTCACGGTCATATCAGGTGCAGGTGGATGTTAGTAAAAGAAATGAAGAGCACAGTTTGAGATGTCTGAAGACCATGGATGGGACTGTACATTTCTCAGGAAAGTTTTTTTTTTTAAAGATCTGCATCCATTGTCTCAAGTGATCTCTCAGAAAAGAAGTGCAATAATTAAAAAGTGCAATAATTAGTCATTAGTCATTCTAAAGCTGGTTTTGTTAATACCAAATTGTTGTTTTGGTGATGAAATAGCTGCCCCTATTGCCCCATGTGTGTATATGTATATATATATATATTTAAAAAAAAAAAAGATTATCAGTGTTAATGATGTAGTTGATGGGGCACTGAAGCCAAAGCTGGACAAACCCATGTGTTCAGATTCAGATTCCTTTTGACAATGATCTGATGTAGACCAATTTCCATAACTTAAATGTCTGGCATTTTGTGTCGTGTACCGTTGTCCCTGCTGCATTTCCCAATCAGTATACGCTCGGTGCAACTCAACTCATTTCATAATGTGATAGAACCTGGTATGTCTCAAAAAGATATATATCTAGTCAACTGACTTCATCTGGTTCAGTACCACAGACCAAATGCATTTTGCAAGCATGATCCTATATGTTCATGAGAAAAAACTGCGTATATTTTCAACCAGAGCAAAATATGCCAAGCCATGTATGTGGCTGCACTAGCTGCCAAGACTCCTAGGGTACATCATCAGCAGTGAAGTGATGAAGACCGAGACTAGATTCAGGATTAATTTAGCTCTTGAGAGTCTGGGCTGCGTAAAGCCAGGTGAATGGAAAAGCAGCATTCGTGGAGGACATTTTGGTGAGAGTCGAGGCTTGCCGGCATGAAGCATGGTCCGTAGCCTGCACTTTGAATGCTCTCAGAAGTCAGGGGAATTTGATTTAGATGTCTTTTATCTAGCTACCGTGAGGGGACCAGATGCCCCCTCTTTGCTTTGAATTTAATGATGGTTTAAGACTGAGAGCGTTGGAAACTTCTCTAGCACAGCGATAGCCGGGGTTGTACTTCGGAAGAGCCACCCATTTATCTCTCCTCTGTCTTGCAGCAGTGATATGTAGGAGTGGGAGGAGAATTTATTCCTATTCAGCCTTTCAAAGGAAAGCTGTGGCGAAAAGGGTAAAGGGAAGTTGTGTTGAGTGGTTCTCACAGCTCTTGCTGTGCCCTTTGCTCTTACACTTCTAACCGCCGAGTCCCCTGCCTTGACAGATGCAAGGGCTGCAAAAAGAATAGCCCAGGACACTGTTGTGTGAAGCGTGTGCAGCGGTACGAGCACGTCTGGGGGAGTGCAGGACATTTGGGGCTACCCCATCCCGCAGACCCATAGCTGTGGTCACTCATCACGAGTTGCATCCCAGACTCTGCCTCTGGTACACTTAGCTCACACCCCACCAGTATTTATCCCCTTCCCTCATGCACTTCAGGGAAAGAAACAGGATTTGAGAGGCCGGTGCGGCCGCGTTGCATGGTAGCGGGGGTGCGTGTGCACACAGAAGGTACCTGTTCTTCCAGCACAGGAGCTGATTAAAGGAGGCTGTATATCTTTCCTTGCAGCTGAGCCATTGCTGTCTTTTCTTCCTGCAGAGCAAATCCCAGCCACTTCTGACAACTTGTTGCTCAGCCTTTAATTTATCTGTTGGTTGTCTCGCCGTCGCTCTTGCCCCTGCAGTTTTCTGACGCTGTCCATCCCACCCACGACTGCTTCTTGCTCGTCAGACCCCAGATAGCAGCCTGAAAATACTCCCCCCCACACCCCCAATTACCTGGCAGGGCTGACGTGCAAATTAGGATTCTCCCCGGGATCGGGGGTGAGTTAATGGCTCAAGAATTCACAACCCATCCAAGCTAGAAATGTGAGATTTATGCCACTGGGGCTCGAAAACTTGCACTATCTATCCTTTCTCTGTGTGCTGCTGGATGAAAAAAAAGGCATTTTTAAGGCACTGTTTTAGATGCTTCTGCTTTTTCCCCCCTGCTCTTTAGGGTAACTAGAGGAGCCTAGAAGGGACATAAAGTATTCCAGTACAAATGATCAAACTCATTGTTGCCAGAAATGTGGGATGTGTTCAGAATGGGGGGTATTTCTTTTAGTTTATTTGTAGAGATACTGAGGTGTGGGGTTGGGCATCCATACCAACATCATTGCACAGAACCAAGAGTGGAACCTGTATGGGGAAAGCTACTTGCCTGTGGACGTGTCTGGAGGGCTGAACCGAGCCTTGTACCCCCCTGAAGCTTTCTATAGTATTCAATCCAGTTGTAGCCCCTGAGAGAGTCATGGCCTGGGGTTGTTAAGCTCATCTGGGGTCTCTCTTTATATTTGTTCAACACCCAGCTTGCAAATCCATGATGCTTGCTGGGGGTCTCTGCAGCCTTCTTGCATCCCTGCCATAATGAATGTTTTGTGCAAGGGTATAGGTTGCAAAAGAGAACTTTTCCAACTATATGAGTTGGTTTAATAAAAAGTATTGGATTTATCCAAAGAACCTCGTCTGTTCGGTGCAATTAACTTCTCCCAGACCCAGCCTAACTCCCAAACCCCCATACTGGTGAACAAGTTAAGAGGCTGTGATGTGGATGACTGCACAGTCCGGTGGGTGGCGAATTGGCTAGAGGGTCGCACCCAGAGAGTCGTGGTAGATGGGTCGGTCTCGACCTGGAAGGGTGTGGGCAGTGGGGTCCCGCAGGGCTCGGTCCTTGGACCGATACTCTTCAATGTCTTCATCAATGACTTGGACGTGGGAGTCAAATGTACTCTGTCCAAGTTTGCAGATGACACAAAGCTATGGGGAGAAGTGGACACGCCGGAGGGCAGGGAACAGCTGCAGGCAGACCTGGACAGGTTGGACAAGTGGGCAGAAAACAACAGGATGCAGTTCAACAAGGAGAAATGCAAAGTGCTGCACCTAGGGAGGAAAAATGTCCAGCACACCTACAGCCTAGGGAATGACCTGCTGGAGACATGGAAGTGGAAAGGGATCTCGGAGTCCTAGTGGACTCCCAGATGAACATGAGTCGGCAGTGTGACGAAGCCATCAGAAAAGCCAATGGCACTTTATCGTGCATCAGCAGATGCATGACAAATAGGTCCAGGGAGGTGATACTTCCCCTCTATCGGGCGCTGGTCAGACCGCAGTTGGAGTACTGCGTGCAATTCTGGGCGCCGCACTTCAAGAAGGATGCGGATAACCTGGAGAGGGTACAGCGAAGGGCAACTCATATGGTCAAGGGCCTGCAGACCAAGCCCTACGAGGAGAGACTAGAGAAACTGGACCTTTTCAGCCTCCGCAAGAGAAGGTTGAGAGGCGACCTTGTGGCTGCCTATAAGTTCATCACGGGGGCACAGAAGGGAATTGGTGAGTATTTATTCACCAAGGCGCCCCCGGGGGTTACAAGAAACAATGGCCACAAGCTAGCAGAGAGCAGATTTAGACTGGACATTAGGAAGAACTTCTTCACAGTTCGAGTGGCCAAGGTCTGGAACGGGCTCCCAAGGGAGGTGGCGCTCTCCCCTACCCTGGGGGTCTTCAAGAGGAGGTTAGATGAGTATCTAGCTGGGGTCATCTAGACCCAGCGCTCTTTCCTGCTTATGCAGGGGGTCGGACTTGATGATCTATTGAGGTCCCTTCCGACCCTAACATCTATGAATCTATGATGCATCTGTCATAAATGCAGAATGACAGAACCTGCTCTGGCAACAAGCCGGCACGCGCTTTATCCCTGCACCCTACACACACTTAGATATAGTCAGCGTAGAGCAAGAGTTGGGCACTTGTGCATTGCCCCATCCATTGCTGTGAGGTTGCAGGGCACTTGCCTTACAGGAGCTCCCTTCTTTGTGCTTGCAGGTGGCTGCAGGGTGAGCGTATGTGTGTGTCTAGGTCCATAAGAGGCTTGGGAGCGGAAGGGAAGCCCAGTGCTTGCTTAGATGTGTAACCTGGCATGTGTGGCTGTTGCCCCTAACATCTACCCATCCTTCAGTGGCACACGTGATCGGGTTTGTCTCCTGTGCGGTGCACACAGGGAAGCTCCTCTTGCCTTTGTTAAACAAGCAGTGTGGGGCTGGAGGGGGAATGCCCACAAGCACCCTTGCCCAATAAGTCCATTAAGATCCCCCCAGCGCTGTCCTACAACACTGCTCTCGGGCTGTCTGCTGAGGGGCACAGTCCGGGCCGCTCGAAGCAGGTGCGATGCCTCGTTTTTGATGGCTGGCCTGTGCGGGGCAGGGAATCCTTCTGTGCAGCGCTCCCAGGGAAGTCGTGTGGATGTGCCAGGGGTCCGTGGTCCACCTGAGACAAAGTGGGAAGGGTCCACCTGAGACAAAGGAAGTCAGTGGCGCACTGGACAGATGTGCTGCAACTCGTGTCACATCTGGCTACTTTTGACTTGCCAGCCCAGATGGCCAAGGGGCATTCACAGCTGGGTTGAATGGGCAGTAAGAGGCTCAAATTCCTGTCTCTGGATCTGTATCTGCTCCATCCTCACTCCCTCAGCAAGAGAGTAGGATGCTGTGAAAGCCTCTTCGTATCTGCTTCCTCCTCTTCTCATGCCTAGCCTCCAGCTTTGCCAGCGAGGTGGACCAAGCATTGCGGTGCTCTTTCCCTGACCCCCTCGTTCTTTGTCCAGCCGGTCTCAGAGGCCGGAGACGACATTTCCGGTGTCCCGTTGCAACTTTAACTTGTTACACGGGTGGGTCTTTTTAAAGGAACACAACTGTTAATTCGTTTCCCAAGCGCTGCAGCGAAGTATAAACACGGCAAATACACAGCTACCAGCTCATAAACCAGAGACATATGGGCACCAACAACTCATTAATGGACTGATTTAGTTTAAGGAGGCTGGAGGATTAGCATAACCCATGTCTTAATTAAAAGGGAGATCACGCTCGTCTAGGATCAGTGTGCGTGAAGCCTCTCGCTGCCATGACCGAGGGCTCTGCCGAGTGCATCCCCGTCTTGAGGTTTTCTTGCTTGTGAGCCCCGTCTAGCTGCAGGAGTTGGGGGCTTTAGCTAACCAGCCTGCCCCTGGACTCCACGCACCATCTAGCAAGTCGCTCCACATTGGATCAATGGGGAGCACAGACACCTGGTTTGTGCTCATAACACACCAGAAATGTATGAAGGCAGAAAAACCAAGTGTGTGCATAATATAGGAAATGATGCAGTGATATCTCTGCATCTGTACAGCCCCTAGCGTACAGGGCTCCTTAGCAGGGGTAACACAAATAGCTAATACCACTCGGACTAAATTGTCTGGTTACTGCAATTTACTCCTAGCCTGCTCAGGAGATTCAGTTGCTTTCCATTTACCATGTTTTTCTTTTGCTTCCTTGTGTTATCAGCTGTCTTATTACTCCACGGGTCAGAATCTGCAGATGGAGCAGCTTAGGTAACCATTTCCAGAGGTGGTGATGGAGCATTATAAAAAGCACAACAGACAAGCACATATTGATGCATTATTGGTTTTTAAACAAGTGCCTGCTCCTTTCCTCGTCTGCTAAGATTTGAAGCATATTGGGAGGTGACAAGGAAAATGCACAACAACTGTTAGTCGGGATAAATAAAATGAAGCTTGATTATTTCAGGATTGCAAATAATATTGAACAAGAAATAAATATTGTATTGGAATTGGGGGAGGTCAAGCCGGGGGGTCCCGTTGAACTGTTTGTGTTTGCAGTCCAGTCCAACTGCAGAGTTTCCTTTTTTAAGTATTAAAATGGAATGAAAATCTGTGAAAAGAGAAAGAGAGGCATGACATATGTTAGGAAAAAAAATAGCGAGACTGAGAGATGTGCGAGAGAGAGACGACTACGACAATCAATATGTAACCGAGAGGAAAAGGAACTTTAATGACATTGTTTTAGTTATAAGTGAGTCTAGCTTTCTTCAGAGCTGCACTTTTCAGTGAAATACTGGGAATGGAAAGAATGAAGACCTGTTTATGAATAGGAAGAGGAGAAGCTGAAAAATACAGGCAGAAAATGGTTTTAATTTAACCAATTTCTCTTTCCTTGAAACTTCAATTCTCTGTGCCTTCCCAGAGCTTGCAAAGAGCAGGTTTGACTTTGTTACCTATTGTTTTAAACTGTTTCAAGCCAAGCTATTTCATTTTATTATATTTATAAGAAATATAAAATCTGTGTTGAGCTTGAATGTTATAGACATAGAGCAGCCTGAACCCTTCCAACTTCAGGTAGAAGTAGCTTAGGGAGTTTTCCATCGGCGGGTCAGAAGCAGGGGTCGGGGTGGACACGCTGAAATCATGCATCGTTGAACCGGCAGTCTTGATTTTCCCCCTGTGCTCAAGTGAGGCTTGGGTCTTGCACGCGGCTCACTGGATGCTTTACACATTTATAGTCACACATTTCACCTGCCGCTTTCTAACACTCAGGGTTGCTGAGTGCCGGACTAGATACTGAAGGAGGCGGTGGGGTTTCCATTGATGGAGGGTGGGACTAGATGACCTCTCCAGGCCTTTTTCCACCTTCTGTGGTTATCCTTCCTGCATAGGTCGAAAGGGGGACAAGATTTACGCAGGTTCATGCACAAAGACATGGGCAGAGGTGGGAACTGAGCCCAGCCCTTCTAATCCCCTGTGCCACCAGGCCATTTTTCTTCTCTTCCTTTTGCCGCTTGCAATTCCTCCCTCCCTCACCTTCCCTGCTCTCCACCCTCGTCTTTCTCCCATCGTGCTCCTCTCCAGCTCTGGCATGCTCACATGCACATACGTTCTGCCCACAAGTGGTTAAAATGTTGAGAGTCAGAAGATAAAGAGTTGAGACAAATTCCTTGTGAAACCTTCCTCTCTTTTTTATCGAGCAGCTGCACCCACGCATCTGCCCCCATGCCCACTTCAGTGCTCTCCTCCCTTTGGAGACCTCACTCTTATGGCCACCACTGCTCCTTGTCCTTGCTTTCCTCTCCTTCTGTATCTCCCCCCGTAGTGCCCTGCCTCTTCCCTTGTGCTTGGACGAGCCCAGCATGTCACTTGGCAGGTGTGAGCTGTAGCAGGTGGAAGCCTAATTGTTTAATGGTTTTGAAAGCACTGGGAGCTCTCCAGAGGAAAGAGGCTGCATCCACGATGTTTCGCTATCCTCTGTGCAAAGCTTTCTGTGTTTATCTTCCCGATGTTTGCCGGGTTCGAAATTTCTTCCCACTCACTTGCATCATTTGCATGGGTTTTCTTAAACTTCCTTAGAAATGTTAAAAAAAAAAAAACCAAACAGGGGGGCAGGAGAAGCTGCTGCACCGCTAAGCCACCCTACAGAGCAATACTTGCCGCTAAAAGGAAGGCATTGATGGCCTCCGATGTGCGCTGCCACGACAATAATGAGGTTAATGCCCTTCCATTCATCCAGAAACATCTTAGCTAACATGTAATTTAAGGTTGTCAATGAGCAATAATTAGATCATAAATAATAGAGCATGATTGAAGGATGGTGGCCTTTCCTGTAATGATCGCGTTTTAGGCAACGGTAACACAGGGGAGCACTTTTCTGTCTTTCTCTCATGCTGTGCCTCGTCTTCAGCAAAGGTGAGTGTCGCAGGGTTTTGCTGGGTTTTTTTTTCTAGTTAATGTGACGCTTTGCCTATCATTTTGTCTGTGTGCATTTGGTGGGATGCAATAAGAGCAAGATATTTTTGATAAAATAGTCAGGTAATTCTGGGAAAGATGAAAAGAAGCTAATGGAAAGAACAAAGAATAAGATGAGATAATGAAGTGATTACAGCACCCATCAGGCTCCGTTCCCAGAGGACATTATCTGTCTGGCAATGCCTGCCAGGCTTCTCAAAAGCACAACTGTGCAGCACCGAACTACAACCCTCGCTCCCCCACTGTATTCCCGAACCTGAGTAGAGCTGCAGGGCATGTGCATGGCTACGCAGGGAGTTCCCAGTCTGCACGCAAGAGCACGGGGGTTTTCTAGCCGGAAATGGTGTCCACTCGCTGCTGTTGTAGCTGGATTTTGGAAGCTGTGCTCTAGAAACAGGGAGGATTTGCTAGGTTCCCAAACCACCCTCTGCTGATGTGCACTCCCCTTCCTTATAATTAACTATGTCCCTAAGGAGCTTGTACTGTCTCGTCCTCCCAGCCAGTATCAACACTTGTGCACAGGACCTGGGTATTTTGCATTTTGAGTCAGCTCCCAATTGTGATACCTGAGAGTTGCAAAGAAGTTTCATTTCAAAAGACCTCGCCAACATGCTGCGAGCCCAGTTCAACTATCCTAAACATCCTGGAAGGAAAAAAATCCTACCTGCTAATAGCAATGTGGATCATTTATCTTTCCATCTTGCTTTAGGCTGCAGTTGTTAGATAGCAAGCAGGCTTTTAACAAGTGAGGTCTCTATTTGTAGTCTTGGCTGCAGGTAGGAGACCCAGGAGGTTTGTGATTGGCACGGTGTGTCCTGGAAGACGCACGTTTGCCTGGCACAGGGTGCATCTAACGCTAATCTCTCATCCTAATGCTATGTGCATGCATGCAGGAGGGCAGGTCCACCTATGAAGATTTGTTCATCTTAACCTGTCTACTTGGGTGGTTTTAACTTCCAGCAGTTGATACAGATTTTATGAAATCAATAGCTAATAATTCCCAAAAGTCGTATGGGGAAAAAAATGTGTTCTGCTGGGAGTTGTAACTATAGTGTAGTTTTTTACATGTGTGTGAAGCTTTTGCACAGTTTTTGACATGCAAACTACATGGAAATTAGGACTGCATTTAGAATACATCTTCCTGAGTTCAGGTGGCCATGAGCTTTAGGGGCCTTTGTACACGCCACGTTTTTTGCCCTTTCTTGCTCTGCAACTGCATGACTGTTTGCACGGGTGGGATTTCTGGATGCTTTAAAAGTCTTTCTTGTGCATTGAAGTAAAACTCCTCGGACGCAGTTTAGTTTAGCTCACAAGGAATTAAAACTTGGAGTTGCATGTGTGTATGTAAGTTCAACTGATAGCATATCTTTAGAAAAACCGGGGTAAATGGAGAGGTGGTGCTGGCTGTGGACAGCAGAAAAGGACCATCCCAAGTTGCTGTGCTGTAGCAGTTCTGGTAAGCCAGGAGGTACCATATTTCAGCCTTGACCTTAGCACAAATGTCAGCAGGTTTAATATTTCATTTTCTTTTTGGCCTGCTTTTCAAAGTTAGCACTTAAGAGGAGTTTCCAAATTATATTGTTGTGCCACCAAAGCGATCCTAGTCCTAACAGATATTAAGACCTCAAACAGTAGCTGAGTGCACAGAAATGTACTGTGTTGGACCTTGCTTTCATCTTGTTTTAAAAAGAACAATATACAAGAATATACTTGTGTTACGATTGCATTGTAAGGGCCGTAACTTCCATAGTGTTTCATGGACTGGAAAAGCAGATCAGTCTTTGAACCCCTCCGTTCCAACACTATGAGGCGTATCCCAGCAGAGTTCCCAAATGACAAAGGTGCTGCTGTATACACTATGCATCTGTTTGTCATGTATAGCTTGTTTCTTTTTCAAGGAGACTGAATATGGAGGGGTTAGAGTCTATGGCCAGAAAGAAAATTATGCAGTGAAAGCAACCTCGCAGTTTGTAGAGGTCTTGAAGGAGCCTGAGCATTGTGCGTGTGGTGTGGGGTGAACTGAAGTAGCTTATCACTTCTCCGCATATTGTGTGGGTAGGTTTGTTTTATGACCACCTTTCATTTCACAAGGTCCATAAAATTTTCTAAATAAGCCTTTGTTTTCCTCATGTTAACTCTTCTGTGTATTCTGCCAATTATAGCATAAGCATTTGCTTATGCGGCTGACCCGTTACATGCCGGATGATGAAATATAGCTCATTAGCTTACATTACATTTTGAACTTAATAAATTGGAAAAACATTACAGAGAGTTCTGTCTGGCCATCAGAAGCAGCAATATTCGTTACCTCAAAGACTGGGCACCTAATCTTTTGGTATACAATTGGGTTTTATTCTATTAAAATATAATGAGAAAGGACTACAGTGCCATTATGTGGTGGAGTGAAATGGGTTTTTTGGAATAATCAATGGAAGATGATTAAGATAAAGATTTTCTTCAAAGGAAAAGGGAGAAAATAGCCTTCTTGGAGTTAAAGGATTGTGAAACTGGATTGTTATAATGTGAACTTTACTCTCAAAAATATCCTCAGTTTCAGTTCTGTAATCCTTTCATTAAGAATCCAATTAAGCATTTTTTTAATGGAAAATTTGAAGCCCTAAATTAAATGCTGTGCTCCACACCAGATTGTTTTTCAGGAGTCCCAATGGCTCGTGCTAATGAGGGTAGCATCTAGCATCACTTAACTTGCTGGTGCTGAGTTTTTTGGACCAGCTGTGGTACTAAAGAGTAACTTTTTAAAGGTCGGATTGTGATATTTTCTCCTGATTTTGAGTCAAGTGCTGTCTCAGGAGCTCAGCCACCATATCGTGATACCTACTGGGTTGAGGAGAAGAACAGGCGTGAATCAGGGTATGGACAAGAAAGATCTTCTGCCATATTCTCCATCAGCCCCTCATGTAACCCTAAGGTGTGAGTTCAGTAACCACACCGCATTTTTATCCTTACTGACTTATTTTCACCAGGGCAGCTATCCCCAGCTCTGCCAGCCCATGGGATGCTCCTACTTATGAAAGTGTTGGCCAAGACTTTAACAAGTGGCTGGTGGTTTCCAGTACGTTGGTGCATGAGCGTTCAACTGAAGACATTTCGAAGGGCCCTGATTTTCACAGACTGGATGTCTCACTTCTGCAAAGTCTTGGCACTTAGTCTGAACTGAAGTTAACACATGTCCTAGAGTGTCTTACTGCTGTTGATGCAGCGCAGCTGACAAATACAATGGCCAGCGGACTTCAAGGATTGTTAAACAGACTCCTATGGCGGTTCCCCTTGTCCAAGAATAACCAGAATCGGCAACTTCAAAGAAAGGTCCAGTAAGCTGTGACATGGGCAACTATGGCAAAAAACTATGGATCTTGCTCAGTGATATGCATCAGTCCTCAGTGGTGGAGAATTACTCTGACCATCTGTTGCCAGAACAGTCGGTGTGGGACACCTGTTTAGCTTTTAGGCACCCACATCTTGTATAGGGTCTGGCTCGAGGCGACAACAGGGTTTGAGTACTCACTGCTCCTTAGAAAACCCCAATCTATATGCAAAGGATATTTAGAGCGCTTGCTTTTCTCAGCCTTGTTTTGTTCAGCGGAAGTCTTTTCTCATATAATGCATCATATAGGGGGCCCTTTAAATAGCTAAGAATTGTCTTAATGGTTTTCCCATGGGGAAAAGAGTGGGTTAAAATCACAGGAAGAAAAGGTTTGCCAGCTCAGAAATAACTTTGCCACCCCCCAGCCCCCCAAAAAGAGACTGCAGGAGATTCTCCACGCCTTGAACGCTGAGAGGTTCACTCATCTCTCTCAGTCACAACCCACACGGCATAGATGAGTGGAAGCACGGAGGTGGAAGATTTATCTCTGTCTGTAACACTGCTGTTTGTTTAAAAGAGGTCGGAGGAATCTTGGCAGCTAGTGGACAATTGCTGTAACTCTTTATTTCCCACTCTGATACGAATTGATCTCGGCAGTCTCTGTGGGTAACCGTCGAAAGAAAATAATACCGTGCTAGTCGTGCTCTGCACGCCCCCACGGCACTGAGCGATGCTGCAATGTTAACAAACACTAATTTATCAACCCGTCAAATTCATATCGTTCCAAATCCCAAAATCGATAATCAGGTAACCTCCCGCACGAAGATTGTCGCTTGCAGGAGAGGCGATGCCACGCTGCCGGCATCTCAGATGTAAGCAGGAAAAATGCCAAGATTGAAAAAAAGGAGCCAGCAGAGAATTGGACCAGTTCTCTTTAGTCTTTTGCCAGTGACATATTTTGGGACATCAGCTCTGCCTTAAATGCGTTTCCATACCTTTGCTTAGAGCCTTTGAATCTAGCCACGACCATCTTAAACATTTGGATCGCCTTTTATTTTTTTCTGTAAAAAAACAAACCAATAAACAGACCCTCAAATCCCAGAATTTAATTAAGAGACTCCATGGCATGATTTATACAGATTATTGTGTAGTCTGAGAGCCTCAAGGCTTGAAATACAACATTTGGAACCAACTGTGGTTCCTGGCGGCTGCTTTCCTCCAGGGAAGAGCAGGTGTAAAGCAATGCAGAATTTGGCAAATGCTTCTCAGTCTCTGTATTACAGTGCTGGGAAACGCTATCTTTTATTCCAGCCCCATGCTAAGAAATGTATCCTCCTCAGACTTTCTCCCCAGGTAAGCAAAGCCTTGTCTGGGATGATGGAGTTGGGGCTGGTCCTGCTTGGAGCAGGGGGTTGGATTAGATGTGACCCCCTGAGCTCCCTTCCAGCCCTCATTTTTAATTATTCTAAATGCCTAAACATTTCTGTTTAAAGGTGCAAATATTACAATATTTAATGTTTCCATTGAGGCATCATACATTGCATTTGGTTCTCCATTTTAAAAGTGGGAAGGGGACGAAACCTATGTTTGAAGGTGTGTACGAGTCAATATGAACTCTTTTAGCCCAAAGTTGAGGTTTGAAACGCCAACACGGTTAAAGTTTAAAATCTGGTAACCATGCTCAATTAATGCAACCACAAAGTAGGGAAGGGGGAAATGGCCTTCCCCCATTCCTGCACAGGGTTTTTGTAATCTCACCTGCCTTCAGAAATGGCAGGCCTAAACTCCTGTCCATGTTGTCTGTGTTGGGCCCCATCTTTTTTTAATCCTTTTTTCTCAGCCAGTGGCCAGCACAGCCACTTTGGGCAGGAGTTCACAGGCTGAAGCATTTTAGGAACTAAGCTACAGACAGCATGAGCAAAAGGAAAAAAAGTGGCCCACGGAAGTGCTGCCGAATGGAGCAGGCACTGATCGAAAGCGTTGTAGAGCCCTTCCTCTGGGATAAGATGAACAAACTTCTTCAAGTCTGACAAGGTTCTTGGGGTAGATGTGATATCTTTTATTAGACCAACTAAATAGTTGGAAAAAAATGTTTGTGCAAGCTTTGGGGCACAAACACCGTTCTTTAGGAATAGGGCGAGGCTGCTGGTGAATTGTGCGCTCTCCTGGGTACGGTAGAAGCCAGTATGCAAAATGCGGTCTGTGAAAATGTTAGGCTTCTTCAAGTCCAACACACAAGTTTTGGCCACCTTGGGGGAGGCATTTGAGCAAAGAATCTCACTTTGTGGGTATGTGCACAGTTTGCTGGGTATACAGAGGGCTGGTTTGCTTTTCACATTTAGGGTCCTGCCACACGTTCAAATGAAAGCTGGAGAGAAACCAGCTAGCAAGTTGGTACACATTTTCAAGCACTAACATTGCAGCTGGTTGGGTATAGCTGGAGAGTCATTTTATGGTGCGATAATGATTTGCATGTGTGGCTGGCCTGAATGTATCGCGTGCCTCGCTAGTTAAGCGCGTGACGTATGTAATGTGCAGCAGGGGCCTTAGTGTCAGCAGGGATTAATAGCCGTGCCTTGTAGCTTATCGAGCTGATAAAACCGGTCAAAGGAAGTGCTACCGGTCAAAGAAAAAATTCATACCCATCCCCTACCCCCAAAGGCCAGCATTGTGCCGTTTGCCGGCTCTTAGAAGGCGACATGTGAGCCAGGCTCTTGCTGCTTGAAAGGTTTGGTGGGTCTCTGAGTCCGCACACCTCCCGGGACAGCACTGCCCCTCGCTCGGGGCACAGCCCAAGGGTGCAGCCCCCGGGCTCAGCTATAAAGCGGGACGACGATTGATCTGATTTTAATAGGAACAGTGACATGTGTGAGCAGTCCAGCTGGGGGTATCAGCAAGCGCGGATTTGTGGGCAGGGAGTAAACAGCAATATCAAAAAACACATTCTCTTTGCCCATAAACTTTTCAATTTCGGGAAGGCCAAATTTAATAAAATTATCTTCCAAGCGGAGTTTTTATCGGATGTGGCCCATAAAAGCTCCCATTAGAGGGTTTACAGCTGACATTCACAGAAATCCTACTGTTGTAAAGCACAGTGGTGGGGTTTACAGCCTCGCTGCCGCTGCCAAGGCGCTCGGGCGCACGCAGAACCTGGTGAGTAAACCTTGGTTTCAATACATCCTCTTCTGAATCAACAGCATGAAGTTGTGGAAGTGGAAATGGCAGCTGGACAAAGAAGAGTTGCTTGGGCTGGAGGTAAAGGGTACTTGCAAGTTCATTATGGAAGCCAGAGCTGTCCTTGGCAGATCCCATGTAGTGTGAAATAGGCACTCTCCAAAAAGAGGTGTTAATTTTATACACCCTGTAAGGCCAGTCGTTAGCAGCAGAGTCGATTCCCCATGGTAGCCATAGATGAGCCAGGACTAATGAGAGTGAGAGGACAATCCCCAGTCCTCTGTAATGGGATCCCCACCCAACCCCGTTCTCCCCAAAAGTCACCACCTTCTCCAAGGAGGCTTGCAAAGCACAAAAGGCTGCTGGAAACAGCCATCAGCATTGCCAAGAAGCAGGACTGGAAAGAAGCCATGTGGCTTTGCAAGGCGGTGGCATTAGGTTAGGGATGGGGAAGGCATGCAGGGGGCTGAGCAGACTGCTGGGCAAGTGAGTGTCCTGTTTGCTGGTCTTGATGGAGCTAATGGCAGAGAGGAACAAGTCTCCAGCAGGCAAGATTCAGGGCCAGGTTTGAGTCCAGCACTAAAGAGGGCAGCTCTGAGGAGCAGGAAAGTATCTTGAACCCTCCTGCACAGTAATAACATCAGTGATGGGGCTGCAGGCACAACACACTGCTGGCATAAATGCATGCAAACCTTCACGATGATGCACCTTCAACTTGTGCATTTTCTTGTCTTACCTCGGTGCATTATGCCCTAGCCGACAGGAAAGAGGAGACACTGCTGGGTATTTACGGCATGGCCGTCTTATTCTGCACCTCTTCAACTCCTGTTTTATTTATTGCAACCTATTCATCGGTGTGGCTCCCTGCACAGCTGCAAGAGAGTTGCATATGCAGCTCTGTTAATTAGGCCAGGAGCAGGTCAGCACCGATGCTTCCCATTCTGCCCACATATATTGTTTCCTGCCTTTGCTGCACACATTGAGATGCAATGATTAAGACCAAGTTTTGGCGCTGTTCTGCGTGTTGATTCCTTCCATGGGCGGAAATGCCTGTATTTGCAGAAGCAACAATTGAACTTCATCTAGCATCAAGGTGCACTGAGTTGCGTTATAATAGGTATAGCAATGGTTTCCAGGTATATATTTAACAAGACTATTTACAGCAAACCTTACCTTCCCTTTTACCTGCTCACCTTTTCAGTATAAAAAAAATGGGGTTTAATGAATGGTTTATTATTCCTTGCCCATCGCTGCTGTTCGTTGTTTAAAACGTGCTGGCCTCATCAGGTCCAAACCAACACCTCATTGTGTGACGTGAAAGGACCAAACCCCAAAACACTGGCCATCTCGGGTCACGGCACAATGTGGGGAAGGGGAAGGGGATGGGCAACAGAAGGAGAAGAGAGGAGAGTGGGGGTGAAGTAAGCCAGTGC
Source organism: Alligator mississippiensis (assembly GCF_030867095.1). Lineage (NCBI taxonomy): Eukaryota > Metazoa > Chordata > Crocodylia > Alligatoridae > Alligator > Alligator mississippiensis. The sequence continues at coordinate 3,267,170 of NC_081835.1, forward strand.
TGTGGTGTAAATGGGCCTCATGATTCATTGCTGGCTGGGCAGGTTCTGGAGGCATCATGAGAGATGGAAGTGAAGTCTCAATAATGTTTAACAAAGTTTAAAAAATGAACCGTTCTCTATGGGATTTGCACAGACTCATTCCTGTAGGAGCAGAAACCCTCTGAGTTTTGGGGGAGGGGGTTTGGCCCCTGGGAGGTACAGAAACACAGACCATGAGGGTGGGAAGGGAACTCAGGGGGTCCCATCTAGTCCAGCCCCCTGCTCCAAGCAGGACCAGCCCCAACTACATCATCCCAGCCAAAGATGTGTCTAGCCAGGTCTTAAACACCTCCAAGAATGGAGGTAGTAAGGTACAATGCTTCCTCTCTAATCGCCTCCTCTTTTCATCCTTCCTAAAATGCTCTGCCTACTCGGTGTTAGTCTTAATTAGGTGCCAAACTTCTTGAGCAAGGCTGTCTGCCGTGTACAGAACCAGCCAACAGAGAAACGAGTGCGAGGTACCACCCGCCGCATGCAGCGGATGCGCGGGTTACGTGTGCCCTCTGGATGGACGGGAGACGGTAACATCCTGCCAGTTGCTCGGGCAGCTGGGATCGTCTGCCTAGTCTTGATGGGGATCTCCAAAGTGGAGCTGGACTCTAGCCAATGCTCCGGAAATGGCCAGGTCACTAACCTGGCAATGTCTTGATGTGATAACGTCCGTATACATTTCCAATTATAACAGAGAGAGTTAGTGTAGACGTATATAATCTGTTGTGCAGATGGCAGGGTAATGAAACTCCCAGCCTGGCTGCAGCTGTGCTGTGAATCGCATTTCACCCCCCGTCAATCGATGAAGTTCTGCAAAACCAGTTCCACTTTTTGCCTTTGTGCATTCAAAACCGATCCGAAAAGAAATGAGCATGACTGCATCCACTCCCCGCATATTTTCCTCTACTCCCCCTTGGAGGATCAAGATAAAATAAGCCTAAAATCTGAACGACAATCATTTTTGTCGGTGTCTAGACTGACTGACCGAATTTATTCTGTAGCTTGCTTTGCTTCCTTTTTGCTTGGGTATTGATTAATTGCATCTCCATATCTGCCGCAGATAACGATTGAAGAAAAATGAATAGTGTGCATCGTTATTCTAAGTTATGCATTGCCCTATGCAAATCAGCGAAGGGCAAGGCGATTACATGTTTCACATGTTTTATAAAATTTAGCCACATTTCATCGCTCCATTGGCATCCCTCCCTTGGCTTCTTACAACATTATGCAATGATTTTACCTGCATTTAAGGGCCTCAAATAACTCTGGTTCCAGTCTTTCTTTGTGCATGCCTTGTTGTTCGCTAGGTCCTAAATTGGCTAGTACTAATTGGTAGCATTGAGAGCAGGGGAGTCTTCTAATTGTGTCTCCTCATTAGAGATGCTTCCTTATTTTCAGACTCCTCAGCTTGCGTTGGTGTCAAAAGACAGGTGGAAAAGAAACTATAGGGTGCTGCTTTTGACTGTTCTCAATGAGTGATGATGATGATGATGTGCGCTAAGAGTTTGCCAGTTAGCAAGCTGTGGCTTTAAGTGTGGAAGCTGCTTGCACACTCGCATTTGATTGTGTTGGAAGTAACACAAAACTGTTGTTTATTCCTGACAGCTTTTTGCCATCTTTGCATTCGCAACATGCGGTGGGTATTCTGGAGGACTGCGCCTCAGTGTGGACTGTGCAAACAAGACAGAGAGTGACCTCAACATTGACATAGCCTTTGCCTATCCTTTCAGGTAACTCCTTTTGATTCTTCATTCTTTTTGGGGATGCAACTTTTTTGGGGATGCAACTTAGGGGACGGTCTGGTTCAAAGCAGCAGAAAGACTGCCATGGATTAAAAGGGGCCTTGGTTAAGGCCCCTGTTTGGGACAATAATGGTGCATCTTGAAAAGCACTTTGGTAACTCAGGTCTGACGTCTACCACAAAGTTTTAGCTGGCCATGTCAGGTCGGGCTGCACCAGTGCAGCACAGCTAGCAAAACTGCCAGTTTGGGCATAGCCCTGCTGATAGAAGAGGGCTTCTGAGGGCCATTCGGGGAGATAATGCAACTGGACCAGCAAAAAACCACCCCTCTCCTTCCAGCACAAACCCTGTCCAGACTGGGGGGCTTTGCTGACAGCAATAGCATCAGTAGTTCCACAGTCTAGATGAGCCCTTTGAAAACAACCTGGCGTGTTCAAGAGAGACTTATGAGCCTAGGTCTTGTTGCTGATTGATGGGACACAGACTCAAAAAAGCCATATATTCAAAGACAGGCAGCTTCTGGTACAGAGACCTGACCTGTCTGGTGAGATTTCCAAAGGCACTTAAAATTGCCAGACAAGGTTGTCTGGGTAAATGTGATATCTCTTATGAAACCAACTAAATAGTTGGAAAAATTGTTCTTTGCAAGCCTTCAGGCACCTAAAAAAGGGAGTTTGTGTCCAAGAACTTGCAAAGAATTTTTCCAGCTATTTAGTTGGTCTAATAAGAGAGATCACATGTACGCAGATAACCGTGTCTGCCGATGTCCTTAGACCAATACGGCTACAACCAACACCCCTAATGCCAAGCATCTGACTCCCATTATCATAGCAATAGATCTGCAAGCAGGCAAGGAGATTGCAAGGTAATGCAGCCATGTAAAAGATGACCAGGAGCGGTATATTGAGCTGAGGCAGGAAATATGACTATCAGGTAGCAAGGAGGCCTCATCTGTGCACACTCAGGAACATTGCATTCAAAGTAAGAAAAGCCCCTGGCACAATCAGGAAGACCCTTATGCAAGAAGACTAGGAGACTTGTGCTGCTTTAGTCGAACACAGCAAAGGACAGAAAGGGACATGATTGCTCTCTATAACACAGCAATGGAGTAAGCACCAGGGAAGGAAAAAATGATTTAAGCTACTGGAGAGTGTTGGCACAAGAATAAAATGGGCTCTGAATCAATCAGGCTGAAAGGATGGAAATTAGAAAAGACTTTCTAACCCCGAAAGGCCTGAGGTTCTGCAGCATCCTTCCAGCAGAGGAAAAGAGAGACCTGGATCTGTTTCCAACAGGTATTTTTTGCCATGGTGGCCTGTGGTTGCTAGATGCCAGGCTCAATAAGCCAAGAGGCCCTTTGCAATATTAGTATTAGTGAAACAGTGCTGACAATCCCATTTGGCTGATTTGCATTGTCAGGCACTTTTATATGCGTCTGGCCCTTAATCACTTTTTAAATTGGGGCTTAGGCTCCTAAATTGCCTGGGCTCTCTTAAAAAACAGAACAGAAGAGGTGTGTGTGGGGGAGGGAAACCATTAAAGCTGAAATTTCCCTTGCTGATAATGATTCCACCTCTATAAAACCTAAAGGACGAAGAATGTCCCTATCATTATTTTTACAATATAAATTGACTCGTCTATATTGCATTGCTATACGAGCGCGTGATAAAAGAACAGAGAATGTGTATTGCAATCTCAAACCAAATATACCGGGACCCCGATACAACTGCAAATTATATATTGTTTCGCTTATAACCTCGTTATGCATAGAGTACTACTAATGATGTTCACCACGACAGCCCTACTTGGCATGTAGCATTTTTTGAAACAATGGGAACTGCTGTCAATCCTTGATTGCAGAGATTTTCAGTTTGCATATATTATTCCACAGTCATATTTCGGTTTATTACAAATGTTTATTGTTTTATTACTGTTCTGCACCCCTTTCTTCTCTTTTTAGCATTCATGAGCTTGGTTCTAAAAATTGAGTTAGATGTATTTGTAACATGATTCACTTCCAACATTCATTACAGAAACCTGATATTAAAGAACTTTTAATTTACATGGTTATAAAATATAATTTTATGGGAAAAGTTAATAAAACCGAGCTAAGTAGTCAGAACGGGTCTATTGTCTCTATAAGAAGGACGTATAGCATGGCTTGTGGAAGAAAATGGCCAGATCTACTATGCATTCGATGTCGAAAGGAGCAATTTATTTGCAAATACCTTCTGCATATTTGTGTCTTTCTAACTACTTTGAGGTGCAACTCGAAAATAGGATCCCCACAGCAGCGCGGCGTTAATCCAGTGGAATTATGGAAATGCGAGATTTCCATGTCGAGTTCCCCGTTAGAAAGAAAATGTCATTTGACAAATTAGCATTTGGGGGCTCTTGAAGATAATCACTGTGTGGTACACATCAGGTGTCAGAAAAACATATACACACAGTTGTATCCACCGAGCTTTGGACATCTGGCCCTTAGTTTCCATTGCAAATCAGTTGGCTTTAATTACGTTTTCCTTAAAGGTCCTTCCTTTGACTGCCATTCCCAAACAGTCCCTTTTCTTCTTCTCTTCTCCTTCACCCTCCTCTTAAATGATGGGTTTGCTGCATTTTTTACAGCCTGACAAGATGGTGGATGCAACTCTTGTAATGGCAGCCAGTCTGCCTTCCAAGATCTCTCTTGTTTTCACAACTCCTCCTGCCTGATTCTGCAATTAGACCCGCACAAGCAAACCTTTGTGTTTCTGCCAAGCCCTGCTGGCTTTCAGAGGACTCGGCATGGACCCGAGCATCTGCCCATGCAGCGCTGAGTCCATAATGTCGAACCTCACCATGCCATACCCCCTCTAGAATACGTCAGCTTGGGAAGTAGGGTGAATTTCCCATTGATTATTTCCCTCCTGCCTCCACAGTTGAATAAGTTTGTATTCACCCAGCAAGGATATTCCCCCCCTTCCCCAAGTTGCCTTCTGAGTTCTGATTATTGGCTGACAACAGGAGGAGGTGTGGGTGGGAGTTAGAAATAAGATGCTGCAAAGACTCAAACTATGCTTGTAGCTGTCATGGCTGTCAACAGTCACATTGAAGCACTTGAATAAGGGAGTGCTGGATTTCAAAAATCCATGCCTTGCTACAGGACTTGAAATGATAGAAACCATGCAGGGGCGTGAGCCGCTGCTTGCCTCTCCATTGTTAGGGGCACCGTAGGATCTCCGTTCTTCTTTCTCACGAGTCACAGCTGCAGGGCCCGGACGATTCGGCTTTTATGGATAAATGTGAACAGCTTCCGACAAACAAACAATGCTGCACTGAACACCGGGATGAAGGCAGGCAAATGAGATTTGAATCTCGGTGCATCCTCGGGCCTGGCTTTCAATTGGAAAGAGGGTGACCGATTTAAAAGGCTTTTTATGCAGCAGGTTTGGGACCCCGGGGCCCACACCCCGCCGGAAACTAAATGTCTCACTTGGCCTTGCTTCTTTGTGCCTTGAAACACATTCCCAACAGATAGCCAGAAAGGCATTAGCATGCCATATGAGCAGAACTACTGAGCACCCAGGCTGGTGGAGAGAGAGTATAAACTATGTGGGCATATCCCTTGAACAGGAGCATTGCCAACCCCAATTCAGACCCGTGGTCCAGCTAGCCATGGCCTCTCCTGGCCCGTGCCAGAAAGTGCGGAGAAGGAGCAGCAAACTCTGCTCCTGTGTCATTGCAGCAGTGCTTCCTGCGCCTCGTTTGTTTGACTTGTGCCCTGGGGCACACGTGTGGACATCCTTTCAGCCAAACATGATGTATGGTGTCAAGAGAAAGCTTATGGGTATGTAAGCAGAGGGTGGACTTTGAGCAAACAATAAAGAAGGTGTGACTTAATATTATATATAATATTAACATGATAGAATTAGAGACTCATAGAAGATGAGGGTAATAGGGACCTTGGGAGGTCACATCTAGTCCAACCCCTGCTCCAAGCAGGACCAGCCCCAACTGCATCATCCCAGCCAAGGCTTGGTCTAGCTGGGTCTTAAAAACTTCTAAGGATGGGGAGTCCAACACCTCCCTTGGTAACCTCTTCTGGTGCTTTGCTGCCATCCCCATGAGAGAGTTTTTTCCTAATATCCAACCTCAACATCCCTTGCTGCAGCGTGAGCCCATTGCTCCTTGTCCTGTCATCTGCCCCCACTGAGACCAGCCCAGCTCCATCCTCTTTGCAGCACCCTTGCAGGGAGGTGAATGCTGCTATTCAATCCCCACCTCAAGCCCCCAAATCCCTCAGCCTCTCCTCACTGGTCCTGTTCTCCAGCCCCCGAACCATTTTCATTGCCCTTCACTGGACTCTTTCCAACTTGTCCACATCCTTTCTGTAGTGGGACCAAAACTGGACACAGGACTCCAGATGTGGCCTCCCTCATGTAAAATAGAGGGGAAGAATCACTGCCCTTTATCTGCTGGCAGCGCTCCCACCAATGCAGCCCTGGATGTTGTTAGCCTTCTTTGTAATCATGGTCCCTGTAACTCCAGAGCAGATTTCCACCCTGCACTTAATCAATGCACTTGAAACAAGAAAGAGCACACTCCTGTCTCTTCCTCCTCTCTGTTGGAGATGACACTCTTTTGAAAGTATATATATTTTTTTAATTATAGCCCAAGATCCTTTTGCCTCTCACACTGAAGAGGCTGTAGAGACCTTGACATCTTCCATACATTCAGGCTAATTTTTGTCATCAGAAGAGAGCTCCAAACATAAAATGGCAAAGTGCTGCTCCATGCAGAGAAGCAGCCGTGGAGACGTGGAAGAAGACCGTGCATCCTGAAAGGGACTTTCTTCTCCCTTTGTTACTGATTCATGATCCTCATTAACAATAAATGAGTGTTATTTCTCCCATCAGGGAGGAGCGTGACCTTTCAAACATGGTCACGCAGCCCTTGCGTGCAGCATGTCTGAGGTGCCTGCTTTGCATCTGGGACTGGAGAAAAGCAAGGATGATTTAGTGTCTGAACAATTTATGCCACACAACCATGTTTTTGATTTAAAGCCATTTTTTACTGCTGCATAAATCCATTGGCTCTCATGGAGGGAAGTCCTGATATACAGCTCCCTGACGGAGCCAGAATCTATCCCTAATGTTTGCTGTTGAGTCGAATTTTTCTTTGAAACGAAGACCAGCAATGCATTTAAGCCTGGTACCTCAGTCACCCACCAGCCGAAACTTGATGCTCAGAGAGCCATGTCTTCTGAAGCAATCTGTACAGCGACCTGCGAAGAAACGATGTATTAAAGTCATTCAACCAGGGCAATGTCATCCCACATAACAAATTTCTAGGGCTTTGTCCGTCCTATCAGGAAGTGTCCCTAATAATGTACTTTCTCCCATATCTCATGAAGATTACCCCACGTCTTCCTGTTCGCAAAGTTTCCTGGTATTCACCCTACACTTTCTCTTTAATTTCTTCTCGCTAATCTTAGCTGTATCCCCACTTTTTCCTATTTCTCCTCTGGCTGCAATCCCCAAACCAATGCAGGTCATTGTATTTTAGCAGTATGGAGCACACTTACAGGCGTGCTTTTAAATGCAGGGTTAGACTAGATGACCTCCTGAGGTCCCTTCTGACCTAATTTTCTATGAGTCTATAACCCACAGCACACAAGAAGTTGCTCATTGATTTCTTGATCACTCAACTATGTAGTTCAAAATAATACTAATTTTTTGGAGTTCAATTCTCAATCTAGAAAATGGAACGAAGAAACTTCATTAACTCTGCATCTGCTTTGCAAATAAATGATTTCCCAATGTCTACATCCGTGCATGTTGAGATATTGTAAAAATTCATTTCTGAAAAACCATTTACAGACAGGGCCAAACTACACAAGGTGCAACAGCGCCGTGTAATTATACCTTGCACGAAGCACCCTATTTGTCGCGTGTTCTGCCCCATTTTCAATGTCCCCAGCAAGACCTCCACCCAAACCCTGCTGCTGTTTAAAAGCACCTGCTCACAATTATTTCTGCTTATCCAAATGAGCTGATTATCATTTCAGTTTTGTTTTGTGCCACTATCCAAGTGCCCAGAATCACTACGTACTTCTCTACACCAAAGGACCCTGCAGTTTTGCACGTTAAGGTTACATTTTGTAATGCCTTTTGTTTTTTGTCTGTGTTGCCCTGAAGACTGGGAGTTAAATGGCAAGCCCCGATATGCAGCTACTTACTACCAGTGTACTTGAGTTTCAGGCACACTTTATGCGTGTGCAAAGAAAGCCCCATCAAAGAAAGCACTTGTCCGCCTCATCAAAAGATTTCCAAATTACCACCGTTGAGTTGAATACTGTTAACTTCATAACTGTCCAGCCTGCAAAAATCGAGCCAATTTAGTCCCCTTGCTGCCAGGCGTGTGAACACCATATACCCCTCCTGAATGATGCCAGCAACATGAATGAGTTACGATCCAGTCCTAAAGGACATGTGTTCAATAATACATCAGTGCAGCGGGGGATCTTGAGCTACATTATCTAATTATATAAACTAAACAGCCAGGATGGACATTAAGAAATGGGTCCCAGCTTTTGTTACCTTCTTCTACAATACAGTTTCATACCCTGCTCTCAGCAGTGCCTTTTATGCCTGGTTTTAGCCTTTTGTGCTTAGATTTTCCTTTCATTTTTGTTTGTGTTTTTTTCAAATAATGCTAATGGAAACTGGAAACAAAGTGAACGAAGAGCATAATGTCGCATCCCACCATTCACAGTTCAGGAGGAGAGCAGCATAAAAATGGCTCGAAAGGTGACAACCAACTCTTTTTCCTATTTCATTTGACCTGACAATGCAAAGCAGATTGGCTTCTTCAGATCATGGTTTTGAGCTCAAAAACGCATGCATTCATTCATGCTTCTCTATATTTAACTATTTTGGGTCATTTAAAAGCCTGGCCAAAAAAACAACAGTTCAGGTCCTGCCAAAACTACCGTGGGGCAGAATTTGGTTTTGTTCTGCTGGTCCCAAGAGAGCCTCCCAGTGAAATTGCCATGGAAACCAATGCATTTCTTTTCAACTTTGAGAGAATTTGCATTTTTAATGGAAAAGGACTTTTTTCCATGCCCCAAGCATGTCTAGTTATTGGAGGGGATAGGGGAAGAGAGAAGACCTTCATTTTAAAATGCTTACCTTTTTTTAGTCTCTCGTTCCATGTGTGGTTCTAGCCTTTTCAAACACCAACAAAAGTTTTGGACCCAATTCTCAGCTGGTGTAAATCAGCATTGCTTGGGGGTCATGGAGCTGTGCTGATTTCCACATCTGAGGACTCAGCCCTTGGTTATTATCCCCCTTTTACCACCTAGCTACAGTAAGTCAGTGAGGTCAGGAGATGGCAGGATCTATTGGCATTCTCCGTGGATAACTAAGGGAGTGGGTAAAAACGGAAGGACCTTGAAGTCTGTAGAGCCTTGCTTGAGGGGATAAGGTCCCCTATGTAACGAGGACTAGCAAGATGTTTGCCATAGGGATGGGTTGCCGCTTTACCCTCTGCTGCATGGCTTGTGGCACCCTTGAAGCAAGGGGTAGCGGCTATTTTCAGAGACAAGCTGAGACTAGCTGGCCGGTGGATCGCATGCAAGAAGGTAGTTGCTTTGTAAGTGCACAAGGAGCACAACTAACCCCCAGCTGGGAAATGTCATGATGATGGGCTGCCCTACCATACTGTCTAGCCATGAAAAGCAGAGGTCAAGCTGGAGGAGAGAACTGAAATGCTACCTGAAGACTGATGGCTTCCATTCTGGATTTGGTTTCAGTGCCATCCTCGTTTGGGACCTCGGCGTTCAGGATGAGCGTTGAGTTGAGTTGGTTTTAGAACGTGCTTGAAGTGAAGCACGTGCTTGAATGCTTTATTGCCTTCACAAAGTGTATACTTCACGGCTCCCCATGGCTGGCCCAGAGCTATGTTATTAGTATTTATGGAAGAGGTGCTGAAGTACAGCCTGCCCCATACCAAAAAAAGGGCATTCTCGATTTACACGCTGAGCATGCTCAAGAGAGCTTACCTGGCTGTCAAGATACCGGGAAAGGAGGTGGTAGCAACATGCCAGAGGCAGTGTTTTGTTGTGGAGAGAACACGCTGATTCCTAAATCAGCACTAAACGATAGGAGCTTCTGGTTTGGCATGCACAGCGATTGCATTTTTGATGAACTGGGACAGTCGTTGCTCTACTTGAGCTTTTTCCATTTAATCAAAATAGTATTTTACAGTGCGTGCTGTGTTGGTGCCAGAACGAGTCGTCGCAAAAGTTTTATCCAGAGTTTATTCTTTAAGTGCCAGGAATGGCTGCCTAGATTAATGTATTCAGCACCTTTTTTCTCCCCATTTGCATTTTTTATATATATATGCATGAAGGGTCTCTCTGGTACCGTACAAGCGGTGATGTTTTATCTGCGCCTGTCATGAAGACTTTCTTTTTTTAAAGCAAACTTCTTACCGTGATGCTCCTTGCAGATCATTTTGTGCATTTTTAATGATCTCTAAGATACTTTTGAACATTTCAGCCCCCTGACTTCAGTGCCATTACAGAGACAGCCAATGCAAAACACATTGCTGCCTGCTTTTGACTGGTAGTTGGCATCATTCCTTCTAATATCCTGCAGTGACAAAAAGTAGTGAGGAGCCGAACAAAGTCCCTTCCCTTTTCCATCTTCTTTTAGAGTAGCTGTTCGTAACACACGTGTGAGCACCCAGCGCACGCGACTATGGACCTGTTTGCAGAGTGCACCCGAGGCTTTTCTGTGTGTTGTGCCTCCACCCGTGGCTAATGCTAGACCTCATTTGCCAGCAATTAAATGGAATATTATACTAATATTTTATCGGTAATCAACGGGTTTTTGAACAGTGTCTTTCTGAACGTAAAGGATGTGGAAGGTGTGCTGGGACTCCAAAGCCATTGGGGTGGCACTTAGTGCCTTTCTCCAGCAGTTCTTCTCTACTGATTGTGGCCTCCTGTGGACAAAGCTAAAGGCCAACAAGTCCGCGGGCGCAGTTAGCCCCTGCAGGGTATAACACTCACGCTGCCGGCCTCAGTTCACATCTGCTGCTCTCCTACAAAGCAATACCGAGCTTTGCTTCGAATGAAAATAACTTGCCTTCGGACTCCAGATGGAATCGCCCCATGCCCCAAGACAGGGGCCTGAAACTAATGGCTTTAAGTAGGAAGAAACCTGTTTGTTTGCTCTTCCAATGCTATTTAAAATGCAGAGCTTGCAGGGCGAGCGCTGCTGCAGGTTAAGTGATCTCCCGCTCGCATCGGCTGGTCTGGGCGCTAAGCGGTCTGTTTTCGGAGTGAATAACTATGAGCCAAACATGAAGAAGATGCAGGTGAAGGTTTATATGTGTTTTGTGTGGCAGCGTGCCTCGGGCTGAACGCCAGGCAGCGGGGCTGGGTTTTACTTGGAGTTTATGGCCAGTTTCAGCCTGAAACGCAAGGGACTGAGGTCGGAGGTCCTTCCTCCGCAGTCTCTGTGAGAGCGCATGTCATGCATTTTTACTCAAAAAGCTGAACTGCTCTGCCCTGTTCAGACAGCCGCTGAATGAATAAAGAGTAAGGTCTTCCTAGCTGATTTCGTTGCTGCAAGAGAGGAAGGAAGAAAGCACCTGAGGCTTTCCTCGCTGTCCTGCCCAGTCCTAGCAAAGAGCCTTCCTTTTTGCAGGCCCCGGACCTGAGCTAAGTCCTCCCCCATAGAGAGAGGGCAGCTGTGCTGTGCACTGCTCTCCTGGCACAACTGTTGGATGCAACCAGGTGGATGCAACGACATCTCCCTGATGTGTGCATGCATGTGTGGGGTGGGAGGGGTCCTCTGGTCATGTAAAACAGCCATGGCATCAATGCCTTCCTGAGAAAATCAGAGCCTGGCCCCCACTTGGGACTGTGCTAGCCCCTGGTGCCATTTCTAGCTGCAATCGAGCTCCTGTAACTCGCAGCAGAGACACCTTGGCACTGCCCCCGGCTGTAGCGAGCATTCGCTGTCCACGGCCGAGAGTCTCGTTGTCTTTTCGCAAGGCAAACTCAAGTCCTGTTCTTCGTTCTTCGGCCTCTTGTGTTAAGAACAGGCTCTTTTGCTCTTTAGCCAACACAAATTGCAGACCAAGCAGCCTCCCACTGGGTTTCATGCAACGGTGTTTGCTGAAGAGGCGCAAATCAGCAAGCCCAGTTCCCATGCATGCCGCCGCTCCGGCCCTTCCTGTCGGCATTGAGGTGGTACTAGGGGGGCTCACAAATGACTTGCAAAGACACTGCTGCCCTATTTCCATACTGAACCCTGGACACGGATGCTTGCATGGGTCATTTCTGCAATGGTAGGCAGCATTGCCCTTACCTTGTATTTTGTGTCAGGCCCCATTGCCGTGGGGTGAGATTCAGCTTTCTCCCTCTTGTTGGTGTCTCTCCATGCTTCTGCACACTGTCAGGAACAAGCTGCTGCTTTGCCCAAGTTTGGGGACAATTCTAGTTGTTTCACACCCTGACGGCCCTTTGCTCAGGGGATCCTTCATAGAGACATATGGCTTTCCTCTCCTGCCACGTGGCAGTGTCCTTTTTTCTGACACGTGGTGTGTGTGTGTGATGTTCAAGCAGACCTGGAGTCGATGTTCTCGTGGCCATGCGTGTCCCAATGCTTGTCTGCAAACACTGGACGGGGAGGTCCCCTCTGGTCCTAGATCCTTTATATCTCCGTTCCCGCAACCAGGACCCCATTGTGTTTCTGCAGCTCATGCCCCGCAGAGCTCGTCTCCCACTTCAGTGTCAGAAAGGAGACAAGAGCAGTGTTTAGCAAAATAAGCAGCGGTCACGGCCCGCCTGCTGCCTAGCTGCTGGCTTCATGCAGGGATTACCACGAGTCCCACAACGGCGCAGTCTGCATAGGCTGGAGCGACAGTGGCTGACAGCTTGTCCTATTAAAAAAAAAAAAATGTTGCTGCTATGAAAATTATACTGGCCAAATGTTTGCACAACAGCCATGTGCAAGTGAGCGCGGGGAAGCTGACAAGTTGAGAAACTAAAATCACGAGAGAGAGGAAAATATTTTCCAGTATTTTGACTGGAAGAAACCCAGAAGAGAATCTGCTTCAGTACTGCTTTTGCAGTCCAATTGCTTCCAGCATGCTTCATTTCCGGCTATGGTCTTGGCTCTGGGATTACATTCAAAGGTGCTTGCTGACAGTGTGAGGAACAGAGAGCCCTTTATGGATCACTGAAGTGAGCTGTCATCAGTGGAAGATCTTTAGGATCAGCGGCGGGGCTTGATCCTAGAAATATACGGGTTAGGCACATACCGCATGTTTGCAGGAGCAGGTACAAAGCACAATTAAAGCATGAGGCAGAGATGCTTGCAACGGTGAGTCACCCAGGAAAACCCAGGTTAAATTAGGAAAGGACTTTAAAAGCAGGCAGGTTTTGCTCAGCAAACCATCACAAAAAAATGCCAGGGGTGAAATCGGTGGGAGTTAGAGCGGGTTGCTAAATGGCATTTTATTTTCGGCCTCTATTCACAGGAGGCATCTGGCCATCTGGGGCGGCGAAGTGTCCATGTGTAAATTGATGTGTAAATTAGATTCCCTTGTACTCAGCTAGACTCCCTTTACCAAGATACAAGAGAGCTTACAATGCATTGCTGCAGCTGCGAAGCCAGTCGAAGGTGTTCATCAAGGATAGGCGCTCTGAGTGCTTGGGATCTCAGCAAGTCCAGCCCGTGGTCTCTTGTGATCAGCATCCTCCAGCTGAGGCACCCAACCCTGCTGGACACTTGGATAAAAGGAGATCATGCCGAATAAATGAAGTAAGCACTTCCCCCAGGAACAAACACTTATGATATCCTTATTGCATCACTCTAGAGGAGGCCAAGATGTGGGGGAGAAAGGATGGACAAGCAAATTGCTTGTGGTGGAAGAAGAGGGGAAGACATGCAGGAGAGACTGTGCTCACCTTGGAGAGGGTCTCTCTTTCTTCTGGAGCACCCTCCAAGTGCTGATATGTCATGAGGAAGAGATGTGCAAAGCCTTGCATCTCCTCTGTGACACCTTTTGTCCTTCCAGGCACCTGGCTAGCCATGTTGCACCTTCACAGAGTGCTCAGGGCAACCTTAATATTGTACTTATTGGACAGAGGACTTCAGCTCCAGGGACTCTGGAAAGATGAAGTGCAGCATTAAATGGCATCTTACTTGGAAAGAGAGCTCCTACCTCAACAGCCTCGTTGTTTTGCTGCAACCTGGAAGTCACTTAATAGTGGCTCTAATGGATGAGAAGTAGACAGAGGGTTGTAGGAGCTGCCAAAAAGTCTTAACAAGTTCTTAACACTCAGCTATTGTAATAAAGTCTCTCCCCACTTCATCCCAGATGGAGTTGCACTTGTGTCTGAGGGTCCTGGAGCACTTTTAAAGCCTTTTTCATCATCACAGTCATATGTATAAAAAAAAAAAAAAAAATCTGCTTTGGAGAACAGGGTTATTTCCGTTCAAGGAAGGACCAACAGTTGTAGTAAAATCAGCATATTTCCTTATTGACAAGTGTTCTTCAAATGGGCTGGAAGGAAGAGGCCACATTCAGCACAGTTGAAAGCTATATGCACGGCTGGCCGGAGAGAGAATAACTGAGACTGCAGCAGCAGTCGGGGGAAAATTATGGGAATATAATTACTCCCTGCAGAATCCAAAATATTTCGTTTTCTTTGTGCAGTAGGAAAAATAGGCCATTAAAAAAAGTTTGCATTTGTTTGTTCCTTATCTCATTTGGAGGTTTGAAAAACCGCCTGGGTTCTGTTCATCTGAATTTGTGAAATGAATGCTTTGAAATAAAAACTTTACTTCCTTTGTCTAGATTCTGGAGGGTAGCTGCCTAAAAGAAACTTTTTGCTATAAACTCCTACAAAGACTGCTACCAGCAAAAGCTAGTTTTCAGAGGTCTCTGGTGGTCTCATCGCTGTTAAAACTTTTTCTTCTTGAAGCTGGTAAAAAGAAAATCATCATAATAATTGAGAGGACTGCAGAGACAGAGAAATAAACACAGGGAAAACAAAGCAGACATGAAAGGGAGGAGAATGAGTATTTTCCCATAGGATTTCTGAGCTGGAGCAGGAGCAGTAGGAGTGTCACACGTTGTGTGCGAGGCTGTCACTTGCTGCGTGTGTAGCAAGACAATATTTTCACAAAAAAGGGCAGCTTACCAAAGAAAGCAGTCAGTTTTCTCCTGCTTCCCTGCCCCTTTTCACGAATGAAGTGCTGAGACAATTGCTGCTCACTCAGGATTGCCAGGGCCAACGATAAACTTCTCCTATATCCAGGAGCAAATCCCAGGCAAGTCACGGTGACTTCACGTTAAGCACGTGCTTGTGTGCATGGCTAAATGGGAGCGTTTCCTGCATCAGGCCTCATGGTTGGTTGTTCTTAGTACTGTAATGGACACCATGTATAGATGTTTCCTAAATCATCTTAGATTTCTTAGAGTTTCCACTTTGATTTATGGGGGGGAAAAAGGAAGTTTCTGGTGGTTTCAGTGAATCATTATCCCTCTAATTAAGAGCTTTTATTTGTGAAGTGGCAGGTCATTTTTACCCGGCAATCGGTGAGATTCACTCCCGTGGATGTAGCCCCATGGTGTGGCTGACGTACAGTATGTGCCGGCAAAGAATAGTTTCTCAGTCTTGCTAGCATTCACCTAGAAGATGGTGAGGGGAAAGCATTGGGGGAGAAGAGTGGGACACGGAGGTGGAGCAGAGGATGGCTGGAGGAAGACGGCAGGATCAGGGATGGGTAGGGAGAAGGGTGCTCAGAGGCAAGAGGGGGCGAAGCAGAAAGCCCCATCCTTGCAAAGAGCCTTCCCTTTTGCAGGCCCCGGACCTGAGCTAAGTCCTCCCCCATAGAGAGAGGACAGCTGTGCTGTGCACTGCTCTCCTGGCACAACTGTTGGATGCAACCAGGCGGATGCAACAACATCTCCCTGATGTGTGCATGTGTGTGTGGGGTGGGGAGAGTCCTCTGGTCATCTAAAGGTAGGTAGAGACCCATGGAAAGTGGAAGAGAGAGAGAAAACACATGCCCCTGAGTCACCAGCAAGTCCCAGGAAAGCCAAACCAGGCATCCTGCAGTGGCTGGACAGTAAAAAGGCATCAGCACCTGTGGCCTGAGACAAGGATGAGTTAAAGATGGTGGAGGGGGTTGATCCTGACTGGTTTCAGGGTCAAGCCCCATCCCCGTTTGATCAGCATGTGCCACCCGGTGCAGTGGTGCTCGTACATCCTCTTCTTCCTCCCCCTGGGGTGAGTCACAACAATTGCGAGCCCGCTGGCACAGGCGAGCTGTGGATTGTATGGGCTGACATTCGGTGGCTGGCAGGGGCACCGGTGCCTGCCGGCTCGGAGAGCCTGGAGCAAGCTGAAAATAGAAACTCCCGAGTAAAAATAACTCAACGCAAGGAGGCTTGTGTGATGCCAAAGTATCTGGTATCTCTGCGTGCCGCTTGGCCGGGGAGGCGCTGCTGGGAAGGTACGTGGCTTAGAGAATGAAGCAAGGGGAAAATGTATGAGTAGAGGAGAAAAACACAACGTGGTTTCGATCAGTCTTTGGCGTCCCAGAGTTTGCTATTGCAAACCATTGAGACGGGCTGAGAGCCAGGTCCTGAAATGTCGGTGGAGTTACCCTGATTTACATCCAGGCGCCAGCTCGCGATGTCTTCGACACCTCCTTGCAGCCTGCACCGAGGTCCACCACCTGAGCTGCACGCAGTGATTTGGACAATGCTAGCTCCGGCTGCCGGAGGAAAAGGAAGGTCTGGAAAAAATATTTTAAGAGGATCAACTTAATAGGCAGAGTCCTTATTTTGCCTCTTCCTTCCTTTGTTTTCTACATAATGTTGTTCAATGCAACTCAACACCGTTCCTTGCTGCTTAGACAAGACGTGCTAGGCCCGAAGCAATGCTGTGTAACGGGTGCTAATATCCAAGCTGCTCAGCCAGCCCCCTCCTCAGAGCAAATGCAGTCATTTAAGGCTCCTGTTCTTCCCATTAGAGGATGGACTCTCCCCACTGGAAAATCTGACAGCAAATGCTATCTGCGGTTGCCATTAAGAAGTGACCACAGATGCTGCATAGCGCTGTCTGGAGTACATCAATACTTCCCGCAGTGCTTTGGGCCCATAAAGTGCTCTCAGTTAACTGAGCTTGGATAAATAATTTGGCAGCCTTACTGAAGAGGACCAGAGAGCATGGGGACTGAAGTATTCCCAGATGTGGTTCTGGCAGGTCAGAATAAGGCATGTCGTCAAACCAGCAAAGCAGAACTTGGGCAGTGCTCTCCTTCTTTTATGGGCAAATACCGCTCTTTCTCCCCGAGGGAGAGCATTCACATTGCATTTGGGAGGTGCGTTTGTGTGGAGACATACCAAATAGCTTTAATCTAGTTAGCTCAAGTGCTAGTTGCAGTAAAGTCAGCAGTACTGGCCTCAACATGGACTTCACAGACCTGCCTAGGTTGCTCACATGCCACAAACTTGGATTGAAGTCTTGCAGGTGGCAGCGCTCAAGCCCTGTCCACATGGGTTATATAGTCACATCTCCTATGGCAGCGTGGACGTCGCCTAGAACAAATAATCCACCTGACTTACAGAGATGGCCACGTGCAATAGCAGATCCGAATCCAGCTGAGGTCAGTACAGCGATGCTCATTGACTTCAATGCACTTTGAATCATATTTCTAGTGCCCTTTCTAGATGAGCACAGCAAAAGTGTGGAAGGGAAGCGTGTATTTGCTGGCTCCGATTTCCCAGCCCTGACTCTGCTGTGTTTCAGACACTCCTGGTTACTCTGGTAGTGTTTAAAAAGAAACCTTTGTCCCTATGACTTGAAGAGACCAACACTAGAAGAGGTTTATTCATTCCCATGAGAAGACTGTAAACCCCAATGGCAAGTGTTTGCCTTCTAGGAACAGAAAGCTTAAAAACAGAGTCAGAAAGACGCTGATGCTTCAGACCATTTGCTCATGTGTTCATTTTTCACCAGATTTGTCATCTTCCCCTGGAAAGGGAAAGAGTGTGTTACCGCACAGCTCCAGAATACTGCAGTCCGGGGGGCGAGGTGATTTTTTTTTAGCCTCCCAGTGCTGATGGCAGCAGAAACTGGGCACAAAATATTTCTGCAACAAATAAACGTCTTTGCGCACAGCCACCGACGAGAAGCTCCTTCCACACCTTCCCCTTGGGCTGGGAAAAGGAAAGAGCCATACAACCCCACACAACCATTCCTCTCCCTTGTACGAGATCTGCTGCGGATGCTTTATTTTACTCGAAGGGCCTAGCTGTCTATTTAGCAATACAGTCGTGGCAGCAGCTGCCTTTAGCCTTCGGTTTGCACACATTAATTACCTTCCGTGTTAAGGAATGCTCCGTGTTAAGGAATGTCTCCCAGATGGCTCAGCCCATTCATTGCTTTGCATCATGACTTTATTTTTGGGAAACTGCTGCTACTTTTTGAGTCATGCTGTTACCTCCATCTCCTCTACCCCTGCCAGGATGGTGCCTGCACTGTGCCGGGCTGCCCTCGGTTAACCCTCCCCTGTGCTCACTTGAATCCCCGCCTGCCGTTCCTTGCCCAGATTCCTTCCTGACTTGTCTTGATATAACAGACTTGGTCAGACTAACTCCAGGCAGGGTGTCACCCGCAGCATGTGGAGCAATGTTTTTGCCTGGCGCTGTGTCCTTGCACTCAGAGACTATTTGCTTTTGTTGCTCCTAGCAGCCACTGAGCTAATGAGTTTAGATATCTACCCACAGTCACTTCCAAGCTCTCCCTCTAGCAGTGACTTGTGGCTTATGACCATTCAAGTCAAAGCATAGCGGTCTCTGTTGACCTCTTTCTCTTTCATTGAGTTTGGCCTTGCTGCCCTGCCCGTCCTTTAGTTGGCTATCCCTGTGCACAGACTTCTTTGGGAGGGTATCAGAGGGATATCGTATCCTATGGTTGTCTTCTCATGCTGAAATGAAAGGGGCCCTGTTGTTCTCCAAAAGCAGGCAGTAAAGGCTGGAGAAATCTGTCTGACCCCTTCCCAGCAGACAGCGCTGACCATGCATAGAGGCATCAGTATTTCCCGTGTTTCAAAGAATTTCTATCAGAGCCACAGCCGTGATAGGAGCTGTGCTTGGGCTCCTGAGTTAGATGCCTGGAGTGTGCACAGATAGCAGAGTAGAGTGGCAAGGGCAAACTGAAATGATATCACACTCAAAGGGAAGCCTTCCAACTGCTATTTGCTGGGAAATGTTCGTATTACCAAAAAAACCCCAAACCCGACTGTCCCAATGTTGATACCTATTCATGCAAGTGATGGGAACAGAGCCCAGTGCATTGAGGCAGAGAGAGGCTTCTTCCACAGACCTTGTTCTGGGTGTTGAATGGGCTGGATAACCAGCCTTCTCCCTGGGCAGTCCTGGTGCAACCACACTGCAAACACATTAAAGTCCCATATAGTAGTCATGACCTAAAAACCCCATGGGAAACCATGCACTGTTCAAGATATAGAAATCAGTAAGGCCTGGATTTATTTAAGGATTTGGTAAGCTGGTGAACTGCAAGATGTTTGTCTGTCTTTTTGGACTGTCCTGCCACCTGGTTTTTGCTTTTATTCCTTGTTTTTAAGAATCCAAGCTTTTTCTAGCAGATTCACTCTTCGATGGTTGCAATAGCAAACATCCCAGACATCTTGTAGAGCTGAATGAAAAGGAATTTTAGCTTTCTGTATAAACCTTTCTAATTACATTAGATTTTGTTGTGAAACAGTTAACAAGTTGCTGCTTATTGGTGTTTTTATTGATAGAATGGCTTTACAATACAAGATTAATTCCCAGTCTTGCAGACACTTGTATCTACAGGTAAGCTTCAGCACGTGAAGAACTCCAATAAACAGGACTGCTCACTTGCATGTTTTCAAATGGAAATGAGCACAAGTCATGTGGGATCAGATTAGCAGATAATAAGTCTCTCACCTTTTCCCACCTTTTTTTCTCCTGTTTGGGGTTTTTCAGGTTGCATCAGGTGAACTTCGATGTGCCCACCTGTGAAGGCAAACGACGGGAAAAGCTGTTTCTAATCGGGGACTTCTCTTCCTCGGCGGAGTTCTTCGTCACAATCGCGGTCTTTGCCTTCCTCTACTCGCTGGCAGCCACTGTGGTTTACATCTTCTTCCAGAATAAGTACCGTGAAAACAACCGGGGGCCTCTCATTGTAAGTGTGTGTCTTCAGGGTCAACAGACCCACCTCTCTTTCCAGTTGGATACTTGGTGTTTACATCTACTGTACTTTGGCACTAATGTGTGTGTCACTTTACAAGTTGCTTCCATGCTTTAATCATGATTTATGCATTTAGGACCAGGGAATGTGGGTATTGGGGACAGCTGGCACTGGATTTCTAACCCAGGTATCTTGTTCTGGGGGGACCCCAACCCTCAGACCAAACCCGACTTCTTCCATGAGACAATAGGCAAATTTTATTGATACACGGTGATCGCAGATAAGAATAATGCAGGCAAGGCAAACAAAATACCACCTCCCCCGCCCCTGATTCTGTATCTATCAGTCCTAAGGCTGTCACAGAGGGAAGGTATGTCTGGCCAGTATGTGGCCAGGTTGAAACCTGTGGTTCTTTCTTGAATGTCAGATGACAGCAACCTGGAGGTCAAGGGCCAAGTCCCATGCCACCCTAGTGGGGTGGGTGGGTGAAATGGGCAGGTGATATATCTTCTGCTCATGGTGGCCTCAGGATCGCCCCCTCAGGGACCCTTTATAGCTCTGAAATCCCTCCTTTTTTTATTCTTTCTCATCTCTGGTGACTCTTCATCTCTGGGTACCGTTGATTGGTTTCCCTGTGGTCATCATCCTGTCCACATTCTGTCCGGTCAGCCTATTCCTTTGTTCCAGCAACCCATCACATGTACACATCTTAATTTGGTCATTTACTGGTGTTTTAATTTGGGCATGCACCAGCCTCCTAATTCAGTCCATCCACCAGAACCAGAAATCCCAGGGGCTCTGCAGCTGGTCACTGTGACCTAGCCAATGTGACAAGCCTATCTTGTGTTATGGATGATCAGGGAACAGTGTGGTACATGTCTTCAATTTCTGGCTCCAGACAAAGTGGGCCTTGAAGGAAACTTTGTCACAAATACACTTAAAAATCAGCTAACCCATGCTGTTGCCCTGAACCATTGTTCTAATGCAATATCTACTTTCCATAAGTGCCAATACCTAAAAACAAATCTCCAAATATAATTTTCTAGCTATCAGAGACCAAGGGACCCATGGAGATATAGTTTGGTCCCAGTCCTGTGAAGACATTTAATTCTGCGCTTTTTAATTCTACAAAATTACAGGTTTTCACATTGACTTCCACGAGATTATTCAGATGTGTAAAGAAAAAAAAAAAAAAGCATGTATGTAAGTGTTGGCAGGGGCAGTGTTGAGCGGATAGTCTAGGACAGTGGTTCTCAACCTTTTTGGACTTCCCCATGGCCTTGCCAGTGGCCCTCATTCCCAACCCACAGCAGAGCAGGGGGATGTGGGATGGGGGGGGAGCATGGCCTGGCTACCTGCACGACACCCCACCACCTCTCTGGTGGTGGAACGCGAGGGCAGTGTGGCTCCCCCTAGTTGGTTACTCCTACCGTGGGTGGCGGTGCAGCTGGTCTGGGGGTCCTGCTAGGTCCCAGCAGCAACAAGTCTCACTGCCCTGCTCCACTGTCCTGTGCCCAGACTGCAGCTCTGTGCCCACTGTAGGTGCAGAAATGGTGGGGGGAGGCACGTCCCCCCTTACCCCTCCACCAATTTACCTGTGGGGAGCTGCAGGAGCTGCTCTCCACCGCTGCTTGGATGCCATGTGTTGTATCAGCCTCCTTCTGCTCCCCCCAGCCCCAAGCAGCCCCTTGCAGGCTGGAACGCTGCCAACCAGCAAGGGGAAACCCGCCATTTCCCAGGGTTTTCTTCTTTAAAAGAGAATATCTGCATTTTTCCATGAACTTGGCAGTGACAGCAGGCTCAGCTGGGGTGTGGGCTGCCCCAGCTGACCTCAGAGAGTATGATCATGCCAGACCTGCAACACCTGCAGACCCCCTGAAACCTGCTCGTGGCCCTCCCCTGTTGAGAGCCACTGGTCTAGGATGTAGATGCTGCAGCGGGTGAGAAGGCAGATGCAGGTAGGGAAGGGAAGAATGGAGATCGCTGTCAGCTTTGCAAAGCTAGAAGTGACCCAACAGGCAACCTGCTCAAAGACTCTAAACCAAAGCTTGACCTAAGAGACAGCTTGATTGCTAAATTGTAGGGTAGCCTGATTTGTGCAACAGTTCAGGCATATTTGTACCGAATCCTACTGAGGTTCCACGTGGTGCATCGTTCCAAAATGGTTACTTATTTACCCAACTTTTTAAGCTCCCATCAGTAGGTATGTATTCCTTCAGCATATACATAATTGTGGCTATTTATTATTTCTCTCTACAAGGATTTGATTCCTAAGAGGTCAGAATAAAACTAGCTGTTGCAATGTAGTAGCTCCTTTATAATAAATCAAGACTATGAGTCAGAGTCATGTTGTTCCACGGCTCCATTAGCATTTAGTGCGTTGTGAATCTTGATATGCCCTTTGGTCTATTTATGCAGATAATTACTGCATGCCTGAGCCTTGCATTTAATTGCCTCTCTGAATGCATACGTTTTTAAGGGAACTTGCCTTCATCCTGTCTCCATAATGAAGATTGCAAAAGAGAAATCGGATACCCAAGGGAAAGCCAAGATCAACGAATCTGAAGCATTGATCTCTGGAAAAAACATTTCAAAACTCTGAACAAAATCACAACTTGAGGTTTGAGTTTTTGGGGCAAGAAGATAATTCTTGTGTTTTAGCCAGTAGGAATCACTACAGAAAGTAGCTCAGGAGGAAAAGTAACACGGATATTTGAAAATACCATATAGGCTTTTTGTCCAGTGCACATTTTACTGGTAAGATTATTGCAGCTATATATTGGTTTCACCACCCATTGTGCAGTCTGTTATGGGCATCAGACTGGTATTACTTTATTCTACTCAATCTATCACAGCTGAGTCCAGGGGTAAAACTGAATAGGTAATTGTAGCTACAGTTTTTGTATGCATTTTTCCACCATTTAACTGCCATTAAACCTTGCTCATCAGGGTGTTCTGAGTAGAAATTAGCCTATGTTTGCCCAATGCTAGGAGGTTGGTGCTGAGGTTGATTGTGAAGCCCTGCTGTGATGGGGCCTAAGAGCCCCATGCTAGCCCAGAAGGAGCTGATGAACTGCAGTGCCTCCCATCGGCTCTGCCCCACTCCACCTGTGCTGGGTGTTGAAGCTCAATGGAGCAGTTAAAAAGCAAAGGGCTGATGACCGTGGCTGGGCTGTGTCCGGAGCCTGGCTGAAGATGCATGTGCCCAGCGGAGAGGAAGCTGACATGGACATCAAATCTTTTCCTTCGTGTCACTCTTGGAGAGAAGTGACCCATGCAGTTTGAAAACGAGCTCAACACGGGGCAGATGCAATGGGCTTTTTACCCAGGAGGAGCCTATTGGGGTGGTAAGTTGAGCCAATGCAGCTGGGGTTTCCCAGGGAGAGAGTCAGGTGGGAAAGATTTGGGTTACAGAAAGAGCATGTTACACGATCACCAGATACCGACCAGTGGTCCAGTGATTACTCCAGGCTTTGCACACCCTGCTTCTGGGATCCATCTGCTTCTTCTCCTGAAGTCGTTTCAAGGTCTTTTTAAAACAAGCTTCAGAGGAAAAGTGGGAAAAAAGAACCTTTTCTCTGAAATTAATAATTCCAGGAAGCCTGGAATAGATGGTAGGACCAATGGCAATATATCACACTGGCTCTGACTTAATGGAGATTATTTCCTTGTAGCAAGTCTATCATTTTAATTCCCTCCCAGTAGCAAGAAGCTTGTTTAGCACTTTTCAGTAACTGAAGTGTTTACACAGTATGAAAAGCAATACCTATTGCCATGACAACCCAAATCATCATAAAGTACACAATAGGTGCAAACATTACCATTTTTGCAAGGAGGTTTTACATAAACCTCACCTTAATCATAGATTACAGCTCTGTGCGAGGACGGAGCAGTACAAAAACCAAGCTTATTGTGATTTAGTATTTTAATAAAGAAGTATTTTCAGCTCCTTCTGCAGACTCTGGGTAACGTTGAGCGTTGTGATGGAGGGTAGAGGTAGTAACACTTGTAATTAAGGTCGCCTGACAGTTTCTATCACAAGGACCTGTTTTCAGCTCCTAACTGCAGTCATTCCAGGTGGTGATATTTTCCATGTTGTGTATCTGCCTCGTATTGAGCTCTTTTTTGGGATGTCATGAGTCGCTTCTCTCCAAAAGCAACATGAAGGAAAACATTTGATTTGCTCATGTTGCACAAGAACCAACTCGGCTGCCTCATTGAGAAGCTGTAGCATCTCCCTTCTGTGGCACTACTGAAATTTGGCTAGTGTCCTTTTGCCCTCCCTGGACAGATCTTGGCTAATGTATGAGCCTCTGAAAAAGCTGTTTGCATGTGCTCAGTGTTGAATTGTTAACATTTGGCAACTAAATTAGCTAGAGACTCCTGCATCGCTCTGTCACCTCACAGGTCCTTATCCCCACCATGCACCTAAGCACTTCCCAGCTCAGGTCTCTCCTTGCAGTTGCTTCTCTTAGCTGCTGGCAGTCTCTGTGGTCCTGAGCCCAGGGCTCTTGCAGCAGGCTGTTGGAGGGCAAGCAGTCCTGGCTCAGGTAACAAAGTGTGAAAATCTAAGAAAAGAAGAAATAGGGCCTGGACTGCGCTGGCTTGAGGACAGGAGCAAGGGCAGAAGGCTTTGGGGGTGGGAAAAAGAGAAAAATAGCAGCAGCAGTAATTCATTTCTTGGCTTTTGAGTGCTTGCCTTTTGCAAAATTCAGGTTCTTTTAACATGGGTTTGTTAGATGGCAGTTTTTTTCTGTCCAGAGTATATACAGCTTATTTTGAGTAACATGCAAATAGTAAGCGGCGTTTCACTCTGCAGATAAACTATTCCATTTCAAATGCCTAAATTAAGCCTGGATTGCAAAATAGATTGCACGTCCACATCAAGGGGTGACAAGGACAGATGTAAACGAAAGCCTTCTCGTGACTGATTAGCACTCAAATACTGGACGTATTTTTTAAGGAATTAATTATAGAGATGACCCAGACTATTGCCAGGCATCATCTGAGCTTTATGGAGGAAAAAGGTACAGTCCGTTCCTTAGTCATTTGCTGTTTAGGGAATAGATTGAACCTGAGACTGATGGCCCTGCTTCTGGATTCATTATCACCAGGGGTCAGTCCTGATTTACATTGGCATTACCGGGCTAGACAGTTTTAATGTCACCCCAGATGCAACTATTTCATGCAAAATCCATATAGCCTTCATCATTTGCAAGCAGTTGGTAACCAATCCAAGTAAGCCATACAACAGTTTTGGGAAGCGTGAGCTAGATGACTGGGCATTTATATAACTTCCTAAATGAGCAGACCTTTGGGAGAGCACTTGCAATCACAGAATCATAGGAAATAAGGGTTGGGAAGGACCTCAGGAGGTCACATCTAGTCCATCCCCTACAGCTAAGTGCTGTATATAATGGACACGGCTCTGCCTTGAGCAAGAAAGCATAATCTGGCAGCTGTATTACACTAGGCCTTCACCTGCTCCTTGATGGAAAATTATAAATCATCACTGAAAAATCACACATGCACATCTAATTGCCATCCTGTGCAACTTAGTTAATGTTCAAATTAATTATTATACAGGTACAAATTAATAAATGCATTAGATGAGAGCTATTGAAATTGTGTACACAAAGGTGGAGAGAGTTTTCCAGCTGTTATGGTGATTTCCATATAATGTTCTTGTTACTATGCGTAATGATACTTCAGTTTGCAAACCTAAGAGGATGAGGTTTTTCCTTAACCTCTAGGGTCCAATGAGTAATTAGAGCACCCAGAGGGTTTTTTGATACTCAGCATACAGTATTTGCCAACTACAAATATGTACATTTAAAACAATTGATCCTATTCTGCCCTTCCTCACCCAGGAAGCTTTGGTTGTCTGCATTTTTAATGCCTTTTGAATTTCAGCAAATAATTAAAATTTGTTCCTACTTGAAAAATAAAGGGGAGAAAACAAAGCAATGTCTATAAATAATGACTTCATCTTTACCATTAAACCCAAAAGTAAAGGTAAGCCATTTGAAGCTTCGGTCCTGCGCATTTCCAAATAATGTCTCAGTCCACGTTTCATTTCCTCCTTAAATAAGCCTTTGTGACCTTGTAGTTTATAGACGTCGAATATGCACTTTACTGATCGAGCCAAGGAGGGTTCATGTGCATGTTCCACACCAGAGCTGCATGCCCACACGAATTGCTATAGTCAAGTAAAGCCACCACTTTATTTTCACTATTCACACTCCAGTGATTAATTAGTCATTGCTTATAAGTAAAACTGTAGCGTTTACACTGGGGAGAGGGGAAAGGCAAGTGAAAGCAGAGCATGGTGCAAAAAAAGGGACCCTAGAAATACTTCCTTCTCTTAGCGTCTCTGTCAGTAGCTTGGTGGGTCTTGTCTGATTTTGGAAGGCATCAGGAAAAAGCAGGAAGGATACAGCCAATTCTCCGGGCTTTTCTTTCCCCATCTTTGCACTCTGGCCTAAGGATTTCATCTTCTGGAGAAAGTACTGATGGGCAAATATCGATTCTAACAGGGGGGAATAAAAGAGAAATGAGAATATAAATCATGTTTCAGACCTGATGTCAACTCCACTCCAGGTGCTTTCCTGTCCATAGGCACACGCATCTCGTAACGCCCTGTGTCAGATCAGCTAGAGGTGGTGTCCATCCATTGTGGTCAGGTTTGGGGGAGAGGAAGGGGATCGCTCCTGAGAGTATTTCTGCAGCAATGGTATAGGACAGGGTGCACATGAAGTATGAAAAGCAGTAGCAGATTTAATTACCCACACACCTGTTAGACTTGAGCGTGCGTGTTTGCGAATGCAGTGACCTACTTGGCGAAAGGCAGGCATGAAATCTGAAAAGATAAAACCTCTATTGGCTCATCACAGTGAAGACAATTCCCTCCTTGTTCATGGTTTGCCTACCTCCAGTGCAAATCCTCTGCTCCTTCCTTAGCTAAGACTTAAGCGGTTTCAACAATTAAAAGTTTCAGGTTTCAATTCACGCTGCTACGTTGGGAGAAGCTCTTGCCAAGAACATTTACAAAGCTTTTGAACTTCAGGAAGGGGGCTCCCTAATCTGTTGTAAATACAGATAGACGCTGTCAAGCTAATCGGTGCTTGTGGAGTGATTATTAATGGCCAGGATTGCTACAGAGAGTTGCGCAAAGCTCTTCTTGAAAACAAAGGGGTAGGTACTGAGCCTCTGAGAAGGCTTTTGGCTTCTCCTTTATAGTTTATTCTGATTTTAAAGACAGTGAACTACATATATCGTGAGCATTACTGAATGGTACATGAATCTTCAAGGCAAGCTCGTAGGCCTGGATTAAATGGGTGGAGAACGTTTCCCAGGGTTTTATTTTTTTTATCGGTTTGCTTTGCATGTTTTCTGCACCCTCAGCATCTTTCCATAGGGCAGCATCTCCCTTGCAAGTCCCACTTCTGACTTGTAATTTTGCAAATGTCATGAGGCAATCCTAAGCTAGCTACATGGGACCCTTTTGGCCAGCGGGGGAAAGCAGAGAAGGCAGCGCAGCAGCGAGAAAGCCAGTATATTCGCTGGGGTGTAGGTTGTAGCCGTGTTGGTCTAAGGATGTAGGCAGACAAGGTTCTTTGGGTGAATCTGATATCTTTTATTAGACCAACTTAAAGAGTTGCAAAAAAATTTTTTAGCAAGCTTTCAGGTTTAAAAACCCTTTGTCAGGCTGAGGAAGTCTGCAGTTTTTGTGTGCTCTTCCTGGATGAAATGAATAGTCTATTCACTGTAGTAAATTCACTGATCTTTGGTGGGGGTGTGGACTGCCTCGGAGCACACAAAGTACAAGCTCTTCCTCTTGGAGGATGGAGAGGTAGCTCTTTTAGTCTGAATTCAGGCGGGAGGCAGGGCAGGGTTGTACCTTATAGACTAATTCTGAGATGCATGAGAGAATTCAGAGAGAACAAGTCATCTGAGCTCCACCCGGCTCTCATAGAGATGGGCGCAGAGACACAGCACCAGTAGCACGAGACTCGTGTGACCAATTACAACCACCCCCCAATGCAATGCAGAATTTGAAGATATCCTAATGGGAGAAAGATTGTAACGTTGCATAATAAAGACATTTTTTTGCAACTATTTAGTTGGTCTAATAAAAGATATCACCTCTGCCAAGGGTCCTGCGTACGTTGTATAATAAGGACTTTCAAACGGTTTCAATTAGAACAGGTCCAACCACTCAAAACCAGGCCAATTTCCATTTAAAAACCACCATAAGGTTATTTTGCTTTTCACTATTTCACCCAGCTCTAAAAATTACCCTCTTGCATCTGCTTGGCTTCTTTAAATGCTGTTTTCTGGTTACCCGGCATGCTCCAAAGTTGTCTCCTTCCCAAAGACACCTGTAAGGAGAGCAATGCATCGCATTCGGGATTGGAGAGAGAAGCCGTGCAGCTCGAAGTGAAGTGTAACCAGACATTAATACACATTTAACGAGAGCTACTTAAAAACCTTCCTTTGTTCCAAAAGAAAAATGGCTGGGGGGATATTAAACATTCAAATACTGGCTTTGTTTTAGTATGCAGAAGTTCAGGCTTTAATTACCAAGAAGAAATCCCCGAGATAAGTATTAAGCACTGAAGGGCTTAGCTTGAAATGCACTCTCATTTTCAGCATGTCATTATCTTGTAGCTCTGCTCCACCCCATGCTGCACAGCCAGGAGCAAAAACCCACTTGGGAACGGAGCGAATTTAGGATCGAGCCAAAGTCTGGAGGCTGGCCCTGATTTTCCAGACTTTGATAGAAATGCAGGCTCGTTCTAGCCATCGCCTCTTCCCAGCTGTAGGCTCAGTTTTGAGATGGGGGGTGGAGGCTAGAGCAGCCCAGACCTACCCCCAAGCAGCTGAGAGTGGGTGAGGACGGGATTTGGGGTATTAATATCTTAGCACCTGTATGGATAGCTGTGCTTTGCAGTCAAAGGTCCTAATTAGAGTGCTGGGCTTGTCGAGCGTGCTAATTTATACCATGCAAATGCCTCTCCAAGGCCAAGTCAGGAGCCACGTCACCCAGCGCTGGGTAAATCCAGCTGACTTCACTTCGGCTCAGCTAGCCGAGCAGAGGCATCCCAGCCCCAGAGCTGGTTGCATTCCCTCAAATGGAAAGATTTGCCTGCATAAAGGCTGGTCATGGTGGCATGGTCCCAGTTGGACTGTAGACAGGGCCCAGGTGCTTATAGAGCCTCAAAACGATCACACGGGCTTCTTCAGGCAATACAAACAGCAACCTTGGGCAGCTCAGGTGAGTGTGCGGCCATCACAGGTGATGTTAGAGAAGGGAAACGGAGTCGCGAGTGCACCTGAACATCGCCCGCTGTACCCACCTGCTGCTAGCAGGCGTTGAGCTTTCCTCCTTCCGTGGATTTAATCTCCCGTAATCAAGTTAGTTTCACTCAATTGGCCTCGAATTTCCATCGAGTGTTGCTCTTTGAAAAATAAAAATCCCAGCTTGACGTCTGTGGTTTGACTCGACTGCTGAGGGTAAAAAAAGGAGGAAAAAATTAGTCATCCTTAACCAGGGAAAAAAAAGAAGATGCTATCTTGAACTTTCAGGTTCTCCCCTGGCTGCAAGAGGATCAGATGCCTACATGACGTTTTATTTGCCTTCATTGGTATGTCACACCAGGCCCATCGCAGTGGGCTTCAGCCAGTCGATTGAGCAGTGTGCTAAATGGCAATTTAACAAGTATTTCGCAGTTCTGGCCCCAGCTGGGACTTTTCAGGAAGATATTTGCAATTAAACTGTACCTCTAATTCTGTTGCTGCAGGAGCGTGGCATGCTGCAGCATCGTTTCTTGGGGGTCTGCACGAGTTGTTGCACTCAAGGCCGTGCCTTTCCACTTGCACTGCTGCCCTTTGGCGTTGAGTTCGTTATCACCCATTCCTCGTCTTGGAAACACAGGAGAATTGGGCAGGGAACGAGGCAGAGAGCCATATGCTTGCAGAATTGCTGTTTATCCTCCCCAGCCCTGTGTCAGGGGGTCTGCCATTAAAAAGAAGGGTGTATCTTTTAACATGCTATCTTTTCGGGTACCAATGAGATGCAACGCGTTTAATGCCATTCGTACAGGCAAAGAAATCTCTTGTTTGTTAGTTTGCTTGAGACGGGGGCTTGTACACAAGTATCTTCCAGCCTACAAACGTGTGCGCGTGTGTTTGTGTGTGTCTGCAGGTGCCATGCAGTTGCCGCTCTTCCAAGTGTCGAGCAGCAGGTGTGTTAATACAATAGGGTGATTGCATTTCCAGGGAACTGCTGCTCTTTTTGGTTTTTAAGATGTGCAGACTGCACTTTTTTATATAAAAAAAAAAATAATCTACATTTCTGGCCACAGCCTTCCATGAGGGAACGCAGACACCAAGACAATCATGTAATCAGCGGTAGGTTAGACTTTGTGACTTCAGCCATCTGCTACAGACTGGCAGATGGGATAAAAGATGACAGGAGAATGGCTCCTCCGTTTTGTCAGGATATCAGGAGGTTTAAAAAACGATGCCTTTGCATCCCCCGAGGCCTGTAGTTATAGTGTTGCTGGGTCACTTATTGCTACTGAAAAAAGCGAGAGGTTTTTAGACACTCTGGCATAATGCTCCTCTCTCATCTGGTTTGGTAGGACTTCATCGTGACGGTGGTCTTCTCGTTCATGTGGCTAGTGGGCTCCTCTGCTTGGGCCAAAGGACTGTCTGACCTCAAGGTTGCGACGGATCCAGATGAAGTGCTGTTACTGATGTCCGCTTGCAAGCAGCAGACCAACAAATGCATGCCGGTGCACCGCCCAGTCATGTCCAGCCTAAACACCTCGGTCGTAAGTAGACTCGAATTGTTTTACTATAAATGTGCACCACGTCTTGTCATCTCTCCAGACCACAGACAGGGAGTGGCCCTTTGCTAGCCCATAGGAGATGCTGCGGATGGGCTTGTGTGACCTCCCACCTGTCTCTGGAGGTTAGGTACCTGAGTGAGGATTGCAGCCAGGAACCTCCATCCATTTGTCTAGGGAGGGGCTGGGGTCTCGAATAACAACCTTACACTTAGGAGGCCAACATGTGCTGAAGTCCTGATTTGGATCTAGCCCTTTGTCACGCTGGAGCTGAAATGCCAACAAGTTTCCTTGCAATTGAAAATGGGGCCCCCGTGCACTCCTAAAAATGTTAACGATGGTCTTTCTGCAGAATAGGTTTTTGCTGTTTTGAACATCTGTGCTCATTTTACTGCTCTGTGCGCTAGGATTTAAAAAGGGCGCACCGGCTACTCTCTAGAGGCAAGCTCTCTAGTAGCGTTGAAACCCCAGGGCAATTTCCACCCGCAGCACTATAAAATAAGCAGGGTTTTCCCTACCTGCCTCCCATCCTCCATAAGTACTCACCCCCATCATAGCTACCTGAACTAAAGGACATCCTTTGTAGTGGAGTCGAAAAGTCAATTATTCATGATTAGGTTGGACCAAGAGCAGAGGTGTTTCATTACCAAGAGATCTGCTCCCCAAACCTACTGGGAAAGGCGGTCTTTAGACATGCCGGGCTCATTTCAGTCTGAAACATTGCACTGCCTGTATTTGATGTTGTCTCTCTGTATATATGTATATATTTGGGCTGTGGGACCATGCCTGTGTACTGATGAGTTGCTTTGGTTCTTGTCTAGGTCTTTGGATTCTTGAACTTTATTCTCTGGGCAGGCAATATTTGGTTTGTTTTTAAGGAGACGGGCTGGCATTCCTCAGGCATGAGGCACCCTCCAGACACCATGGAGAAACAATCGAGCAGCTTTAACCAAGGTGGCTATAATCAAGACAACTACGGGCCAACTGGTGGGTATAACCAACCAGCCAGCTACGGCCAGGTGGGTGAATACAGCCAGCAGCAAAGCTATAGTCAGAGCGGGCCGACTTCGTTTGCCAATCAAATTTAGCATCCGCAGAGTTTGCATTTTTGCCTCCGTTCGATGTAGACAGTTTAACAACGCTAAGGTTCAGTGGCACCAGATTTTTAAAGAGTTTAAATAAGTTAACACAACAGAGTGTTTCATGTAATTCAAGATCTAACAGCACCTATTGAGGCAGAGGGGTGGTGGCTTGAGGGTCATATTTGGCTTTTTTTTTGTGACTAGATAACTGGTGACGATGTATTCATCGCAGGTGGTGATTTGGAGTAAGTATTGTTGTATGTATTGTATAGATACTTTTATGGTAGTTTTGTATGTGTACTAAGATGGTAGCAGCATTTTGTAGCCTCGGATCTGTAGTATTTAATATGCATTACATAATGAAGTAGAACTGAGTTTCCTCCTACATTTTGGTGAAAAGCAGAAGTGCTTTACTATGATTTCAAACTGTCCCTCGGTAGCTCACAATGCATGTGGCATTGTCCCGACGTTTCAAGACTGCCTGTCTGTGACCCTTTCAAGTATTTGTTTCGATTATATTTTTCTTTCAGAGGATTTTATGATGAGTTATTATTTCAGTGAACCGATTCACATGTGATTTAGTGCATGAATAAGCCGCTTCACACAACAGAATGTTTTGGACTATATACCTGGAAGTTTCCAATTTCTGCTACTACTTTTTGTTAAATGTATGTTTAAAAAAAAAAAAAAAAAGTAAGCATATTTTATATATTTTGCAGAGTTGAATATATGGCTTACCCGAGTTCTGAATGCTTTGTAACTAAACTGTTTTTCCTTGAAATGGCATTCAGTAGTATATATGGTAACTGGCCAGTGTTTATTCCATTTAACTAAGCTAAGTATTCATTCTATACATCACTATTTCTATTGCTGTTTTGTGACTCTTTTCATGTGAGCTGTGAAAAATAAGGACCAAGTAACTGTGTTATATGTTTACAAAGGTATTTATTTAATTAAGCTAACAGAGGTGCAGAGATCAGGACATAAAACCCCGTGAAAATAAGCCACGTTGTATCCTACACGTATTACAACAAAACATGCCAAGCGCGTGTCTTGTTGGGAGGTAGTTTATAACGCTTAATTATTCCGTTATCTCCACCGAGAGTATTTCTATGTTGTTTAAAGATCATGACAGTTGTGTCCAGGCATTAGGAAGGATGTTAGTTTGAGAAAATATAACAACGCTGACCAAAAACACATCTGGAAGATCTCCCCCTAAGATGTATAAAGCTAGCCCCACAGCGATGGATAACTGTTTCCTTGCTTGCTGTATAGCACATGGGATACTGAACAGCAAAAAGACTCATTTTTATCCCTCCTTTCTTGCTCAATTTGAAGTGAGCAGCAAAACACCCCAGTCAAAACTGATCATCTGCATTTCTAAATAAAAGTGTATTGGTATGTAATATCATTGTATTATCAACTGTAATGTTGAAAGCATCTTAGCCTCCAACAGCCTAGTCTCTTATATGAT
The DNA here is from genome assembly GCF_030867095.1 of Alligator mississippiensis. Taxonomy (NCBI): domain Eukaryota; kingdom Metazoa; phylum Chordata; order Crocodylia; family Alligatoridae; genus Alligator; species Alligator mississippiensis. The sequence continues at coordinate 3,300,603 of NC_081835.1, forward strand.
CGTTGTAACCAATTTATGGCTACTTAGTAGATGAATCTATATTGTGATATCTATTTGACCCTAATAAAGTTATTGCATACAATGCATGTTTGGAGAGTATGGTGATATTACAGTAATGTAAAATAACCCCAAAGACCGATGAATTATTATCAGTAAGTTTTCTCAGTCTAAATGCATAGAAAGGCTTAATCACTTCCCCCTTTTGGTCTGAAAGAAGAAGAGCTAGTGCACACATCGGGTTTAAACAGGCCCGTGGTTATCTGTTCACCAATCTGTTCACATGTACGGCCAGGTAGAGACATGACACACTTACCAGTAAAAGTATATCAGAAACCGGTCTATACCCATAACAGAAGTTCGGCGCACACGAACTGGTTTAAAAATGGACAAACCCCGTCTAAGATTTGTCCCCCGACCAAAGAGTGAATGTATTTTATCTTCATATGATTTCAGCTGCTAACACATCCCTGCCTATGGTATTGCTGTAGCTATTCATACTGCATCTACGCGTGCCAGTGGAAAACGTATACAAATGACTTTGGTAAATAATATATGGCCAACTTTTATCTGTTATTCACGCTAAGTGCTGTCTTCCTCTGCAGGTAGTCTGTCTCTTATTGACCTAACTGGGACTGCATGAGGGGAAGCATTCAGTAATCGGAGTCAAGCCACCAAAGTTGATGAGATTTAATTTTTTTCCCCCCCAATTTGCCTTTTCTTTCTTCAAGGAAGAACGGTTTGTGCCCCCAAGACACACTTCAAGCTTTTCTCTGCAACCGGGAGGCCCAAAATTGTACTTCATCTAGTACATGAAAATGCATGCAGGACCACACAACCACAGGAGCTGAGGTTTTATTGATTCGGGTTCTCCGATTGCTCTAATGTGACAAAAGCAAACATGAAAACTAAAACTAAAGCTGGGGGGGATGCATGAACATCTCTTCTGGGCAAAAGTCCTGTTTATGCCAGGGACTTTATATGCACCCTCTGCAGCAGTCTGATGAGCTGTGGGTTCATTTGACCAGGGAATGCAGACTACAGCAAGAGAGATAACATTGAGATTGGGCATGTCCTGATTTAAGGCAAGTGGCTGTCTAAACTCCAGCATCCTCTTTGAAGGCCTGTTTGAATGCTGCCGGCAGACTGAATTATTCCTGACTATACTAAGGCTAGTTAAATAACTAGGTCAGCTTTGAAAAACATGTTCCTTGATCTTCTTTGCTGTCCTTCCAGCTCTTGCCTCTTCCTTGTTCCCCATTGCCTGATGGAGGGCAGGGAAAAGGAGTGCTTCTCTAACCTACTCTTAAAAGCTGAAGAGTGAAGAGGATTTCACAGCCTCTCTAGGGAGCCTGTTTCAGCACTTAACCGAACGACTAACGAGTTCTTCCAAACAACTTCCCTGTTGGTTGTTGCAATTTAAGCCTATTAATTCTGGTCATAGCCACAGCAAACAAGTCATCACTATCCTCTTTATGACAGCTCTTTTTATGTTGAGGATTGGTAGCCGATGCTTTCCAAATCTTCTCTTCTCTCATCCCAAATCCTCCAACTTTTTTAACTCGCAGTGCTCTCCATTACATCTCAATCAGTAGCCAAATCTTATCTCTTTCCCGGCACTGAGCGGGCCCATAATTAATCATAAATGTTTGGTAATGACCAAAACTCATGGAGGTGCTGAGATTCTGTCACAGGTATTCATAATGCGCCCATTTAACCTTGCTAGCTTAATTATTTCCAATTTGCATACGCTACGAATTAGGAAGAGTTAGTAAAGTTGAGCTCTAGTCATGAATGAATCCTGGCAAAGTCTCTGATGCATTGATGAAAGAAGCTGTTGCATACACTCATCGCATCTGTCTTTATTCTACCACATGCCTCATCTTCAGAGCTTCTCAATTAGAAATATGTTTAAAAATCACCCAGAAGAACAGCAGTCATCTTACTCATCAAAAATATTTTCTTCCTGCTTGTTTAGTAGCTCTGGACCCAATCAAATCATAAGCCTTTGGCTCTTCTGTTCTCCTGACTTCAAGCCCGGTTGATTTAAAACCTTCCCATCTCTAGGACCGACACGCTTCTGAACTCGCACTTTCCCTGCCATCACAGCCCTTTCCTTAGCATTATATTTTTAGTCCTCCTTTTTAAGAAACACCATAGGTGGGGGTTTTCCCCCCCTTCTTGAATCCTTCCAATGTCAGAAATCAGCTGCATTTCAGGATTTGTATCCATTACTGCTTCTTGCACCATATATGATCTGAAATTCATAGCTAATGTAACGCTGTCAGTGGTCTGACATGAAATTATATTGGAGAAGGGGGATGCTTGTCATCCTACCCAGCTGCCATTTCTTTGCTTACATTTTCACCCTTGCATCTCTTTAAGAGGAGTTCAGTTTTCTGATGCACATGGCTGGACTTCCACGAAAGGCTCTCTTCAATTTCCCTTAATATTTTTACTTAGTTCTGGGATGATACCTTGGGCAGGTGCTTGGGTAGGTGAATAATTTACCTACCCAAAGGAGAAGTGTTTCACTCCTTATGCCTAGGATTTTTCAGAGGCACCTGATTTCCATCGGATACCACGCTGGTTTTGTTAGATCTCAGCCAGGTGTTACAGAGCAGAATTTGGCCCTACTTGATATACCATACCCAAAATGTGCCCAGACTTGAAATGACAAATGATCTTTCCCTGCAGATGAAGACCAATTCTAATAGCTTCTCCAAATGACATTTCACCTGCTTTATCTCCTGCAGTGGGATTCATTAATATTTTAATCATTAATGACCCCAGAGCTAAACTGCGATCTGAGAGCTGCACAATCACATACTTATCTCTGAAAAGCAAATTCATGGAGGATTACTGGAGCTGAAGTTTTTCTGCTAATGTGTCCTGGATTTATCCCGTAGCCCTGCGTGTGCCTGCCTCCAGGTGCACAGACCTATGGCTTCTCCTACACCAGGCAGGACTCTATATAGGCATGCTTGACAAGGAAGAATGAGCTGGAAAGTTGTATCTGGAAGATGAAATAAATGGGGAAGATCAGGGCTTCGGCATATTGGGGTCTGTTCCTGCTCCCAGCAGAGCCTAGGTCACCGCTGAGCGAGGAGTGCACCCTGGAAAATGTGACTGCCCTGTTTTGAGTGAATTGATTAAAGCCAGGGCGTGTTTCAAACTGAAGATGAGATGATTTAAGATGAAGATCAATCCTTGCAATGATAATGCACCATGATAGATGGTGGCGCGTTGCGCACCTTGTGACAATGATGTATCAGCTGCTCCCTGAAGCTGCTTTGTAAGCCACTTGTTCAGGTCACTGGACAAACCGGCATGAATGCAATAGTGGTAGCTCATTGCTGGTTGTCAGACGGCGACGTGACAAAGAGCTCCTAGACAGCGCTGCATTGGCTGGGCCGGCAGACTTCCCATCATTTGCAGAAGCTGGTGTGGTTTGGGCAGCAGAAAAACTCCTGCCAGTAGATCTGTTGCTAGCTACACCAAAAACTGTAGCTACACCCTTGCATAGATGGTGTAGGTGCAGTGTAGCTGTAGGTAGGAACAGCACACACCTCTCCATCCACCCTGATCATGCACCAGACAACTCAACGGTGGGTGGGAAGAGAGTCTTCTTTGCCAATGGGGCAGGACTGAGCTGTCAGTGATGGCTCTAAAAGGGCAGCGATACCCAAAAGGCAAATGTTCCCAGAGTTGCCCTCATCTGTATTAACTTTGCAAAATCCCAGATGCCTGGGGGAAACAACCCACAGAAAAGTAACGTGAGAAATAAACCAATCACTAGGAAATCAGTCTGTAGCAGCAATGGTCGGGCCCTGCACGTGCCGTGCTGAAATACGCTGGTGCAGGTGAGCTGGAGGAAGGCGGCCGGCAAACCTCGGCGGGGAAACTTGGGAGCAGTGCGGCTCTCCTGCCAAGAGAACAAGTTATTTGTTTGAACAAAAAGAGTGGGCTTCCACCAGGGAAGAGTCTAACCAAAAATCTCTGAAAAGTCCATTAAAAAAGATCTCCAGATGGCTCTGTAATGCCCTGCAATGTTTGCGCTGCAGCCCAGGCAGAAAGGTTTTGCTGTATCGGACCCAGATCCTTTGTTTAGCAATATTGAAAACTCTCTGGTTAGAACTAGAGTTGTAGAAACCCACACAGACATCAGGAAAATTTGGACCTAAATAACAGTGATTGACTGTGCCACCTAAAAATAGGAGTTAGCCTGAAGATGATCAAAATAACATCAAGTTATATTCTTGTCTTTCTTTTAGCTATTTAAGGTATGGAGAATTTTTCCGATGCCCTTGGCAAAGATTAACATTAAAGCCAAGTACCCTGTAACAGGGTCAATTAGATTCAGTAATAGGCTCATTAATAACTTCAATTTGTGCACATGAAGATAAGAGCCACCAGAGCATTAGACACTACCAAACCCCCCTCCCCACAATATCCTATTTTCTGGGGTGCAAATTAGCTACACATCTGCTCCAGCAACACTTCCCGGCCCTGGTTTCAACCAAGAGATATCGGTGTGAGGAAATAATAAACCTCCCAAATCCATGGGTCTTAGGTTTTAGATGCATTTCTCATAATATCCATCACACTGTTAGCCTCGAGTCCCAGCATAATCATGCCTTGACTTAGGCAAGCCCGAACTTGCTTGGTTGTGCTGTTGACAGGCTCATCTCTATGGAAGCCATGGCTCGGGTACAAGGTACATATTGGTTTAGAAATGAGCCTTCCCGAATTAGAGGCATGTGAAAAGGGAAGCCGCTCTGAAAGGAGACCACACAGCAGGCCTTCCCCACCCTCAGAGGATTGTATGCCCAGCTGCCGCTGCCACCAGCATGCCTGCACTCAGCGGTGGGAATGTGACAATCAGATAAAACTGGCAAATTCATTCATAATTATTCACGTTGTTTTCCACGCACATAGGCAGGTAGCAAGATTGACATAATGTGTCTCGAGATGCAATACAAATGCATTATAATGAACCGCCGTGGGACCAGGAGAAGAGGTAATTATGAGACAGCATTCCCTACAACGGGCTTAATCAACCCTCTATATCATAGTAATGAAAAAAAATCAGTTCCTGCTTTTTGGGTGGTGAAAATTATAGACAGGGTTAGCGAGTATGAGGTCGTACCACACATGTATAATATTTATTTATTAGCTTGTTATGCTGCCTTCTCCACAAAAAATAAAGCTCAGGGTGAATTATATAGACATTTCTTTTTTGTTCTGTTCTTTCTCTTTCTCTGTGGGCACGTCTACACGAGACGCTTATTGCGCATTAGCCTAATAACACTGCAAAGTAGCACGTCACAGCATAAACGGTGCTAATAGCCTGCTGCGCAGTGTTACGGGCACTCCTCACTTAACGTCGTCCCAGTTAACATTGTTTCGTTAGTACATCACTGATCTATTAGAGAATATATTCGTTTAAAAGTCACGCAATGTTCGGTTATAATGTTGTTTGGCCGCCGCCTGATAGTAGGTAACTACCGTGACGTAACTGGATTCACTTAACATCGTTTCACTTAAAGTCTCACTTTTCAAGAACATAATGATGACGTTAAGCGAGGAGTAGCTGTACTAGGCTAATGCGCAGCAAACATCCCTAAATACCCATGCACTGGCGTTACTGCTCAGTAACTCTTGGTACTGCGCATTTAGTTTAGTACTAGTATCTAAGGCGCATTCATGAACGTGTAGACGTGCCCGGTGTGTATCTGTGCTTAAAGCATAAACACAGGCTGTGCCAATGGAAAGTAGCTTGGGACCTTGGGATGTGATTGTGCACACGGGGGAATTGCATCCTTTGGGCTACTCTCTCCAGTGTAGGTTAGCATGCCGTCTCGAACCCGTTCTTGGAGTTCAGAAATCCCTGAGGGCTGGGAAGTCATGGGAATGAGTCTGTGCGGTCAGATCTACACTGGCAAAAGAAACCAGCATGCCCCAGGCTGTCTTTGCAAAGCCATCTCCCGACAGTGAAATCCACGGCACAAATTCTTATCTCGCTCTTCTTTTTACTTTGGATGCTAGGACCAAAGGTGCTTTATGTTTTGCAGATAAGCCATGATGTAAAGCGGTCCATGCCTTGCTGTACGGCTCCACAGATGTAAAAAAAGAAACATCGCTTCAACATGATAGCAAGCGTTGTTTTGTTTTTTTTTCTTCCTAGTTGATGGCAGATTACTAAGCCTGAATTCTTGTTTAATTTTAGTGTGTTAATTGATGGGATAATGAGCATTGATTATATGTGTTTTGGCTGCGTCACTGCAATTACAGGCTGTGTTTTATTCATGAGCCTATCCCAAAGAACACACTAGAGATCTAAGACAGCTTAAACCTCTCTCAAGAAAAAAGGCCCCGAATTGTTTGAGTAATGACACTTTTAGATGGGAAATTAAGGGTTCTCTTTTCACATGCTTTTTAAGATAATTAAAATCCAAGAACAGTAAGGTGGCGAACATCCTTATTCATTAGCCGTCAGTAATTTAGCTTCTGCTAAATGAGGAAAACATTTTAATTCTCTAGGCCATCTGTTGCTGTCTCCTTTGAGTGTCCTGTTACATAAAGTCTCATCCTGGAGAATCTTGTCATCAGTGCTATATCTTGCACCAGGAAAAATGACTTGGAAAATGATGAAGTTCCTCTCTGTGCTGGCCCACCTGGGAGGAAAATTTTGCCAATAGGACTTTCGGGTCAAAGAAGCGCTGTCTAGACATCTGTGAGCAAAGCCGCCAGAGACGTGCCTATGGCTCTTAAATAACATCGGTAGGAAATCTGCAGCGAGTGGAGGTATGGCAAATAATCCCTCTGCCAACAGTTGTGCTGACAAATAACACGGTGCTTCCCGTTTTTATCGTGTGCCACTGACCTGTCCTTCGGCTCAGGGATGTTGTTGGAAGTGGAGAGCACCCACTTCAGTGAAATGGAGGCGTTAGGGTGGGTGCAGTCTTGCTAGTAGTCCCGGATAAGACAGACCTCTGCTCCTCCTCTTGCAATGTGGGAATACTGATTTGATATTCAGTGGAGCAAGCTTTGGTCCCAGGCTGGGGAATCCCTGGTTTCTATTCCCGGGTGAGATAACAGCTCCCTGAGTGTGCAAGGAATAGGTGCATCTGAACCGGTGCTGTGGTCCATCCCTCACCTGCAAAATGCAGATTTTAGGGGAGATTTCCTGGTTTCTCATGGTACCACGAGGACAGAGTTTGTCCCTAATCTCCCTGCTTGGGGGGTGCCTTCAGGGTCGGTGAGTGCCCAGGGGGCACAGAGGCTCCTATCACAACTTGCACCACCCAGATCACTCCCCAGGACAACACCATAAGTGTAGCATAGGTGGCTATTTATTAGGATCGATGTAGACTGAGTTCCAATTGATTTGCTCAGACCCCGTTTGAATCTAGCTTGCTCCCTCTTCATAAGCAAAATAAACAGCACCGTCTACCCTCCGGTACTTGGGCACGGGCTCAAACAGGTTGCTGCGGGCTGATGTGTTTAGCCAGGAAGCATTTACATTATTGATAAGGCCTGCTGAAGGCAGGCTGTGTTGGCAGCGCCGAGCAGGGATCTGCCTGTTTGCAAGGACTCGAGTTGCTTGGAGATCGTCACTAACGAGGCTGTTGTGAGAGATGTGTGGCTGCACGGCCAGCTCTGCGAACGCCGAGCAGTCCTCTGTCCATCCCAGCAGGGAAGCTGCTTCGGCCGCAGCCAGCATGCCCAAACGGTAAGGCACCGCTCTGCTCTTTGCCGCTTTCCTAATGCAGCCCTTGTCCTGAAGTTCGCTCTCTGTTCAGATTGGTCTGCATCGACCGGGAGAGTGACGCTCCACAGCACATTGGCTGGGCTGTAATTAGCTTCCAGTGCTCAGTAATCAGGCTTTATATTTTAATAGCAAGTCGATAGAGCCTGTCTGGCAGGCTCCCAGCAGAGGTAACACCCAAGTAACCCTGCATTGCACGGTGGAAACGGGCAAGCGTGGAAGCTGCCCAGACTCTGCTGGATTTCTCTGCAGATGCATTTAGATCCCACGTGAACAATGAACGTTCCCGGGGGGTGAGGAGCATATCAGCTCCCACTCGCTGTGACGTGGCCCAGGCCAGCAGCCCTGGCACTCTCTGTTCCCTGTATCGTTTAATAGGAACTACAGGCCAGCCTCTAAGGCTGAGGCTCAGAAATGGTTTTGTAGCTGGAGTTTAAGATATTGCTTTTTCCCCTGTGGACAAAACCCAGCTTCCCTGGGATGTGGGGCGGGGGGAAGCACTGTGCCTGTGGGGTGAAACAGCAGGTGGGAGCGGACAAGCTGATGTGTGAGGGAATGACGGCTCCCGTATAACTGTGTCTTTCCTTTCGATACCAGCATACCCATCTCCAAGCAGCTGGCTTCGGTGAAAGGTAAGGGCACCGCCTTCGGTGTGGCTGATGGGTTTTACCCGCCGAAGGGAAAAGCATCCAGTGCAGAGAATCGTGGGGGCCGAGGGGAAATTTCACTCTTTGGCACGAGCCCAGAGCAGAAAGGAGAAGCCTCTCTGTCTTGCGTGCCTGCAACAACACGCTGCCGGGGCTCCTGCACGCAGGGGCCAGAGACTTTGGGATGTGGGGGGAAGGAGGGCATGCAAAGGTAAGGAAAGCCAGGCTGGGTTGCATTTCCTGGGGAAACTGGGATGTGAGGGGAAGGGGAGTAGTGGGGTGCAGTTTGACCTCCCTCCACCCTGAGCCTCTATATTCCTCGCCCATCCTTACCCAGTGGTACATGTCCCAGGGTCTCCATCGTATCCTCCCCGTGTGCAGTAAGCCAAAAAGTGAGCTCAAGCCTCGTGCCAGTCTTCTGCACTGGGGTGGGTGTCACCCACGGTCATACAGGGGTTCATGGGGAAGAAAGAGTCTCTGCCCTGCTCAGCAAAGCAACCCAGGTGATGGGTGGGTGAAGCGATACAGCCAGAGGGAGGGCGGCCCAGGCAAGCACCACGGATTTGGGGAAGAATCAACATCCAGAATATTTCGGCTGAAAGTAGAAAGATCTTTCAGTCCCAAATGCGATTGAATTCACCCCATGATGCACCGTCATCTCTTCTTCATGACAGAGGTGCATTCTGGGAGAGGGACCGTGGAAAACGGGAACGCAAAGTGTCTGAGCCACGGCTCCCCCAGGGCACGCCAGCAGCATTTCAAAGTCGGCGTGCTTCAGTTTGCAGGCAAAGAGCACTCGGGGATTCTTATTTTTTTTTAAATCCACATTTTCACCCTGAAAACAGACCCTTGTTGCATGGTGGAGATCTCCATTTTCCACCAAAACCTGGAGAATTTGGCGGGGAGACCATGCAGGAGGCAGGTGTGACAGTGTTCCCGTTCTCTCTCTGCATCACGGGTGATGAGCTCACGCGACTCACTTCTCGTTAGCCTCCCTGGTTATTATTTGTGGCATAAAGCTCAGGTCTGTTTGACGAGCATCTTGCAGCGGGTGTTGCTGCCTCTGGAGTAATAAATCCCAGGCCAGATCCTCAGCTGGTGAATGGGGCCATCAGCTGCAATGGGGCGATGCTGATTTACACCCGCTCAGGATGCCTCAATGGTGCCATGTCCTCTGATCCCACGAGCCTTTGCCAATGACGGCTGCTTCCCTCAGCTCTAGGGAAAGGCTCGGACCTAGAAAAGGCTTTTGCCACCGCAGTCCTGGTCTATAGCAACGCTGCCGACTCCGAAGGCAAACTCAGCAAAGCAGGAGCCAGGACCTTGCTGCAAACCCAGTTTGGGCATTTCATACAGGTAAGTGGATCAGCGCACGTGTCCGGAGCTGCACCCGTGCCCCTGCACCGCTCACTCCTGCCACCCACCATGGTTGTGGTGTCTGCACCACCACGGCAAATACCCAAACCAAACCCCCAGCCCCTTCCCGTGCAAACCCCTCGCCTTTCCCTTCATTGCCAGTCAGGTCGCTCTCCAAGCTGGGAAGGCATTTGCGAGGCTGCCGATACATCACAAGGATTGTCAGCTTGTTAATCCCAAATGAGAGTTTAATGACTATGCAAATCCGTTCATGATGGATGGGTTACCTTGTTTTTATTCCTGGCCACCTCTGCCCGCAACATAGGACGCGGAAGCAAGAAACAACCTGCCTGCATTTTCATCAGGAAGGCAAAGCAATTGCAGGGACTCGTACAAAGAGGAGGCGCTGGGTGTTTTTTGGTAGGAAGAAATACACGTGTGTTTAATTAGGAGTCCAGAATCTGCCAGAACATCATCACCATCTGACACGAGGGCCAGACTTACACCCCCAGGCCAGCTGGAGCCACATAAATTGCAGGATGGCAGATGACATCCTGGCAGAGAGTGGGCTGAAAGGCACCATTTTATCAGCTCCTCTTGCTGGGAGGGTTGGGGACAGCTATAACGGGGATCTCATCCTCCTGGCCCTCCTACTTCTGGACTAAAACTCCAGAGCAGCGATGGGCGGTCAGCCAGGGGAAGGATCCATCTGAGATGGAAATCCTGGGGAAGGAGCGTGGGCTGGGCTGCACCTACATAGAGCCAGCTCCTGTAATACATGTGCCCTCCGTTTCAGCAAAGAAGAGGGGCGGTGGAGGAGCCATTTCCTGAATTTGCTGGCAAAATCAAGCCCCAAGCATGGTGTAGGGCAGCCTAAAGGTGGTTCTGATAAGCACTATTTGGCAGGGTTAGGAAATAAAGGTATCCAACTCAGCAGTGCAGGCAAAAAGCTGATCTTTCCTACAACAGGTTTATTGTGGGGGTAGCGCTAATCTAGTAATGCCCATATCCATAATATTTGCAGCCAGTGTTTAAACAAGGCCAGTTTCACAATGCTGAAAGCAATTAGGATCCAGCTCAACTAAGAGAAAGAATTGAAGCCAAAAAGCACGCATGGTAGTTGAGAGTGCTTAAGAATAAGGCTGGCAAAAAACCAAGCTAAAGAGAAGGATACGGTGATTAAGAAACAGTCCGGCTTAGGGAAGTGCAAGAACAAATACAGCCGAACGTAACAAATGAGGGAGGAGAAGGGAAATCTGACAGCTATGAATATAAATTAGAAGCTAGGAATTTTAGAAAAATTGATCAGAGATGCAGACGGACCCAAGGAGAAATCAAAGGACAATGTGAAGGAGACTTTTAAGTGCATTATGAGCAAAGGAAACCCTAATAATGGCATCAGCCCATTACGAAGTTGAAGTGGTCAGAGTCGATAATAATGTAGATATAAAGGCAAAACTGATTATTTCCCTTCTAAGTTCAGGGATAAAGCCAATTATGTGGATATAATATGCGATGATGATTAAATATTTTCTATACCAAAAGCAACTCAGGAGGATGTAAAGTAGCAGCAGTGAACACCAACTCTTTTTAAATGAGCAAGTCCAGACAATCTGAATCCAAGAGTTTGTAAAGAACTGGCTGAGGTGCTTTCTGGACTGCTGATGCTGATTTTTCAATAAATCTAAGAATATCTGGGGACGATCGAGAGGGGAAGAAAGCTAGCATCCCCATATTGTAAAAGGGCAAACAGGATGTCCTGGAAAATTATAGTCCGAGCCACCTGATATCAGTCCGAGATAAAAGTGTGGGATAGGTCTTACTGGAGAATTAAAGGGAGAAATATAAGCAGTGCAAATCAACACGGGTTTATGGAAAATGGATCTTGTTAAATTAACAGGATACATATTTTTTCTGTGAGATTACAAGTTTTGTTGATAAAGATAGCAGCACGGATGCAGTACGACAAGGCATCTGACTCGGCGTCACTCAAGATCTTGATTAAAAACCAACATGATGCAAAATCAGAATGGCACACAAGAAGTAGTTTAAATACTGGCTAAGTGATCTTGGGCTCATCACCACGGGGGGCACTTTTTTGTGGAAATCAGAGAACTGGGGAATCAATCTGTTTAGCATACTAAAGAGACAAAAATGACATAATATTTACATTTGCTACAGAAAAGGCAGGAAAAAAACCCATACTAAATAATCTCCATTAACATTTTTCGCAGGGCCAGGAGAACAAGCCAAAATACAAGGAAATTCTTTCTGCTCTCGAAGAAGATCCGGATAACAAACTCGAGTTTGAAGATTTCATGATCTTGTTACTCAGCATTGCTCTGATGTCTGACCTCCTGCAAGAGATCAGAAACGTGAGAAACACCAAATGATCCACGCTTGGCAAGAAGAATGAAAGCTATAGCAGTGTACGTAAGAGAAGTAGCGGCCAAGAGTGAGATAGCAGAGATGCACAATGCTGTAAATATGGCAGTACCCTAACGCTGTTTCCTTTTAGATAGAATAAAGTGTGGGTCAGACAGGGTGGAGCTCGCTGTTGATAGGGAAGCCGTTCAGTGGTGCAAAAGCCTTTCGCTGTCTCTCTGCAATGGCTGCATTTCAGCCATCATAGATACCACATTATTCGTTGATTAAAAAATTGGCCACGTAGAGATTCAGCCCCAATCCTTGGCTATACAAACAATGGGCACCTATACACATGCTAGATGTCTGATCTGATGTGTGCTAATTAGATGAATCAAGTCTGCTGGATCATGTTAATTAAAACACTTCAGCAGCCTCCACGTCACGTCTATTTAGCGTCTCCATGCTTCCAAATGGTGGCAAAGCCCTTGAACTAAACCATATTCAATGAGGTTTAGTTCAAGCACCTCTGCCACCATTTTATTCATAGATTCATAGATGTTAGGGTCGGAAGGGACCTCAATAGATCATCGAGTCCGACCCCCAGATCATCGAGTCCGACCCCCATTTTGAAGCACAGGGATGCTAATACACGTGACGCTGCAGGTGTTTTAATTAAGAGCAGCTCTCAGAGCACATGGATAGATGCCCGGTGGTTATATGAACTTTACTTCTTGCTGTTTCCCACATAAAATCCAATAGACACCATAAACCTCTTTTATATCTTGTCTTCTCTATTTGAAACGTTCTACATTTCATTCACTGCTAATTATTGAAGGAATATTGACTACAATACTCAGACTGAGTCTTTGGCCTAAATACTAGTCTAACTAGTAGAGAGTCCAATGGGTGGTTTTAAGAACGTGTAAACCATTGTGCACTTGAGGCCATCCACCAAAACCAAAGTCACCCTGGAAAGTTAGAAAAAGTAACCCATCCAAATACTAACGTTATTTGGTTGTTTTTTTTTAACTGGGAATTTCTTTAATTTTTCTGATGTACAAAAAGTGTTCCTAAACCACAAAGGTTACCTAAACTTTGGGATTCTATGATGAAAAATAATTGGAAATAAAGCTACTCCTCTGTCTAGGGAGGAAAGGACTTCAGTGGTTATGTTAATGAAGTGGTTGTATTAATGACGCTGGGTCCTGGTTGGCTGCAGATCATCAGCGCCTGCGTGTGTCTTTCCAATCTCCACGAGTATCCGACCAGGTAAGGGGCTGGCTCCCAGCCAGCTTATAACTTCTTCAAACCTCTGCTCTCACACGCATCGTAAAAACCCACAACTTTTTTAAAAACGCCTTTCTAGCAAAAAAAAGAACAATCCCAAACCCCAGTTCTATGTTTCCTATTTTTAAATGGAGAAAGTGTTTAAAGGATGGGAAAAAAAATTCCCCTACGAGAGCTTAACATACTCTGACAAGGCCATTATGGTGATGGAGCCAACTACAATGTTACAACCCCCCTAATTTTCTTTTTCTCTTTGCCTGAAAAGAAGGGAGAGATGAGAGAGAACAATTTTGCCTTGACATAGGAAAAGAGCAAAAATTAGCCTTGACATAGGAAAAGAGCAAAAATTAGCCTACTCACTGTTGACTTTTGGTGCTAAGAGAGGGGGAAAGTATAGTCTCGGGATCTAGATTTAGCTCTTCACCTTCAAATACATCACAGCGCTTCCAAAACCCAACTGGGATTTTTGCAGCTGAGCTCCAAGCAGAAGACCCACCATCCATCGCTCCAGCAAGGGAAGGCCGACATCCGAACGTGACATTAGCACGGGCTCGTGCCACCTGGGACGCCTGCCCTCGCACCAAATCCGGCTGTTTGCCCAGCAACGTGACCACCAGAACCGCAGCGAGTACAGGGAGCGAGGCGGGGGTGAGCAGAAGGCACAGGGTCCGTTAACATAAATTAATTGATAGCAGAGAGGGGTGCAGACCCAGAAATGCTCACGTTTGAGACAGGAAGTGCCCATGGCTGCAAACAGCTTGAAAATTGAGCAGAGGGTGTTTTCTCAAATCTGGCGAATCCAGGGATGCTTGGAATGAGAAAGCAGACGGTTTGGATGGATGCTGAATGATGGGCTTCCCCTCTTTGCAAGCGGCAGCAGAGCTGCTTGCCTTTTCCTACATTTAAAAATTCAAAAAGGAAGGAAATATCCCCCAAATAGCTCTCCCCTGCCATTCTCCCTCGAGTTTTCTACCAGAAAACCTGGTGACCCACCTATCTCTGAGTTTAAAAGTTCTCCCAACAGCTGAGGCCAAAGCAATGGTTTTCCCAGCACCTAAGTAAATGAAACATTGCCCAGCATGAGAGAGTGTACTAGGAAGCCGGTGATGACTTTGAAAGCCCATTGAGCCTCCTACTGTGCCCTCGTTACAGCAGGAGAAAAGCATGCTTTGTGAAGCTGGTTCAAAAAAATTAAGAAGCCACTCAAGGGGATGCATGGGGGGAATGGAAATGGGAAACCACTAGGGATCTTCCACTATTCATTGTTCGGGCGTTTCTCAATCTGGTGGGAACACATGGCTCTGCCATGGTAAACTCTTCACCTCTGCAGATTTCTTATTTGAACACGGCATCAGTATGAAGGCAGCACCCTGCTAGACCCAATACCAGCCTGTAGTAGATGCAGCTCCTGCACCAGTTACTTTATCAACTCAATGGACAAGGCATTCAGCAAGGAGGAGAGGAAGGAAGCTATTCCCCCAACTTTGCTTTGGAAGATGCTGTATTGTGAACTCAGGCTGTTTGGGGCTGCCCTGAACCCTCCAGCCTCACGGCTTAAAAACTTGACCCGGAGATTACTGTACGTGTAGCTGGATCCGCAGGGAGTTGGTTAAAAGCTTCCTTAAAAAAACCTACTGTCATGTTTCATTTAAGATGCAGCCTTGCTCCTATTGTTGTAAAGGGGAGTTTGTCCTTGATTTTGCATGGCAGAGTCCAGGTACGTGAGGAAGAGGAGCAGGTGCTGTAGCTGCGATAGCTCTTCAGCTTGACCGGACGCCAGCCCTGCATCAAGGTAAGATCCCTCCGGTGTTGCTGATGACTCGGCCCTTGCTTTTTGCAGCTACACTTTTCAGGGGAGTCTTTGCACTGACCTCACTGGCAGCTGGATCTCGATATTGGTCCCCGGATACCTGCAACCGCCCATGCTTTCCAAGTGCTGGCACGGCCTTTGGGAGCCCGTTGGGTGAGCCCTCACATCTGTATATCCCATTTGCAGTGTGTGAGCATTGGAGCAAGGATTCATTCTCGCCTCCTTGTTACCTACTGGCTTCTGATATGTTGTAAATTAGTCAGGCTCTCGCAGCAGCAGCAGCTTCCCCAGGAAGACGGTGAGGGTGCTAATCCTGTGACAGTGAATGCAGCTCCCATGGGGCTTGTGAGCTGCCAGAACAGTATAATTGCCATTCTCCCTGCCGTCCTCAGCAGATAAGCACGGGCTCTGCCATGGGCCTGCGTTTTAGTCAGCACGCAGGTCTTGTTTGATCTCCTCCTTTCTCCCTAAGAATGTGTCCTAAACATTCCCATATGGCAGAAGGCGTGGGGTCTCCAGCTGAGATCATGCCCAGGTATTTCAGTGGCTACCAGGGACCACTTGGTTTATTTTGGGCATACCAAAATACATCTGCGAGACTTTTATCGGAGTTGGTTTCATCAGAGGCCCAGCCCTTTGGCATCAAGTCTGCCATGCTCAGAAATGCAAGTTTTTCTCCAGTTGCATGCTGCGTGCATCCGGCAAGTAATCTGGGAGGATCCCTGCAATGCAAAGGGGAGCTGAATCTGTGTCGAGCTGGGACTCCAGCGCCTTGCTGGATGCAAAGCTGTGCAAGGGAGATCCTGCCCGCTGTGACTAATGACCCGCTCCCCAAAACATAGCATTGGCCCCTGTCACAGTCCCCTCTCTTGCCTATATAGACTGCCTTTGGGGAGGGACTGCCTGTGAGTGTCTGTGCATCCATCCCTGGTCAGTGCATGGGCTGTGTGGTAGTATCCACGATTAATAGCAATAAGTAGGGGTGACTGCGGCCTCCCTGTGTCCTCTGTTCAACTGCCCAAGGGGCTGGTAGTCGGTGCCTATCACCCCCCGACCTGAAATCCCCCCAAAGTTTGGCAGGGCTGGGTCTGGGACTTGTGGGCCCTTCTGATTTCACACTCAATCGCTGGTGCCCTTTTGAGCAAAAACCCAGGGGCTGGAGGTCCTGTTTCAACCAGTCTCTGTGACCAGCTCCTTGGCTTGTGGACGACTTGTTCTGGGTGCTGGAGAATCAGGACTGTTGTTTCCTGAATGGAGCTTCTTGCCAGGAGCCCAAGGCTGAATTTCCGGCGCGTGTAGCTTCACCTGATGGTTGTGCAAAGGTAAAAGAGCCCCGTGCCTCTGCGATTTTGTTGGTTTTTGCAGGGTCGCTTTCACCAGCAGCCTGTGTGCTGAAGGCCTGGGCTATCGGGGGACTGGGCAGCCCGAGACTGCCGTTCCACTTGCCGTCTTCCCTCTAGTCTTGTGTCTTCTTTGCTGTTTCCCAAATAAAAGCCAGCCCAGCTGCAAGTGTATGCCTGCACCTTTGCATACAGGAGTGTGCAATCGCTGCTGGCACGCGTGCCTCCCACCAGACATCCCTGAACTCTCAGGAACTGAGCAGCAATCTGTACAGCAGATCCTCTCTGCCCTCCCCTCATTGAGAGCAATGGGAGCGCGGCTGCTGCTCCCACCTGCTGCCAGCGTCACATGTGCAAGCACCCAACCTGAGCGCTGCCCAGATCCTGGCCTCGGAAAGACTCGAACCGGAGCCTGGATGAGGCCTCATCTCAGGAGTTCATGAGCAAAGGGAAAAGGTAATTGTGCCCAGGCTGTGGGGAGCCCTGGAGCAGCAAAAGACTTAGACTGAACCCAACCGGTCTTTGCTTCTCGCCCTGTCAGGAAAGGTGAATAAATAAGGAGCGGTGCTTTTACTGCCTCCTGAGCTGCCAGCCAGCTCTTAAACCCTGCATTGACTTTTATTGCGTGCAGCAGTGGTTTACAGCGCAGCAATAAATGTCTCGCCTCCTCCCTTCGTTTGCCAGCTGCTCTCCACTCCCGCCGGTGCCTGCCGCCTCGGCGTCGGGGGCACTTCCAGCTCGAGCAAGCACCTGGTGGCATCACGCAGGCCAGATTTGTCAGGCTGCCTCTCCTCTGTCACCCCGGTCAGACAGTCTCGGGCGCTCGGTTTCATTTGTCATCCTGCCCATCTTGCACTTGTATGCAGCACGTGAGAGGGCCCTGGCCCCAAAATCGAAATGGAGGCAGTGGGATGATGAGTCCCTGCTGATGTATAGGATCGGAGGGAGCAGGCTTGGCGGAGGTCATGCAGAGCCATTATAAAGGCTCTGGACATTATCAAGGCAAGCATTCAGCTGGTGGGATTTCAACCTGCTGGTGGTCTACCCTGGGCTCTCATTCAGCTGCATTAAACCCTGCATAAAATATGAATGCATGTTCCAGGCCCACTGGATCCCTCTCTCCACATCGATTTTGATCCGTTGGGCACGCACCTCCTATACCAAGGTCTCAGTCCTGTGGACCTGACTCCAACAAGAACTGTCACAACCACACTATTAATATGGCAAAACCAGGCACTGTATAATGGATTTCAATGTGACATGGCTGCAGGGATGTTGGGGGCAGATACCCAGGGTCTCCCAGCTCCGCTGGCAGCGAAGACGCTGTAATAGTCGGCAGGGGAGAGCCTGTCCCTGCACTATGAATTTCATAGGCTTTCATCTAATTAAAGAAAGCAACACAGTAAAAAACCATCAGGTCTGCAGCAACATATTAAACAGCTCTCACTCTGGAAATAAGGCCTGATTATTTTGCTGACAAACTTTAATTAGGCTGCTACAACAAACGGTAATAAAGTACTCAAATTAAACACAGATAACACTGTGTGCAGGGAGCAGCTTCTATTATGAATACCATGATATGGGAATGACATGGATGAGCTTGTCCCAGTTTTATTTTTATTTTCCCTCTGCCAAAAAACTAGCCTATTTCTTAAGGAACAGCAGCTCATGTCCAGATTTGATGTTAACAATTAACAGGTCAATTAGAGGTGTGTATTAGTTGTGTACTGTCAATGATGCCCCCCAATAACATGACGGACACATTTGCCTTGCATTCCTGGAAAGCGTGGCTTGCCCCTTCAAAGCTGCTGGTGATTTTTTGGGGGAGGAAGAAGAGTTTATTAATTGCACATGCAGCCTCATGTCCTGATTGTATTTTGTTTCCTGATGCTTTGGCATTTGGCACAGGCTGAGCTGAAAACAGAATACCAGCTGAGATGGCCACATGAATTAGAGCTGTTAACCAGCACCCCAAGCTGTAGTATGAATGTGTGCAGATGAGAATGGGTTTCTAGAAGCTGCATGCAAGTGGCAGAATAGTTAAAGCTCCAGGAAGGATCTTTTTTCCTTGTTATTTTTTAAAATTACCCTCGAGCATTTCCAAGACCGGTTGGAGCAGCATGGGCCATCTGAACCAAGAGGGCACTGGCATGAGAAGGACCCTCCTAGCTAACATCCCAGCATCAGGAAGGTCCTGGCTTTGGGGCAATGCTTTGCAGCCCGGCTTGAAGTTGAGCCTGGTGTGGGAAGCATTCTCCAGTAAAAAACTGCTGCTCTATGATATCTGAGCCTGATGACTGCTCACTGGAGAGCCACAGCTGCCTGGCACGAATGCAAGGTGAGGAAGCAATCTCAAAGGCCCATTTTTCACAGGTGTTGAGCACCCGCAGGTCCACCTGGCTGGGTGCAAAATGCTCCTGAGCATCAGTTCCCATGCACATAAACCCAGTGGGGGATCTGGGCTGAATGGGCAAAGCACAAGATACCTGTGACCAAACCAGCCTGCTGGGCTGCACCTGAGATTGTTTGTAGGGAGCCAGAGCAGAGTATAGCTGTGCTCATAGACTTGGCGCGCTGGGAATTGCAGCTTCAGTCAAGTCCCAGATATATTTATTGGAGGCTTCACCTTGCTCTACCCTGCATGGATTGCCTCTTAAATTAGATGTAGTGGAAGTGCTTTCACGTGCAGATAATTAGCACTGCTAAGTGATGGGGCCAGGTAGCCTGACCTGTGCCAATTAGGCCCTTTGCAGAAGGCGCTGGGTATAGCCAGCGAGGGAAGGCAGCAGCATAGTCTGTCTGAAGCGCTAGCAAGGTAAGTTTGCTGCATGGGCATGGGTTGTGGTAGTCTAGTAGCTACAGGCTGGGAGTTTTTAGGAGTAAATTGTGCGTGTTGTTTACACTGTAAAGATTTTCTCACAGAAGAAGGTTTTTGCAACGCTTCCTGGAGATTGTCTCCAGAGTCTCCTGCTCTCCTCTGGCAGGCTGTCCCACAGCCGGATGCTTTGCCCTAGTTTTCCCGGGCTTTGGAGCACAGAAATACATGGAAGAGAATCCCCTTTGGCACTTGTACGTGAACAGGAGGCATTCGGCAGGCCAGGGGGTAGGAAGGCAAAATATCTGGCCACTGTACAGAGCAGTATGCAGGTAGGTGCATTGAACAAGTTGTCATCATCAAAGGGAAATGCAGATGAGAGAGCTGTTTATGATGATAAAAAGCAGATGCAGGACTCTGGAGACAGAATGGCATATCTGGCATGGCTTATTAACATCAAATCTGTCCATGAGCTGTTCTTTCTTAAGAAATGGCTTGCTGCTGTGCTGCCCCAAATATAAAGGGGCTGAAGGGTAGCACCCAGCAAGGAGGATTTGATCCACAAGACTTTAAAGCACCTATAGGCCAAACCCTGAGCTGGGGCTTATCAGAACAGCTCCACTGATTTATGCTGAGATGCAGCTGGCCCTGAATCCGAAGTATTGTACATAAGGAAAAACCCATCCAGTGCGGAGGTGAATGTCCAGTTGAAGGGTCAGTTCTGCACCCAGACTTGCCCTGCCCTCGGCAATGAGCGTGTTTAAGAAGAGCAGGATTGAGCCTTTTCCCTGAAAAGAGGGTGAGGAATGAACCTTTTATTCTGAGCTGCAGAGTGTCTTTCTATCAGTCTGCCATTTGATAGCTGGATTCATGCGTGTGCTCTCTATGCCAAAATGGGTTTCCTTATGTGATTTATACTGATTAAACTAAGGAGTATTTTAAAATATTTCAGTCCATAGTCTCTGCTGGTTCAAATAGTAAAATAGGGTCCATCTGGGTGGGCTAAAAACAAAGGAGACCAGCTGAGCCAGTCTTGTATGTCTGAGGACACATCACCATCATGCCGGGGGTCTTTGTTAACTCGGAGAGTCTCTGTTCTTATGCAGAGCCCAATAAACCATGACAGTGAGAGCAAAGGGTGTGCTTTATCCAGCTCAGCGGTATGGCCGTAGAGAAAGCTGACTAATAAGTGCATGTACCCCCAGACCTCCTTCAGGGCACTGTGCTGGGAGGCTGGTGATTAGACGGGGTCCTTTTGGGCAGTTGAATAACACGAAGATGCCCCGTATAGGAGCAAGAATGGCTTAGCAATGGCCACGAGCCCTCCAAAGGTCCGGCGGCGCAGTTCAGTTGCTAAACACCACCTGCTGTAAACCTCCTTTGGTCTCCCACCCTGGGCTGAAATCCTTTGAAGTACAGCCTCTCTCCTGAGACTCCTGGCACTAGTTGTTCTTGGTCCAGTTCTTCCTATGATTTAGTCTTTCTGCACCGCCAGCCAGAAGCCGGGAGCTGGCAAACAAACCTCATGGAAGGTTTTGATTTTTTTCCAGTCCATCTAACTGCCTTTAAATTATTCCTCGGTCCTCTCTGGGGTGCACAAGAACTTTTGCTTTTAGTACAGTGAGTTTATGAGCAGCGAGAGACTTTTCTTTTCTCTCTTTAAATAAAAAACACAGCAGTGTTCCTCTCTGCATCCAAGCTAGTGTTGTTTCCCATTTTGTCTGCAATAGCCTGCTGAATTGTAGCAGCGTCCACAGAGGAGGATAATTGTCACAGAAAAATTATCTAGTCATTGCCCAAGAGACCACCTGTAACAGGTGTACATGGCATGAGCCAAATGTTTGCAATCGACCCCACATAACACGTGCTAACATGCGCTTGAGATCTCTCTTGAAATTTGGGTCCTTCCATTAGTCATTTGCTAACGGCTCTTCAGGGCGGAGACGAGCACTAGAGTTTGGGATTTGTATAATTGCCTGGAAAAAAATAATCAAGGGCTTGAAATTCATTTGCTAGGAAGTAGATGGGTGGTATGTCTATTCTGGGAAGGCATCTCGGCTCTAATCGAGGGAGGGCCCGAGATGGTCACGACGCCAGCGGGGTGAGGGCAGGCTAGTCAGATGAATGGCTGGCCAACATTTTTCAACCAAATATTTTCATGCAAAAGAATGTGGTTTCCTTAAAAATAAGAAAAGGTCCTTTCCCCTTGTTCAGTGGGACATCTGGAGATGAGCTAGACATGTTCATTTGTTTCTAATTGGCAGGCAAGGTGCTTTGAGGAGACGTGATATCTTTTAGCCCAACTGAGTAGTTGGAAAAAAGTTTTGTTTCTAACTGAACTTCTCCATTTCTGATGTTGAAAGCCTCTGACTCTTTCAAACCTTTTGCTTTCTCCCCTGTCTATCCTTTTCCTGCCACCTCCCCTTGCAATAAGCTAAATGAACTCGGGAAGGCTCCAGAAGGGCAGTCTCAGAGTTTCATTTTTCCTTTTGCCTCTCTGTGACGTGCCTGGAGCTGGAGAAGTTCTCAGGAGCTACGGAGTTGGGGAACAAGTGGAAAAGACAAAGGTGAAGAAGTCTGACCTTCAAACTCCCTTCTGTTATAGTTGCACATGATTATAAAACTACTTTGGCTTGGATCAGTCCTTCGGTTGGCCAGAATGAGCTTTGCATGGCCTGCTTGCCCAGACAGCACATTCACGTGCAAAGTGATCTGGTCCTAGCAAGGCGAAGTCTGCGAAGAAGACCAAGCTTGTGCAAGTCAAACAGCTTCATTTGTGGACAGTCTGTTTTCTCATTTCTCTATATACACGATAAATTAAGGGCTTTCCTTCAGGGGTAAATGAACAGGAGACTTCTCAGTTTTATGTATTGCATATCGAGAACTCCCTTCTTGTTTCGATCCCATGCACCGTGACATCCTGATATCCCTGTAGGAATGTGCATTAGTGGTGATGACGGCTGCATATCAGGAAGCTAATGAATATGTCAATTGATGTCTGTTTGAGCTTACCTGCTGAGTGTTGCTCAGTGATGCAAACTGAAATTCGGTTACCTAAAGACCATTGCAGACGCGTTGTTCCAGGAGAGCACAATGGCTGTGTTCCTGTTGCTTGAAAATATGCATTATCTGATGGACTGAGCTCCCTCAAATGAATCTGAGGACATTAAACGTCCACAGTAAGAATAGTGAACAACCAGTTGCTGATGTAGTGCTCAATGTCACTAGATTTTTGTTGTCCAACCAAAAATTCCCCTGCTCCATCAGCAGGTCTCTCATTTAAACGCTGCAGCATATATCTACATAAATTAGCTCGCCTTACCCAGAGAAATCGCCTACACAAATGTTTATTGTAGACACCAGGCACTCCTTTCTCCCATCCCAACCCTCCCTGCAAGCAAGACTTGGCTTCAGGTCTGCCTGTCTAGTCTGAGTGTGTTTGAAAGGGAGCAAATTCCTGAAAGAAGCATGGATCATCCATAGCCGGAAGCTGGCTGGCGTGATGCACAATCCCAGCAACGAGTGACAGTAGGTGTCAAGGAGCATGTTGTGTAGCAGCCATGTCGCCCTGGCTGGACTATTTGCTCCCCTGTTAACTAACTAGGGTCAGGCTTGCACAGCGCCTGCAATAGGGGATCTTCAAGGACACACTGCAGTACCTGGCACTACTATTTCACCAAGTGCCACTCTTCCTTCTGGACCATTACTTGACCAGTGCCCACTCTGGTGTTCAATATAACACGCTACCGGGCAATACAGGAGCGCTCTGTGAATGAGGGGGCATGTTTGCATATTTTGAATGTGCAAATAGTTATCAGGTAAAAGGCCAGTAGATGGGATTTAAGACGATGTCATGTAATCCTTAGGTTTTGTAGGCTCAGGACAACTTGTTTTTGTGTATTGCAAAGACCTGCTTTTGCACAACTCCATACTGGCTCAGCTGAAGAGATGTCATTTGGATTGGAGGTCATGACTGCTTGTGCTCATTAAAGATCCCATGCCGATACTCGGTAGGACCGGAGATATTCGCCTCAGCTGTCCAGGCTGTTTCTATTTTGAATTGCTGCATCTCAGCTCACCTTGTGCTTTTTATGGAACAGTATCCTTCTGTTCCTGTCCTAAACCACCGGGTAGATGTCGACTGCATGGTTAAAAACCTACCATGTTTTACCCGTGCTGAAAGGTATTCGGATAGCCAGATTACAGTTTTCAGGGTTTTTTTTCCATTATCAATTTTGTGCATTTCAAACCCCAATGGAATGAAGTTGCCTGTGAAAAGTCTGCTATATGGTTTTTCTTTGTTTTGTTCAAAGCTCAAAATCAAGAGAGAGAGAGAATTTTTTTTTTAAAGCTGTGCTACAGCTTAATTACTCAATGGAGAGCTGCAGCTCCAATTAGGACTTCAGTAAATGAACTTGGTGAGAGCTGGGACTGTGGAAAGGCTGAAAGTATAAGATACAACCACAGTAACAGATTTACTATAATTGCATATGTTGAAGCTGTTCTAACACTGCAAAACAGAACCATAATTGGATTAAAATATTTATTCACGGTGCCTACCCCATGTTATCACACACACAACAGTGTTCTATTAAAAAGTACATCCTAAAAGTTACATACTAATGTCTTAAACCTGTTGTTGGGTCCAATTTCAGGGTACCTATAACAACAAATTCTCCTTCACCCACAAAACCCATTGCACTGATTTGTCTTATTTAACCTGTTAATTGTGGTAGGGAAGAAAAATTGTTCTTGCTAACCAGATAAATACACCAATCTATGATTGCAAACCAGCCTTCAATTCCCTGTTAGTGAGACTCCTTGTTAGTGGTGCAAGGTTTGCAGCAGGGAGCTTCTGAGACACTGAGTAGATGTTGGTCAACTGCATCTTCTCCACCTTGGCATCTTCCTTCTTCCACTTCCTTGCTCCTGATTTGCTGTTGTACAGATACAGGTTCCCTGTGACTACTCGGGGGGGAAAAAACATATAGAGGTTATTTGGGGTAAAAGACTATATTTAAAAAAAAAAAAAAAATCAATCCATTGTACACAGCCTTTGTGTAAATGATCTATTCCACAATGTTGGCCTTGCGCTAACCGTTCTGAGCTGTGGCATGACTCCCAACCAGGAGAGGCAGGGACAGCACCAGATGTTAGGAATGCAAAAACCTATCTATCCCTCCCATGTTAATCATCCAATCTGTGCCACTGCCAGTAATGCGCTATCTACCATCGTGCATATTTGACACCTGCACTGGCTTTAACTATTCCAGTTCACAGGCATTGCACCATTCCCCTTGTAAAAAATACAGTTCATCACCTCTACAGTGAAGTCCTCATTACCAGGACAAGCTTTCTCAGCAATTGTCACATCACTTCCCTAATGCACTCTCATTCCAGGTTGGGAGTCTATACAAACCAGAGCCGGCAAATCTGCAGTATTTGTTGAATTTAGGGGGCGGCTGTCCCAACAGGCAGCCTGGTTCTGATTGCAGCATGGGGGAGTGGCCAGGTGCATTTATCCTGGACAGTCATGGTAACTCTACAATACTGGTATAATTCAGAGTGTATTAGACACTATGGGATACGGGTCTGCCTCTCAGTAATAGGGACTAAGACACGTCTGGGAACTGGGTTTGAGTTTGAGCAACAACTTCTGTACTGTAAATGTCCTTCACTCGGGCTGTGTGTCCTGCTTGGAGATCCAGGAGCTCTCGAGCTATTGCAATCCCCCTACGAAGGCCACTCTAGGTGGGAAAAGTAATATTTTTTTGGGTGCATTCAGGTGTGAATTTAAACCAATGCAATTTTGCTGCCAGCACCTCCTATGTGATTCCTTTAGTGCCTTACTCAGTGTGATGGATTTTTTTTCTCTTTATCTGACCTCCCTACCCCTGTTTTACATGAGACAAACAAGAAATGTACCTTAGTGCGTGCCCATGTAGGGGTTATACAGTGGGATAACAGGTAAAACCTTCCCACATAGACAAGTCCTATGTTTCAAAGCAATCAATTCTAAAACACTTGGGTTGTGCATGCCTGCTCTTCCCCCAAAAGCAGCCATTACCTGGATCCCTGGCTTCTCCATCAAACTTGGTCTTGTATTTAGCCATTTCCTTAGGAAGAGGAAGGAAAAAAATGCTGAGCACCTTCTATATGGAAGATTTGACTTTGTGGGCAAGTGCTGGTAGAAGCCAACCTGCTGGGCCCAGACTGCCTAGACCCTGCAAGATGAGCAAATGCCAAGCCCATTCTGCAAGGGACCAAGGAACAGGGCACAGTAGGGGCCAGGGACCTAAGGACAAGATGCAGGCATCTGTCAGGCGGCCAACACCCACTGCCCATCCCTAGCAAAGACGGAGGATGGTCCAGTGATGAGGGCACTGGCTGAGGAGACTTGGGGTAAAGCCCTTCCCTGCTACATGTGTCTCATGAAACCTTGGGCCAGTCACTTAGCATCCCTGTTGCAACAGTTCCCCATCTGTGAAATGGCATTGGTATCACAGCCCACTTCGCTGGGGTATTGGACCGGGCAGAGCTCGGACGCCCTGGAAATAGGGAAGTGCCCTGGAGGAACAGAACATAGGCGCAAGCTTAGCACAGCCGGGGAGAGCCAAGCTGTGCATTTCTATTGCGTGAAACAGCCAGGAATATTATTTCTGGGAGGTGATTCATTTTGATTGCCCAGTGCTCTGCATGCTTAGTTACTCCATCATATTATTACATTTTGCATCATTGGTTTAGTTTCGTCCATTTTTTGCAAGCCTGCTGCAAGTAATATAATACTCTAACACTCCTGTCTATTCAGGTGCATGAATGAGGTAGCTGTGCTGGTCCAGGAATTATGCGAGAGTTGAGGATTTCCTAGGGTGATATCTTTTATTGGTCTAACTGCATAGTTGGGATAGAGATGGACAACCTATCAAATGCAAAGCATTCTTCATCAGGTCTGCAGAATGTCTTGAAGAAGAATGGCTTGCATTCAAAGGCTTGTCTGCCTCTATCCCAGCTATGCATTTGGTCCAATAAAAGAAATCCTGGCCTCCTGAACACACATAGGAGCTTAAATTCTTGGGACCTCTCGTCTGGCGACCCAAATGCAAATCAATTTATATACAAAATCCCACTTTGCTTGAATGCCAGAATGGGAAGATGTCCAGCCTATTGGATCTGGACATTATTCCACACTCAGTTCTGAGTATTTAAACCATGAAAGTTAGCTTGTAAACTTCGAGGCCGGGTCAAGGTGATTCAGAATATGTTCCATATTGCGTGGAATAAAATTGATAATTTTACTTACCATTACCACTTCTACTGGTTTCTTTTTGGCTCCTGTTTCAACAAGAAAAGGCATGTCTGATGAGTATGTGATACCACTGCAGAACATAACAATTGCCTCTAGAGCAACTGGGACAAAGGGCATGTAGTCAGCAGTGTCTTACCTGGTGTAAATGTCTCCACTCTGCAAAAGAAGTAAATAAAAAGGAGTTAAACCGGTTACGTAAGCCTATGGCACAGAAACTGTTTACACTGGGTACATTAAATACCCGGAGCACAGCAAATGGTATCAATGCCTAAATTTAGGAGCAGATCTGCAAAGCACTAGAGCCAAGGATTTGAGTGGCTGCAAGGGGTCTCGCTGCTTGGAGTTACTTGTGCTGGCTGAGAGTCGGAGCTTGCTGGAGAAAACAGGCGATCCCTGTTTAATAACAGAAATGGTACTTACTAGCCAGTCTCCCCTGTGATAAAGAGAGTATAATGGCCTGACATTTAATGTGACAGCATTTGAAGCAAAGGGCACATGCTCTTGCTAATTTTAAATTGCATAATTAAATTAAAAAAAAATGATAGGGCTAATTGTTGGTACAAATTAGGTACAGAAGGATTCACAAACATTTTCACACATACTCAGCGACTGTCTGACTACTTAGGGAACAGAACAGCCAGTGATACACCACTAATGAGAAAATGCAAAGATTTGGAAAAGTAGCAGCATGTTGCATTGGGAGAGGACTGTTATGGCTAGTCAAAAACCATATTTCTGAGGTTTTGTTTTTGTTTTTTAAGCAGAAATGTGGATTTTTGACTAAATTGTATTGTTTTTTCCTAAAAAAAACCAACAAAACAAAACTTTGTGCACCACAGAAAACATCAACTTTTTGTGGAAAACATGTAAAACCCCCAAAGTCTGCAGTTTCCCACTGAATAAATGGAAATTTCCCAATTGCAAGATAAATGTTTGTTTTGTTTTTTTCAATGAAAAGCCTTTTTTGAGGAAAATGCTCGTTTCCCCCCCCCTGTTCCTGTAACCAGCCCTCCATTGTTTAAAAGGCATTCATAGAAATGTTAAATTAATTGAGATAGATTGCTAATGCACATGGTATTCGCTGTGCTGAAGAAATGCAGCACACGTACCCCTTCTCTGCTTTGGCGGTCTTGCTCAGCGCGGTGAAGCAGGTTTCCTTGAAGCTTGTGCGCGTCCAAACCAGATGGCACCCCCAAGCCACCAAGCCCACGGCGAGAATGGCCATCAGGGTGAAGATGAAGGGAACGTACCAGTCCGTAGGATCGTAGGTGTTGACAGCAGTGTACATAATGGTCAGTCCTTTTTTGTGCTGTTGACATAAGTATTCTTGTCAGAAAGAGCAAGCAACTTGTCCTGCCAGATGGTGGTTAATATTTTTAAGCAAAAACTGGGTTGGTGAGCGAGTGTTTTGCTTGAGAAAAAGTTCTGTGGATATTGGTAATACTAACTGCATGATGTTCTGCTAAAGGTCAAGGCAGCCCTTTTTTTTTTTAACTTCTTTTTGCATCTAAAGGAGATGAAACCTCTTTAGGTGACATCCACAGATTGCATTTGCCGATGTATAAATGCAAGCACACAAAGGGGTCAAATGCTTAAGGGAGCGCTGGGCAGTGGGGGGATGAGCTAAGGCAAGAGCTCTTTTTATTCTTCACACAATTTGCTCTTTTTTTTGGCGCCTCTCCGCTTGTTGGTTTCCGTCGTTTGCTGCATCCTTGTTATGCAACTCCCGAGAGCAGGAACTGTCTTTTCATTCCTCACCTCACACATCCCTGAGCTCTGCGTGAGGCTGCTAGGCACTAGCACAATGCAAATGAAAGGTTATAAAATGCAATGCCGAGGCAAGCGAGCAAATAAACTTGTGGCTTATGCCTTGGAGGAGAGTTGGGGCAACAGTTGGCAGAGACGATGCTATGGCAAGCGATGCCCTGGTATATAATAATTGTGCCCTGCAATCAGTCCAGCCTGCTCTCGGCCCTCCTGTGACAGCCTAGCACGGCATGGAGCTGGTGGCTGATATATAACGCAGCTCAGACCCGGCCACTTAATTGTTTTTGAAGGCTAACGAGCACCCGGGAGCATGTCTGGCTGTGAAGCACCTGAACCAGCCAGGGGGAATTGTTACAAGAAAGCAGCAAATAAGAAAGATGGAAGTGATTGCCTTCAACAAGTTTCTGCCTCGGACCTACTGAGTCTGATTGGGAACGCGGCATTGCTGAGCTTGGAGGTGGGGGTAATTTGGGAAGGGGGACTCGCTGGAGTGGAGAGCTGGAGGGCTGCTGGGCTGGGAAGGGAGGCAGCAGGTTTGGCAATGGGATGCTGCTGAATCAGGATGGTGAGGAAGGGCACAGGGCACTTTTGCTTGTTCATGGTTAGGGTCAGATTGTGACTAGCCCTATGGAGCCGCTTAAGAAGCCAAGGTCCCCGTTGCAACGGCAAGTGTAGTATCTCCAGTCTACGCCAGACACAGCTGCAAGCCTTTGCACGGGTGGCAGGGCACGCAAGGGTGGGGAACGGCTTGTGATCCTGGGATCGAACCCCAAGGGAGAGCTTTCTTTGGGACTCGGGCCTCTCTGGAGGCCAGCTGGTAGTGAGGCACAATCAGGAGCACCTCAGCCAGCGTGCTCCTTTGCAATCGCAGAAAGGACATTTTTCTGCTGTGCTGCAATGAAGCATAGGCAGGACTTACCGGAGCAGGGGTAGGGTTGGCTCTAAGAACATGGACATCTATTAAGACAGTCCCCGTCCTGGCCTTGGTCCCGGTAATGTTGTACAGGTTGTCATCAATGATGTTCACCACGAGGTGGTAGCGCTGCCGGGACTTGGCCCCGGCTTCCAAATGAAAAGGTGTTTTCACAATTAGCTCGGGCGTGCTGGACCCTCGGGCTGGGTCAAAACCGAAGTGATTGTTTCTATTGCCTAAAAATGGGGGGGAAAAATAGGAAAGGTATAAATGCTTCCAAAGGAAGTGACCAGCGATGGAGCATTCATTGCAGCAAACTTTAAAAAAAACTCCTTTACCGGAGACAATCTCAAACCGCATGGCCAAATCACTGGAGTCTCTGTCATGGCAAACAAGCATAAACCTATCGATGTTTGTCCCAACGGTAACATTATCAAATATGACTGCCTGATGCACCCGGGGGCTGCAGACTGGCGGTTCGTCGTTCTCGTCTTCAATGTCAATTGTAACCTGCGAAGGATCCAAGGAAAATGAGACGGTAGAGCTATAATTATGTATATTTATATCCATCTTTTATGCACTGTGTCGATTCTGTGGACAACGTGAATCTTTGTAATGGATTTGCTGACTGGGAAAAGTTGTAATTCATGGGCCAATATGGCTAAAAGCTTATAACTCCCTGGTGTGACATTACCTACAACCCAGATAGATAGATACCTGAGAATTACGCTTTTTATTCTTCAAGTTGACAATCCCCTGGCACTGTGGATGCTGCTTTCAGTGCTATACTGCTCCTGGCTCAGTCACTCGAAGCTTTCAGGTTTTATTTTGTACTAGGAAATCAACTGTGTTTCTTTTTTTAAACCACAGAACAGGGGGGGAAAATACATTATCAGGAGACAGGTTGAGGATGCTGTGCTTGAATTTATGAATTGTAGGGTGGGTAGTAAATGCAAAGATCCATCCCCCCCTCATTCCTGTGGAAGGGTATAATGGAGGCTGAAAATGCAGTTGCAGCATCCAAGCTGCCCTTCAGGAAGCTTGTGGGTCATGGGCATCATGGAAAAGGAGGCATGAACCAGCTCTGTGATGCACTTCTTCCTAACCTCCTTCTGAAGTTTCATGTCGTGAGGTCTGCTTGAGATGCTGACCTGCCCTCACCTTTTCTAGAGTATCCAAGCACCTGAGAACCTATAGCAAATTTATCCTCATAGCACTGCTGTGATGCAGAGAAGTACTATTGGTATTAAACCCATTCTGTAGCTGGGGAAACTCAGGCACAGAGAAACTCAAGGCAACTTCAGCTGCCTGACTGCCTTTGAAGATCCAAGCCTGTAGCAACACAAAGTCTGTGGAAAGACTACAACCACGTTTCCCAAATGCAAGGCTTGTCCCCTGACCTCTGGTCCACCTGTGCTTTCATGGAGGATTTTCAGGTGAGGATACACATGGGATGGAGGAGTATGCAACCCTCAACTGATGCAGAATATGTTGCTAATTTATCATGAGTGTTGGAGGAGACATTTGATATTAGGTATGAAGCCGTAACCTTAGACAAACTGAAGCCCCCATGGGTTTTGCACCAAAACCCTGGCAAGTGAGCAAGTATCCAGGCATTGACGTGGACAGCAATGTCACAAGCGGTGTGAATGAAACACGGAAAGTGAAACATCAAACTCCCAAGAGTCAGGACATTGGAAAACGTTAGGCTTGCTCCTCCTATGCCGGGTCAGCCAGTACTCCTGAAATGTCAGTAGTACGTTATAATCCCCATTTGGGGGAAAAACAAGATGAAAAGCTTTCAATGAGTACAATATAGCAATGCTGTAACTTCAGAGGCATTTGGACTTTCAAGGGCAGGTGATTTATAACCAGTTACATTGAGGTTTTATGGTGTGGGGAGCTATTTGGCTTTCAGGAGCTTAAACCCCATTGCTTTTTTTTTTCCCCCAGCAAATTTTGAAAATACCTGGGATGCCTTGTGCGCTTTTCCATCTTGGTTGTCACGACAAACTTCCCTGCCTGGTTGCTGTTTTTCCTAGTGGGTGAACAAGGTCTTCCAGCTTCCTCGCCTATTAGCTGGAATGTGATGGTGACCATGAAGCCCATGCAAATACCCAAAGCCATGCTCCTCTCCCAAGGACAAAAATCCTATTGTACCTAATGTTATCCTGCTAGGAAACCCGTTTACATTTTATACAATGGATATCTTAATCTGAGACGTGGGAGCAGTGGATTCCACACTGACTGGGTGCTTGATTGAGAGAGACGAGCCTGATGTCAAGAAGAGGTCTACCCAAGTATAGCATCCCATGGGGCTAGTGTGAACAAGACGCACTGGTTTCTCCAACCGACCACACTGAAGGGAGTGATGGAGCAGCATCACATTCAGCTGCCTTTGACTCTCCGCACCAAATAACTGATAAGTACTGACAACTGAAGTCAGCTTTTCAGTACAACTTGATCCTCTGCCTCTGGACCACAGTGACTTGACCACTGTACCTAATAAGCCAGATGGAGGGGATCCAGTTGAACCCCATTACAGACTACCCGTTGTGAAAGGAGGCCAACAGCAAATCCATTTCTGAAGATTTTTTGCTGCTAATGCTCTATTAGTGACGAGTGATGGGAGGTTCATGGAGTCAACCCCATAGCCTTTTTTTTTGGCTTGGGGACCTTCCACAGGGTGTAAGCTGCAGCAGCGAGTGATGACGGGAGGTGAGAGCTCTTCAAAATGCATTATGGCCATAATTAGTGACTGCTGTCGCAGGTTTCTTAATGAGGATATCAGGGAATGGGGAAAGCATGCTAATTTACATGGAAAAGATCAAAATAGCAGTGATTCTCAAATGCCAGTGCCTGAATGTCAGATGAAAGGATAAAGGTTGCCTGCCTCGGAGATGATGAGTGATGGCACCATCCCCCGTGACCTTCACCGGGATACCCCGCCGCGCTTGTCTCCGGTGAGAACGCCTTGGAGATGACTTAACTTTCCTTCACCTTATCGCTAACTTGGCCAAACTGCAGGCACCTTTGCTCAGTGCTTGGGCATCTGTCTAAAGACCCAACTGCCTGCCTTCCCCCCTGCTGGGAGCTGTGCAAGAGATGACTTTCAGGAGGTTTAAGGAAGTCTGCTTTTACACAGACACTATAATATGTTCTCCTACCAGGTGCCGTGGCTCTTTCCTATGGAGGGAAGAACCTGACAGCTTGTATTTAAAAAAAAAAAATTAAAAAAAGAAAAGAATAAGACCTCCTTACAGCTTTGCAGCTTTTTAAGGTGCACAGGATATTGCCCGCCTTTCCTGCGCTAGGTATGGGGAGGGGACTTCCATCTGGCTCCTGTCAAAGTCAGTGGTCCATCTTCTATTGACTTCGGTGCTAGAGAATCAATATGACGGCATTCGCTGTCTGCCGGTGGCCGTGTGTAAGGGCTGTCCTCGCGATCTCAGTCAGCCTATAGATCTCCTTCCAGAAAGCAAGATGCAAAGGGCAGCCAGCTAGAGAGGAGGTGGCTCTGGGTCTTTGGAGGATCTGCAGACTCCGTCTCTGCTGGCTTTCCCCCTCCAGCTGTGCTGCAAGCTGGTGCGGATAATGCACACGCTCGGATTGTAACTTGTAATCGATTTAAAAACCTGCTGCTGCTCTTACGCTAATCCTGTGTCGGCAAGTATTAATTAAAATGTTCCCGGTAACCTGGGACACAACAACCCACGCGTGCTCTAAAATGCCACAGGAGCTGTAGATCAGCTCCCCGGGCCTCTGACATGATGGGAAGCTCTGAGGAGGCCAGCTGTGGCTCTGAGTCTGTGCTGTTTGCTGCCCCTTGATCTACAAGACCGGAGAAGAGGGGTGGGAGGTGCTGGAGCAGGGATTTTTATCACTGAAGCCATTATCATCCAGCCATGGCTTATTCCACCAGCATCTAGTTTATTCTCACCTCCTCATCATCCAGGAGAACCTGGCAATCAGGAGGATGCCACTTCATCTTGAGAAAAGCTCATTGCATTTGCAGAGTCCCTCAGCATGGAGCCGTGGCTGCATAACCCCTGTTAGCTGTACCTCCTAGCACACGCATCGCCGTATGTGTGCTCTTGGGCACTTGGTAGATATTTCAGGCTGCAGATCGCTTCTTGACTTGTTAATGCAGCAAAATCTATTCCCAGGCTTGGCTATGACAAACCCAGCTGTCAGGGAGTTGAATACTGGGGAACGTTGTAGAGGGTATGGGTCACTTTTTTTTTTTCCTAGTGATATTTCATAGTTTCACATCTCGGGAGCATATCTGAACATTTCTTTTCCTTTCTAACCACTGAGGGCTCACAGCCCCCTTGCCTCAAGTTTTAGGAAGTGAAATCCAGAGTATCTTCATAAGTCTTTGCTGCGTTCAAGCTGCTTTGACATCATAACCAGGATAACATGATTTCACAGGAAAACCGAAGCCTGGCTTCCTAGGTAGCAAGTGCTTACATTTGTGCTTTGCACTGAATTATTTGGCAGGCCAGCTATCCACTAAGATGAGGAGAATACGTTCCACAGAAATCCTCACTAGCTAGAAATGGCAGGCAGTTCTTTCTGCAAATAAACTGTTCAGCTTCTGCTCGAATCCTGCCTCGATAAGCAAAGGCAGCAGCTGGAGTATAATGCATTAATGCAAAGAAGCACCAAGCTGCAGCAACATTTGAAATGGAAACCTGTCGTGGGGCCCATGCTGCAGTTGAGGAGAGGGGGGTACAGGTTTTGAGCCAGAGCGGGAGATGCAGGTAATCCGAAGCCAAAGCACTTCTGTTTTACATCACTTTGAAAAGGTTTTGGGTGCAGGGGCATTGCCA
The DNA here is from genome assembly GCF_030867095.1 of Alligator mississippiensis. Taxonomy (NCBI): domain Eukaryota; kingdom Metazoa; phylum Chordata; order Crocodylia; family Alligatoridae; genus Alligator; species Alligator mississippiensis. The sequence continues at coordinate 3,334,811 of NC_081835.1, forward strand.
AATTCACCCAGGGCAGAGCGGGCCCTAGTCATCTGACCTCTCACCCAAGGCCTATGCCAGTGCCAGTCTGCTGATTGCAAGATGAGTTTAGAAGTGTCTGCAGTGCTTGGTCACGACCACTGCCAAAGCAATTTGAAAACGGAGCCAGCAACCTAGGGGCAGATTTGCTAGTGCACAAAGACATTATCCAGAGCAGTCTTGTGCACTGTGTCATGCCTCCTCTTGCAGTCCCTCTTGCTTTCTTAATGGAAAGGGCCCATCCTCTTCTGCACACAGTAAATGAGGCCCCCTTTGCTCCCTGACTCACTTGAAATTCAGGGCTGTGAGCAATAAAAGATCAAATCAACATGCTCCTCTGCCATCAGCCACACTCCTTCTGCAAAGCAAAGCCCTGTGGGCCTTGCAAGGGAAGGAAAGAAGATGTTGCTGTGAGCAGGGGCCAGCTTCAGATCTGTTTGCATGGCCATGGGTGACCCTCCATCTCCTGCTAGGCAGAGCACTTTCCTTTCACCCCCATCCACGCCTGCTCTCCTGTCCCACCCTGGCTCCATCCTCTGCTCATCCTCTTGTCTCCTGCCCCTTGTATCTTGCTATTGCTCCCATTATGTGCCCTCGCTGCATCTCTATACCCCACAACCCTGCCTTCACTCTCTGTCCTTCATCCCATCGTGAGTTTCTGCTCCTTCCTTTTGCATGGCTTCTGTCTTCTGCCACGTCTCTAGCATCCCATCACTTTATCTTCCCCTGAATGCACATTAGTCCTTCAGTTCCCAGCCTGTGCCAGGATGCTCGAGCCTGGCTCCCAACAGTTCAATGTTTCGAATTGGATCCTGCTCACAGTAGATTGCATGGCTGTCCAAAATCTAAGCATGTGCTACCACTGAGCTCACTTGGCCCATAGGATTTAAATAGGACTGGAGCACCTCAGGCTCAGCCTCTTCTTGATGATGAGGGAGAGGAGATAAGTGGCATTTCCCACTTGTGGGACCAAAATGGGACCTAGAGGTCTGGACCCCTCCTTCTCCCTTGCATGTGAGTGATGAAGTAGATAATAGGACATCCCTAGTCATACTAGTTACCAGCACCCTGAGAAAATGGCCAGTCTAGTCTTCCAGGAGCTGAGGATTCGCACAGATAATCTCTCAATTGGCTGCACTCTTCAGGTTTCCTTTACAATCTGCAGCTGCATGCCTCTTGCTTTTGATGAAAGCTGAGATCCTGGAGCGCCAAGCAGCAGCATTGGAGGGGGGCTCTCTACTAGCTCCATCCAAACCAAGTCATCCTTACCATGGTGACAGCTGTGCGTGGATGAGCGGGATCGCAATCAACAGCTTGGACAGCAAGTTTGTATTGTCGGATGGATTCGTAGTCTGGCTGGGTTATCAGCTCTATTGTTCCGGATGCTGGGTCCACCCAAAATATCTGAACAGGTGGTGGGTTCCCACGGACTATTCTGTAAGCGATGCAGTTTGGTGGGTAGTCGTTGTCTATGGCAGTCACTTTTCCAACCATGTAGTGGGCTGTAAGAGGGAAATATTTTATCAATGATTAAGACTGGGAGACTGATTTTGTCCATTTAATTTTACCTAGCTTGGTGTTTACCAGGGGCAGCTGTGATTGTTCAGCACCAAGGGAAATCAACCCCTAATATTTTTTCTGGAAGTGCAGGTTTCTCATAAGAGGGGCCACAGAGAGCTAGCAGCAGCAGGTAAAATTCCCCCATACTCTGCCAACAAGCCTCCTGTCTGGTAGGAATAAGGGGAAAGGAAAATCTTTGTGCCCCTTCAACTCTTGTCCATTTAGATCTATCTCATGCCACTGTGGAAACTGGGCCCAACAAAACTGCCGGCAGGTATTTGTATTTCTAGAAGCTGCCCAAGGGCAGCCCGCAACTCTCTTGTACTGCTTGCCCTTGGATGAGCCTCACTTTACACTGGGTGTGTCTACACATGCATTTATGCTGGCTTAAAGTAACTGCACAGTAAAAAGGACTAGGCTGGCATCTACACATGCAGGCATTAAAGTGCATTAATGCTGTGTGTGGACTGACTTGCAACTTATTGTGCAGTAACACTGTGCATGGACTGACTTGGGACTCACTTTAATCCCAAGTCAGTTTACAGACGTAGTGGTACTGTGCAGTAAGGCATCTACACGTGCATTACTGCGCAGTAACTAATCCGGCGTAAATTTGATACCTGCATGATTCAGGTATCAAATTTGCACTCAAGTCTGCATAAGTCACCATATTTACTGTGCAGTACGGCCATGCACATGTAGACGCACACCTGTACTATGCAGTAGTTTTGGTTACTGTGCAGTAAATGCACACGTGTAGAGGCGCTCACTGCGGACCTTTCATCTTCGCTTTGCTAAGGACCATCTCTGAGCACTGCTAACACTATAACTGTGTGCTGGCAACATGATGCAGCTCCCACCATGGAGCCAAACCCATACAAAAATATTCAATTGCTGGAAAGTGTGAAAGCGTCAGGCTTTGCATGCCAGCAGAGGCGAAAGGAAAGCAACCTTCTTGCCTTTATACCTTAGTGCGTTGTAGAAAAGCGACGGGTTAAAAAACGCAACAAACTTTGCACATGTGTGTGAAGAAGCTCTGTAATTTTCACATTTAACACTCGGTTAAGTCTAATGGAAAGCTGCTATTTTTCTGTAGGTGTGAAATTAACCTTTCAATAAAACTAAAAGCTATCTTGAGCATTTCCAAGCTGAAGTTTTAAAATAGAGCAATTATGAAACTTGCTGAAAGCCTGCCAAGTTTTCTTGTCGAAAACTATTGCAAATGAATTATGTTTCCCTTATGAATTGCAGCACAAAGTGATGGAACTTTAGTTTGTGTTTAAATTTGCTTTGGTTAAAAACGATTCACAGTTTAAAGAAAATGAATATACATATTTTTGGACAGAGATGTCAAACTCCATCAGGGAAAATTACTTTCAGTATTTGAGATCATTACAAGCTGTCAAAAATACTATAGTTATCTATATCCCCTACAAAGCAATTGTGCTTTCATATGAAAAAGGGAGACTTTTTATTTCTTGGGCTATTTAAGAGAGAACTGTGTGCTATGCAGTGGATACCAAGAACCCAGCTCTAGCACCCACGTGGTGCTACTCCCTCCTTTTCCTTCTCACCCCCCCCAAATCCTGCAGCAATTTGTCTTCTCTTACACATAAAGGTGGCAGATGACAGTCAGTCCCTGAGACCACAAACTGGTGCATCCCTAGTTCAATAGGCACCTGATTCTGCAGGCCGTGGCCACACTATTTTTGACTTTAAGGGCACAGAAGAAATGTCAGGTCTTCGAAGGTAGACCAGACAGCAAACGTGGCTGTGCTCTTGTCGGATATCAGCCAACCACATCTGTTGCAGTTCGATCTGGGAAGTGACCTCTTGGGTCTATTTCTCTGAAACGAGCTTTTTGGCAATATTAGCCCAGTTTTGCCAAGCATATCATCATGGCTGGGGCTGTATGTCCCAGTAGGAAGCTCTTCCATCAAAGTTTCTTTGACCTGGCTCTAAATGGCAGAGAGCGTTTGAACTGCTGGCAGAAGGAAAGTGTCGTGACCTCATTCAATTAGAAAAAAGGGAACGTGTCTTGAGCCAAGGTAAATTTTTGTGCCGCAAGTCTGGGATGTGAAACTCCCCCCGTCTAACATCACTGGGCACAGACTAAGCTTTTCTAATGATTATTTGCTGCTTCATTTGCAGGCACAATGACAAACTTTAGACCCATGATGCTTGCGTGGCAAAATCACATCCAATTGAGCAAAGCAACTTCCTTGGCTCCGTGAAATGCCAACCAGCTTGTGAGCAGAGTGGCACTGAGGACATTAATGGGATTTTTGGGATATTAATGGCAGGGCACATTCCCACATTTTGCAGGGCACATTCTTTTGCATTGGTGCTGAGCGAGGCAGGGACGCGGCTAAGGTGTGAGCAAGGGTGTGGGCTCCCAGTGTGCCAGGGAGACTGGGTGCAGGTGTGCTGAAGGCAGAGGATCTGGCAGCCTGCATCCCTCCACGTTGAAACCACACAGAGCTACTTCAGCCCATGGGATGTGAATGTTTTACCCCAGCAACTAGGGCCAACCTTTTGGGCTGGTGTGCTACAAATTAAGCCCCATGCCCTCCCCAGATAGCACTCCAATCCCCTTTCTCTGCCTGTTCTACTTCTCTGTTTTCTGCTCCCTGCCCATTCTGCTGCTTTGCTCTCTGCCCAGTCTACCACCGTACTACCAGCTGTCTCCCTGATTTGCTGTATGCCACGCACCAAAGCTGTCTCTGCCACTTGCAGCCCATGTGTTTTGCCCTGCCCCATGGAAATACCTTGTCATTTCTTGCTCTGGGCACTAGCTCCCTCAGTGTATCCCTATCTGCAAGCAATGCCAACCAGATGCCAGGTTGTGCTGAGTGCTTGCAGTGTGCAAGGGGACCCAGCCCCAGGTCCATCATTTAAGATTGGGTCGAGTTGCTGACAAATTAAACAATAACTGCAATCCCATTGAGACCTTCCTGCTAGCCATACCAGAACCCCAGCGACGGTGAGGACTGCCTTGTTACTTACCGCCTGACGTTTCTGGAACTGTAAATGAATAGCTTGGAGGTCTAAACACTGGGCTGAAGTCATTGGTAGGAGTGATTTTCACTATTATCGTTGCCGTCACTGGAAAGGGGGGGAAACGGAGAATACAATTTCTCACTTATAGCACACACAGCCAACCCTGCCTATAGCTGGCCTGCTGTGCAGAGGCCTGGTTAGCCAGCCTGTGTGGCTAACCCAACATAAGACTTCTGGAATAGAGGATTGACTTAGAGTCCCTTATTCAATTCAACTTCCCTGCCAGCTTACCAAGTAAAAAGAGAGATGGGGAAAAAGGGAAGGGAGGTGTGTGGCTGGAGTGCTCTTAATTAAATGCACTTCTTACCACTTTATAACAGATGGTAGCAGGCTCAAATCTGAGAGGGTTCAAAACGGAAGCTAAGATGCAAGGGAGTTCTGCAGAAAAGTATTTGCATAGAGAAAATATTGTGCTCAAGCCATTGAACCAGACCAAAACGGGAAAATCTAGCCATCATTTCCCATAATTGGAAATATAAGAGAAAACAGGTATCTCTACAGTATCATGCTCTCTCTCTCCTATAATACTTCTCATTATGAAATATCAGGGAGTTCATTACTCTACAGAGGATGCATTTACTTGTGCATATGAAGATGAGGCAATAAACTCCAGTGCGTATCATGCTGGAGTTCATTGCTCCCAGATACCGCATTTACACGCATGCCTGGGACTGCAGCATGTCAAGCCAGGGCACCACAGCCTTGGCTGGCAGGGGTTGGGGGGGGTCAGCTTGCTAGCCAGGGTTGCTCTGACCCAGCTCAGCATGGTGCAGAGGGGCTAGCTAGGGCATGAGGGTGAAGTACCCTCATGCCCACACTGAAGCACCTTCGTGCCCCAGCAAACCGGGTCAGTGTCTACACGTGCATTGCTAAGCACAAAAAAAGCTCCGCAGCAGGATAGTACTTGTATTTAAAAGTACTAATGTGCTGTGGAGTTTATTAGTTTCCTGCAGCCTAATAGGGCTGCATGTGTAGACGCGAGATGTTTACTGCAGAGTTGCCTAGCTCTGTAGAAAGTATCTCGTGTAGACGCGCCCGAATATAAATAAAATGAAGTAGGAGCAATAGGACACAGTGTGGTATCTTAGAGGTAGCAGTAAGAATGGAATCCAGTTCACTGTCCAATCGTATGGGAAATTACTGAGGATAACAAGCTGAGATTTTGATTCATTTGAAGAGTGCAAAACACTCGGGACAAAGAAAATAGGTCTCCACAACAGGGCTCGTTAAAAGAGCTGTGAAGTCAACCAGAAGGGATGTTTCGGTAATGGGACAGTGTGTAGAAGGAAGATGAAGTATCCACAAATCGATATGCATTAGAAACTTACCTGTATGCGAGGGATTTGTGTCGTCATACACGGCTACTGTCATTTCATGAGTATTGCCAACTGCAATGTTACCTGGGTCTTCATAATCCAGCTCCTTGGTGACCTTGGGTGAAAGAGGCATCGATTCAAATATGTATAGCCTGTTACATTAATCTATGTGAAGTGACTCTAAAGAACACCTGAAATTATAGATTTCAGACTGTACTTAAATAAATGGTCTCATTAGACACATAACTAAGTGTCAAAAGTACGTGATAAAACTGCATCATGAAATCTTTGCATGGAGCTGTTTGTGATCTTGCATATGGAGCTGCTTCCATATGGATTGGTCCAAAAGACTAAACATATTTTAGCCTACTGAAATAGAGCACAAATTGGGGCAGCATCTGTTTGTGCAGCATCTATTTGTGTTGCTTGGCCTGGTAGTGGACTTCAGGGGCCACTACAGTATGAATGCAGGCATCACTGGGGTAAAATGTATTAGGCATCTAATATTGTGCAGCACTATGAAACAGCAGTGAGCACAGGAAATGAAAAAGGGAGCATGCAGGAAACTCCTGGGGTTTCTGGCAGAATTTACTGAGGTTTAGCTCGCATGCCATGCTGAGATCTAACCAAGAAGAAGACGGGGAGGAATATGCAAGTCGTAGCCAGTCGCTTTCCCATTATTCATTCAGTAAAAGAGTTGCTCTTTAATTATTTAAATGAAAATAAACCAAGACATCCATGTGAGGTGCAAGGCACAATAGCATACCAGTAACAATAGAGGCAAATCTCAGCAGCACTAAAATCATCAACAAGAACTCATTGAAAGCCACCTAGGAAAGCTCCTCTATCACAGCAGGAAGCATTCCCCCAGCCCTCTCCAAAACCCCTCTCACACATGTGCTTTTGCACCACGCCCAGAAGATCACCAAACTTCAATCATCTCCTCTCTTCCCAGAAAATAGTTTTCTACCGCAGACAGCAGCAGCCCAGGACAAAACCACAAAAAAGACCGGAGGAGGGCTAAGGTGCGTGTCTATCCTAGCTGGAGCATGCCTGTGACGGTGGTGATGAGAGTCTCTTCTGTCTTCATTTGGGTTCTCCGTTCACAGCCCTTGCAATACTCTTTTAAGTACTCACCCAAATTGTATTCTCAGCCCCTGGGACTTGTTCAAAGAGTTTTCCAGTGCCAATGGGACCGCTGTTAGGTGTGTAATGAAGTACATCAGGGGGCCTGTCTTGATCATGACACGTCAGCTCAGCAACCACTGAATTATTTTCAATAACCTCCATGTCTGTATATCTAATTAAAGAAAAGCCATTAAAACATCAAAAGAATTAGTATTCTAGCAATTGCTGTAATTATGCTCCATAGATGTCCATCAGCTATGCAGATTTCATCTACTGACAGCCATTTTAACAAGCACCAGGCCGAATCGTAGCTGGTTTAAACTGGTGTCACTTCAGTGACTTCAGTGGGGACAGGATGATGTACAGCAGCTGAGAAGCTGGTTTGATGAATTTAATTTGATGTAGATAATGAAGTTCACTGAGGCAGGAATCAAACTGTTTCACTATTCTTTCCAAAAGTAGGGAAGTCTGTTAGATGTTATAGAAAAAAGGTCTTGTCTTGCTCTCCTTTGCACTACCGGTACATCGGTGTAAATATTGGATTTGCGGGGATTACAGGGTCTAGCTTTGATTCTGATCCAGTGAAATTCAGTGTTAAAACTCCCATTGATTTAAAGGGTATAGCCATCCCTCTCCGACCATTATATCCCAGTCCTGTGGGATTATCTGCGCAACCCCCTGGCCAGCAGCAGGGACTTATATTAATGCAACTGAAAAGGGAACCAGACTAATTGTTTGTAGCATCTGGTGCATTCTGGGATGGACAAGTGTCCAATATAGAGTATGGGGGGGGTGCAAAATAAGCCAGTCTTTCAAAGAGCATTAGAAAATAGACTTTGCCATATATGATTTAAAACTATCCAGTAGGAGGATTCCTCTAATATTAAAATTTAAGTGATCAAGAGCACTACTGGTATTTATCAAATGGGCTCATTGGTGTTCCTACTTGGCCAGCAACAAAGGATGTACATCAGTCAGCCTTATGGTCATCTAACCACAGCACAGGTTAGTTTGGTACTTCTTAGGCACTTTTTTACAGGTGTAAAATTCATAGTGCAGATTCACTATTGGAGGGGTGGTGCGGGAAGAAGCTTCCAAATTTTCTTATACAGAAATTTAGGAATTGGAAGTCCTCTTTCCTCTCTCCTCACAAACCACACTCTGTGCATGTGTGTGCATGCATGTATGGTTCATGACTGCATGCGTACACGCATGGAAGAGTCTACCCAAGTCAGAATAAAGTCTGTTACTCTCATCTGTTGAGCAAATCCTTTGTCACCAATGCATGGGGGGGGGGGGGGGGGGGCTTTTGCTCACCTGTACATGTACTGGTCACAGTATGGTGGATTATCATTGACCCCAAGGATGTTTGCACTGACAGAAATGGCAGCACATCTCAGATCTTTGTCACAAGCCTTGACAGTAAAGGACTGGACATTCATAAATCCATCTTCCTCCATATCCAGCCTAGACACAACCATCAGAGTTCCACGGTCTGTGAAATGGACACAGGTTTATGTCAAGCAAATCAGCCCACGTTTAGAATCGAGGGTAGCAAAGTCTCTCTCATCTCCTGAACGAAAAGGATTGATACGTCTCAGTTAGATTGCCTAAGAACTGCACTTACGTTAGGCTATTTTTGCTCTAGGATTTAATATGTATTTTGCTCTAGAATTGTATTTTGCTCCAGCATCTAAATACGGCTTTGGCTGAGGACCTGGTGGTAGAAAGCTCAGCAAAGAGAAGACTTCTGGGGGCTGTTGCCAGCACACAGCCACAGCTTGGCTTTCATAGATTCATAGATTCATAGATGTTAGGGTCGGAAGGGACCTCAATAGATCATCGAGCCCGACCCCCTGCATAGGCAGGAAAGAGTGCTGGGTCTAGATGACCCCAGCTAGATGCTCATCTAACCTCCTCTTGAAGACCCCCAGGGTAGGGGAGAGCACCACCTCCCTTGGGAGCCCGTTCCAGACCTTGGCCACTCGAACTGTGAAGAAGTTCTTCCTAATGTCCAGTCTAAATCTGCTCTCTGCTAGCTTGTGGACATTATTTCTTGTAACCCCCGTGGGCGCCTTGGTGAATAAATACTCACCAATTCCCTTCTGTGCCCCCGTGATGAACTTATAGGCAGCCACAAGGTCGCCTCTCAACCTTCTCTTGCGGAGGCTGAAAAGGTCCAGTTTCTCTAGTCTCTCCTCGTAGGGCTTGGTCTGCAGGCCCTTGACCATACGAGTGGCCCTTCTCTGGACCCTCTCCAGGTTATCCGCATCCCTCTTGAAGTGCGGCGCCCAGAATTGCACGCAGTACTCCACCTGCGGTCTGACCAGCGCCCTATAGAGGGGAAGTATCACCTCCCTGGACCTATTCGTCATGCATCTGCTGATGCACGATAAAGTGCCATTGGCTTTTCTGATGGCTTCGTCACACTGCCGGCTCATGTTCAACTTGGAGTCCGCTAGGACTCCAGATCCCTTTCCACCTCTGTGCCCCCCAGCAGGTCATTCCCTAGGCTGTAGGTGTGCTGGACATTTTTCCTCCCTAGGTGCAGCACTTTGCATTTCTCCTTGTTGAACTGCATCCTGTTGTTTTCTGCCCACTTGTCCAACCTGCCCAGGTCTGCCTGCAGCTGTTCCCTGCCCTCCGGCGTGTCCACTTCTCCCCATAGCTTTGTGTCATCTGCAAACTTGGACAGAGTACATTTCACTCCCTCGTCCAAGTCACTGATGAAGACATTAAAGAGTATCGGTCCAAGGACCGAGCCCTGCGGGACCCCACTGCCCACGCCCTTCCAGGTCAAGACCGACCCATCCACCACGACTCTCTGGGTGCAACCCTCCAGCCAATTCGCCACCCACCGGACTGTGTAGTCATCCACATCACAGCCTCTTAACTTGTTCACCAGTATGGGGTGGGATACCGTATCGAAGGCCTTCCTGAAGTCTAAGTATACGACATCCACCCCTCCTCCTGTGTCCAGGCGTTTCATAACCTGGTCATAGAAAGAGACTAGACTTTTTCTTCCTACTGCTTTGTGTGTTTTCTCATTTACAATACACAGTGACTTTCAAAGGTCCCTGAGAAGATTCCCATAAGGACCTACTTCTATCCACAGCAAAGTAAGCATTTCCTGGATCAAGGTAGAAAGCGAGGTCGTTCATTAAATCTTCGTCCATAGCTTGGCAAATGCCAATGGCCTTTCCAAGAGGGATTTCCTCATCGAGTGTGATGTTCACCATCTCTCCTATGGTGGAGTTTTCTGTCTTGGGAGTCAGGGCACCATTCCTTATGCTGTAAAAACTTTATTGAAAGAGGAAAAAATATGGGTGCATTACTGAAGAGCATTCTGCAGAAGATAATCTAAATAAAACCAGGAACAAAACCCCTGCAATCCCAAAGTGGGGACTTGTGGGCTGAAGTAATTTCTCTTGCTTACTTACGTGCAAGTGAGGATGGGGTCATTATTATTTATGTTAATAAGCAACACCCTTATGTGCCCAGTTGCAGAAAGGCCGTGTGCGTCCGTCACCTTCACTGCTATTGAGTAGCTGCAAAGAAATGAAACAAAGCACTGATAACACAAAGAGAAGCAGGGAGATTTCACAAACTTTCTCAGGACGAGGTAGTTTATGCCATCATTAAGAAAATGCTTTGTTTTAAAATGTTAAAGTGATTTAAAGAGAAATAGCTTCTATTTTTAACAAGGCAAGAGAATATTAGTACGCAAATGCAGGGGAATGGCTAATGGACAGGATTGATTTTTTTACTAAGGTGATAATCTACCCTCATTGGATGCTATCAATGAGCCACTGCTGATTTAATGAGGCTTTGCCATTATTCTTATCAGGACTGATACAGATGTGATTTGCTGTACCTGAGATGGATCTAATGGGGCTAAATGAGGCATAAAGGATTTTTCTTGATTTCCACTTAAACATTGGATGATCCCAGGGGTCATGAAGCCTGTGAACTCAAGAACCTCGCCCTTCTGGATTTTGGGAAAGAGCTCATTTTATTAGCCCAAGAAGCATGTTTCACTTCTTCAACCTGCTACTTTACCCCTTAGCCCTCTGACCTATCAAGTGTTTTTAAGCAGAAGTGTCATATATGAGCAGTAGTTTGACTTGGCTACTCCAAGTCAGGCATGTGCTTTGCTGAATGGGAGTTTTGGTGCAGGATGATTACATCAATTTGGTCCAGGCAAAATTAGACTAATTGCAAGCTGTGGGCTTTAACAAGGGGCTATCATTTGCCTGATATCCTGGCTCTGGAGTGAAATGGGGTTTAGATTAAAAAATAAGCATTGAGTCCCTTCCTGGCAGAGTGGTGTTAAATGAGGCTGTTTCCTCATTGTCCCTGTAGCCTGGAGGTCCTGTTGTAGCAGACATTAGAAATGCAAACCAATTTGGGAGTACCCCACCTCGAGGGATTTTCAGTGCTCAGCTGCAGGGTTAAATGTAAGAGGTGTAGATGTTTTCTGAGTACTTCTCAAGGCACTTGCAGATCAGCATGACCCATGTGCTTTGCATTACAACATGCAGCTCTGGGTCTTATGTGCCTACAGACTTGCTTGACCTGAGTGAGTGCTGGGTGAGCCAGAACCATCCAAAATAAGGGTGCGGTGAGCAGCAGGCATGCTCACTGGGGCTGGAAATGACTTGGAGGAAGTCTAGTTGGGAGCCAACAGCCTGGAAGGACGTGCAGTGAAGGACCCTCCAGGACCTGAATGAATGGGAAGTGAAGAGATTAGGAAGAGCTTATAAGTAGGAGGGATAGGAGCTGCAAAAGTAACTCAGTTAAGGAGCGATGGGAAGTCCAGCTGTAGGGCCTGGCACCCAGGTCTCCACTGCAGGGTCCCTAGCACTGGACTGGGAGAGGTCTGAACTGCAGCAGGCCGTGTTATCTGGAGATCGTCTTTGCAGGGAAGACAGCGGGGCATGCACGGTTTTTGCTTTCCCTATCTGAAGGAGATGATGTGCCCTACAGAGGGCTTGGACCCTCTTTCCACAGCAAGGGAGAAGGATAAATCCTCCCAGCACATCATCTGTGGTGGGGAGAGCGTGCGTGCATGCACATTGTATTGTATTTAACAACTGAATTTGTCATAGAAACAAGCACAAAAGGTTGTTTCCCTTCCCTGCCACCTTCAGAAAAGCGTTGCCTTTAGAGCACAAATATTAATAACATTCACAATAGTTGCAAAGGCCTGAAGTGCACCGTGTTCCTATATAGCTAGGAAGTTGGCTCCCCTATAACCAACTTCCCTTTGAGTTGCCAGCTTCAGACACAACTACATCCCTGCTCATAAATTCAGTCTGGCAGGGTGGGTTTCCCCTCCAATGCTCCTTAGACTGGGAAACCCTGATGTAGTATCTAGTGAAACACATGTAAGGGGGTATGCAAGAAGGGAGAGGAAAATGTGGTTTGCATCAGGTTGTCTTGCAAAGCCGTGGTGTCAGAACGGGGAAAAAGTTTCAGTCCACCCAAGAGTTACTCTTTGGGAAGGAAAATACTGAAATACGGGGTTTTGACAGAAAATAAAGCAAGTGCAAATGGCTTTTTTATGGATCATGGTTCTCAGGTGCTGACTAAGTGAGTGAACTCAAAAAAGATTTAGAGGTCATCTTAAAAAGATGGTTTTCCTATTAAAACCAGTTTTGGAAAAGGAGTGATTCTCAGCTATTTAATAGGCTTGCAGAATGCAAGTCTGTCATGCTGCATGATATATTCCTTTTAAAGAACCAAAACTCTCCTACAGAGTACCTTTTATAGTGAAAGAGCTATTTTTGCCATATTAATATAGCTTGACTATTGTTCTCACTGGGTATAAACTGAGCATAAAAACCTGCAGGCCGTGGCAGGACTCCTTCCTATGTGTTTAAATCTCTTCTGCAGGCTTGGATTTTTTTTGCATCAGGGATTTTGCCTGCCAGATCTTGAGCCACTGCAGCCCAGGATAAAGCCAAGTACTGACCCTGCCCGATACCCCTACCACACGCCTCAAGCTGCCGGCTCTCCCTCTTCTGTATAATGAGATCCAGGGGGTGGAAGTGGATGAGAAAAACAATGGGGCTGATAACAACAGAACTTCCTATTAGTGAGGGCAACAAATCAATAGCGCAGCTCGTCATGGGAAATTGAAAATTTGCCATTGCTTTAAAGTCTTTAGCTCAAGAAGGGTTGTTTTTCTCAAGTCACTGCTGTCATTCAAAACTCTGTACAGGTTTGGGATGAAGGTCTGCGTCTCTGCAGGTCAGGCAGTTGGACTAGATGGAGATGTTTGCTTTTCTGTCCTTATAACTAATCTGTCTCTGCATCTGTGAGTCCCCAAATCAGGACATCAAGGTTCTTCCCATTGCTCACAGATACCAACTATTTTTAAATCCATTTTTTTCCAGTCTATATTGGTACCTTTAATGCTTGGGACTAACTTAATTAGTGCCTCTTCTGGTGATGGCAAAGGTGTCTCTGGGTTTCCTTCCCCCTGGGCTAGGTAGGCTACCTTAGGATTCAACTTAGTGGCCACCCCCCCATCCAATGTAGCCCCTCTTGAGGGTCTTTCTACTTCCTTCTACCCCTTAAACATTTTTACTCCCTTTTTAACATTTACTAATAAAGTTAAACATTTAACTTTTGAGGCTAGGGACAGTTGCCCTGAAATGAATTTTGAGACACAGGGCAGATGAATCCTAGACCAGGAAGAAGCAACCACCCACTTCTTTGCATCAGTTGTTTTCGGAGGGCTGGAGTGGGATCCCACGTAGGCATTTAAGTGCTTGAGTGGATTTTGGAGAAGGGAACAAACAGAGCCCAACGCTTCGGGCTCAAGACCCTGACCAAGAAGACTGAAGGCTGAAAAAGGCTTTGGCCAATGCTATTGTCATTTCCACCTTTATTCTGCTTACCTTTTCTCATTTCCTTCCAGATGGAAAGAGGCTGTTGTGGAAATTGCCCCGGTCTCATCAATAGCAAATGCACTGCTCTCTGGCAAGACCTCCACGGAGTACTGTGAGAAGAGAGCAGCGTTACAAGTACTGCAGCATACCCATGTCGGCAACTATTAACATCCAGAATTAAAAAGACCTTACAGCTGAACACGGCTTCCTATCAGCACAGTCTTTAAAGGATAAAGGTAGATTTGGTTAATAGGGTCATTGAAGCTTATACCTATACTTTAAGCAAAACCTGTGCCCAAATCACCCCATCATATGCTTTTTACAATAATTTTAAGGAAACTAAATTCTGTAGCGGCTCAGTGCTGTGAGCTGTTTTGTGCGAAGCTCATTGTCTTTATTCAGAGTAACATCTAATTGAACTGGGGCTGTAATGAGATGCGAGTGATTATCTTTGACTCATACAGAAGTTTCTGCCATCCTTGTTCATGCTTTGCTCATTGATGACGCCTCTTTTCAGTGCAGCTGTTCGTGGTGCCAAATGCGATTCCTTTGGAGGGAAGGGGATTGGATTCTGGTTTACGCGGTGTAGGTAGAAATGGAACGACTCGCTTTCCTTGAGTAAGGGATGCTGCAAGATGCAATGATGAATAGCAATAACTACTGTCCAGCTTAACTTAACAATAGTATAGGAGTGGATTGTTTGTCAGTATGGGAAAGGAGGAATAGCTTTATAGAGGCTGGTGAAGTCCTGGGCAACCCTCCTCCCATCCAGGGTGTTCAGTCCTGGCAGGATCAAGCCCTTCCAAGGATGCCACCTCTAGTAACCTCTATGGAAGTAGCAGAACTGGGGCACTGGGAGTATATTTAGGGGAGGGGACCGGTGTGGTGAAATCCCTGCCTCTCTTGAAGGGGAGAATGAGCTGCTCTTGATCAGACAGGTGGCAGCTGGTTAATAAGCTAAGGAGGGGGCACTGGAGCCCTGTTGTGCAGCCCTGGGGCTTTGCCCTGTTGGTTTTGTTGGTCCGACTTCCTCCCAATGAGCCTTTTGATTCTGCTTGACTTAGTGGGGCTGTTCCCAGGGTGTGCTGTGACCCTGGGCACCACGACCTCTTGCAGGAGATAGATGGGGGCAGCTTTTCTAATCCCAGCTCAACTGCGTCCACTTTCACTAGCTGAGATTCACCTAGGAGGTAAGGTGTACTATAATCACCTCTCTGTACGAGCAGGTTTTGCTAACGTGCCGTTCAGAACAGACCCAACAGGCTCCAACTGCAACTTTAAGAAAATGCCTTGTGCTGGTCATTACCATCTGAAGCACCAAGCATGCTAATTCAGCTACCAGGCAGGTGCAGGCCAGTGTCTGCACCTGCCAGTATAAGGGCTGTAGGTTGTAGCCAGTATAAAGCTGTACACCTGCCAGTATAAAGTACTTTATCACAACTATTCTCACTTTCAAGTGATCAACTACTTCCAAATGAATAGGAAGAGACCTGTCCAGATATGCACAGCGTATCCCAGTGCATATTGCTCTGACTAATGTTCCACAATTCAATAAAGGCACATGCATCCCACCTAATGAGTAGAGGTGAATAAAGCGACTTGTGAAGCTTAAAGTCATGTAGGGGCAGATGGTGATGTCTTTGCTCCTGTCAAATTGTACCTTTCGAGAGGATTTGCATGGGGTGGTTTGGAGAGGGGTGGTCCTGCCCCAGGTAGGGGGCTGGACTCGATGACCTCTGGGGGTCACTTCCAGCCCCATTTCTCTATGATTCCTATTGAACCCAAGAGATGCACAACTGATCATCAGAGCTATGTATGTGTCTAAAAGCTGCAGAAAGGCACCTAGCAGGATTTTTAAAGGGACCTAAACAGAGTTAAGCACCTGACCTGCTTAGCTGTCCTCTGAGCCTGGAAGTATGAAGGATGTTGTTGAATATTGCAACCTATTAAGCAGCTGCAGTGAACATTTAGGCTGTTGCTGGCATTTAGGATGCATCCAGAGGGTGATTATACAAGACACAAAATGAAATGGCTTTGGGAGAGAGAAAATGAGGCATGCTGAGAAATTCAGAAGAGGCCTTTTCTTGGTATGGCAGACAGTGAAGGAAGGGAGAGCGCCTTCAGGCTTGGCAGGGAGAGCTGGGGTGAGACGAGCATGGCAGAAACAGGAGGAGAGTGAAGATGCACCGAAGCTGGGCTTGTTGGAGGACAAGGAGCAACTTGGCAGAGGAAACCACCAGTGGCAATATCAGAGCTACGGGCTGGAGCAGAGTCATGGAAAGCCAGAAGGGAGAAAGTGGGATATTGGAGCCTGATGTGTTAGGGGAAAACCTTAAAGACCTGCTAGAATTAGGGAGGCTTGCCCTGCAGTGGTACCCCCTTTACGTCCCCGGAGCTCTGCATGGGAACAGGAGCATCCATGCCTAGGTGTGATAGCGAGCTCCCTCCAGGACTGAGCCACGTCGTACGGGTGGGTAACATTCGGTGCCCCGTTACCCATTCCTGGCTCTGAATTTTGGTCCCCACAGAGGGGACAGCTTGTTTATAGCCACGGGTTTTTCAGCTTTTATCTCACACGAGCAAAATTTGGCTGGTAGCTACTGTCTGATATATTTACATCTGCCGAGCAGTTGGCATGGTTGCTAGGTAACTTTCTGGCTGGCAATCGGCCGGAGAGCTTAACAACTGACCCGGATGAGCAATCACAAGCCTAAGACTCTTGATCTTGCAGGGTTTGCAAGAAGCTCGCTTGTGCGCTGGCTTAGCCCTCTCGTTACCTGCAAGTGGAAGTGTCGCAATGCTGGCAAGTCTCGGCTCTGTGTAATTTAAGTCATGACGCCTCTCATCCTGCAGGCTTTTCCCAGGCCACGCTCCCCTTCCCCCCCAGCATGCCCATAGGACCAGCCTGGTGATGTTTGCTCCAAATTTTTCAGCATAAATGTCACATTCAGTCATTTTCCAGTGTGCATTTCGAGAATTGAGTATTAAAGGCTGAACCTTCTCGGGCCAGATACAGGGTAGGTCTGCTTATAATCTAGGCCTTCAGCTCCTTGGAGCAGGAAGGATGAAGAGCTGTTCTGTTGCAGCAGGAATTATGCCCAGGCTGCTGTCACAGAGGTGACCACCTTGTTGCATTGATCTTTAAACTAGCCAGCTCAGGTCCTAGTAGCAGTATAACCACATCAGCAAAGAAAAGACTGAGCTGCAAAATCTGCCCAAAAAGCCTGGTAAATCAGGAGCTCTCCCCTACCATGACTTGTCTGCTACCGGTACTCAAGCTAGTGCAGCGCCAGCTTGGGTGCATCTGCACCCAGCTAAGAAGAAAATGGCTCTATAAGCAATGATCTAGTAGATCACCTGCTCTGAAGGCAAAGTTTTGTCCTAGTACCAACCTGTAGTAAATGCATGGAGTAAATTAAATGTATTCCCTAGTAAAAGAGGAGAGGATGCACAGCATACAGCCCTACTGGGTTCATCCACACATTCATTAATGCACTGTAATTACTGCACATTAAGTTTAGTACTTGCATAACCAAGTATTAAATCAATGTGCGGTCACTGGCACTCCTGTGCAGTAATGCTGGCGCATGGGTTTTTATAGATGCTAACTGTGCCATAGCCTAATACTACTGTGCAGTAGCATATTAGCACAGGTTTTGCCCGGCACAGTACTGCGCAGTGTTATTAGGCTACTGCACAGCTGGCGTCTCGTGTAGATGCACCTACTGTGGTGTAAAGTTACTCCTCCAGAAAAGCATGCTTTACCCTGTCTGCTAAGGACACCAGTGTAATTTTTCTCCAGCTTGAAATACAAAGTAAATTCCCCCGTGGCAAAAGTGTTTCTGTATCTTCACCCTTTTGTGCAGCATCTCTGTTTAGGCTGGGCTGCATTCAGGACGTGATGGTCCCCAAGCTTAAAGAGGTAGTTGCTGGGCTAGCCTAGCCCCTACGGTGGGCTTGCACCCTGGGCAAGCAGGAAGGGATCTCCGTTGAGCCACAGCTCTCGCTCAGACTTCGGCATATACTTCCTATGGGCACAGAACAGCATGCCCAGCTCCCACAGGCAATGTTTGAAACCAAATGGCGAGGGGGGTTGAAAGCTTTCTGGTGACACTGTTAAGGCTTGTATCCACCCTTCTGCATATATATCACGAGCCCTTCCAAAACACATTGCCGCAGTGAGATGTGGGGCAGGCAGGGAAGGAACTATTGCTTTCAAAGAGCAGCAGTCTTGCTCCAGACTTGAAGGAAGATGCATTCACTCATCCCCCGCCTATACCAAAGAGTTTAAACCCATAGTGCAGCCTCTTGCACATCCAGCACCATGGCACACGGTGTGCTTGGGGGATTTGAACGCAATATTCCAGTGACACAGTGTCTGCAGCACTGCCTTTTAAAAAGCAGTGATCTCCTTATTGCTTTTTCCCCTACTGTTTTCATTCAGCAAGGACCATAGTTTGATTGTACAAAGAATTGGGGATTTCCAAGTTCTAGCAGGGGATGCGTTTGCAACAAGATCTATTTGGTTTGGTTTTAGAGGTAAATAATTTGAATTAGCAAAAGTTTTACAGGGGGATGGGGGGGAGTTGTTTGTTTTTGAACATAATTTGAATGTATTTCACGTATTTCTAATTTTACGTAGCAATCAAATGCAAGCTCTTTTATGGGAATTGAGAAGTGATTTGAATATTAAAACTTGCACAAGGGCTTTTGAAGATGGGAAATCGCAAAGGAGCACGGAAGTATGTGTCCATTTGAGGTTCGGTGGAAACGGTAACTACTGCGACTAGCAATGATTGGCTGCTGTATGTTATGAACTTCTTCGCCATCTTGTGGATGAGCTAGCAAGTGCTTTGGCAGCACACTTAATTTGTAACCGGTTTATATGTGAGCTGAGGCCTACAACACTTGATCGTGTGCATAGGTCTATTATTGCTCCGTTAGACTTCTGTTGAACTCAGGACCCTGTGCTCAGATCTGCTCAGAACAATTGTCTAACCAAGCTTAAAGGTACCAAAGCCAAACTATCATTATGACCTTCACTTCGTTTACTTTTTCGGTCACAGAGTCAGTGGCAGCTGTAGGGTCAGGTCTTGTGCTGGGTTGGTTTTTTTGTCCAACTAAAGGGGGCAAGAAAGAGCAAAATGTCCCATAATGTAAGGCAGACAAGGTTCTTTGGGGAAATCTGATCTCTTTTATTAGACCAACTCAAATAGTTGGAAAAAAGTCTTGTTTGCAAGCGTTGCAAAGAAAGCTTCTTTCCAAACCTTGCAAAGAAGAAAGAAGCTTTCTTTGCAGCGTTTGCAAAGAAGAATTTTTTCCAACTATTTGAGCTGGTCTAATAAAAGAGATCACATCCACCCGAAGAGCCTTGTCTGCCTATGTCCTTAGACCAACACGGCTACCACCTACACCCATAACATAAGGTAGATTTGAGCTCCATTCCTTGTTGTTTTTATGCTTAAACAAAGGTGGTTTTCAAATCACTAAATTTGGCTTCTGCCCTGTGAATCTCTCATTACACCCTCATTTACACAGTTGTAAACCAGAGCAGAATAGGCCTCGACCTACTTTCAAAGGAGCCATGGGAGTTCACAAAAAAATAAAGGTTGTTCTGAATCAGTTCTTGGAAAATATTCTCTCCAAACACTTAATGATGATTTGAGCCCAAATTTCTCCAAAGATGTTAAAAAAAAACCAACAAAAAAAGCAAGGCCTGCACCATAATCTCCCTTCTCCTCCCCCCTGAAAACATTGAAGTTTAATTTCTATTCTATAGCTAAGAAACTGTCAGCGTGTTTGTTTTATAGCTGAACTGTGTCAGGCTTTGAAGATTGCGGTTTATAATTAAAATGCTAACAGTTCCTTAATTACAGGCATGGCTGCAGGATCATTCACTACTGTGTAATTGTTTAGCCTTCTGATGAGGAACATGACTAATTATTTTTTCTGTAGGATCTTCAAATAAAACATGCTCTGTTAGGATCTGATCACTCTGGTTCGACCACCCTGACAAATCCACCTGCCAGAGGGACGCGCTTCAAGCAAAGCCCAGTTAAGTCACCTCTCAGTGGGCTCCTGGAGCCTCTTTAAGTGACAGAAGAGTTAGGGTTAGCTCCCAGGTCGTGGGAGGGGGCACGGCCCCACTGACGTGAGTGAAACAACACTGATTTTTGCCAGCTGAGCCGTGGACCCACTTGGAATCGGTTGCCCTTCCCACGCTGGTGGAAATCGAGAGCAACTGTATCGGCATCAGCGAAGCAGCATCCTCTATGCAATGAACAGGCTGAGCTCTGCTTTTCTGTTTGACCGTCTCTCTCCATCTTCCACGGGCTGTAAGCTACTGGGGCAGCGTCGAGAGGAGGAATTTCTAACACTTCCCTCCATTGCTTGTGCTAAATTTATCTATTTGGAGGGTGTATCCTATACTCACATGGTTAATCCTACAGCTCTTACTCCCAATCCTCTCCCTTCCTCTTGGCTCAGGACTGCAGGACTTAAGCAATCCTTTCGATTTGAGGTGTTGTGTCTAGATGCTTTGCAGGCTGTGTTGTCCCGGCCTCCTGTTCTGCCCATAAGACACCAAGGCCTAGGTCCTGCCCCGGGGAGCTTTGCCTGAACAAGTCACCTTCTTTTCCCCATGTGTAATGTTGGGATAAGAAGTGTGACACCCTTTCCGAAGTGCTGTAAGGTCAAGCCACAGAAAATAATAGTGGGAGTGGTGGTGTTATGTAGACGGTGCCTGTCCTCGTTTCCAGGTGCCCCTCGCAAACATTTGCACGCTGTCTGTAATGGGGTACCGATCCAGCCAGCACTTCCAACCCAGCAGGAAATAAAGCAGATGTCACTTCACCCCTTGCACTGGACTAAGGGTCTAAGGGCAATTTATAAATAAAAGTGACCTTTCCATCCCATGGGGGTTGGACTGAATTCATGGCAGAAGGCCACACTTTCATAGACAATGTCTAATGAAGCAGGTTGTTGCTTATAAATGCTCATGTCTCTCTGAACTAATTAGTATCCAAGGTGCCACCCTGCTCTACCTTCTGCCTGACTTCAGGCTGATTCAGGCCAACCCCCTCTGTGACCATGGCAGGATATGAGGCATGTGGGGCACAGCCAGTTTCAATAGGACCTTATTTGTTAGACCCCATCCAATGCCACCGAGCATGGGCTGCCAGTCTTAAGGCCCCAAAATACTTGTGGATGAATTCTGCAGGCATGGGGCATTGCCAGCTATGACAGCTTCTCAGCAAGCACACTGGATCTGTTTAATTTACAGACATATTTGAGTAACTTTGTCATCAGCCCACAAACTTTTTTCTCCATCTATTGCTGTATATTACCTTCAAGGCCTCTTCTTCTGGATCCTTGGCTCTGGCTGTATAAATGACGGTATGCGCTAAGGTGTCCTCTGCAACCCACACTTCCATCACTGCAAGACAGAAATTCAATGAGCCTAGTCTTGAATTCGTGCTGTAACTCTCAGGCTGACTTGTGCTAAGACAAGATCAGAATCGGACCCCGTGACCCACGCCTGTTGAATGCTATGTGCGAGTGCTTTGTACCTCGGCCGGGCTGAGCTAGTGCTCCGGTGAAGAAGGGGGCTTCGTTGACATTGGAAATCTGCACGAAGATTGTCTGAGAAGCTGATCTCCCCACCGTGTCTTTCACCAGTATCACAAGCGAGTAAAGTGCCACGGTTTCAAAATCCAGCTTGGGCAGCGTTGTCGTCGTTAGCTGGGACCAAGAGAGGAAAGCGTTACAGTGCTTGGAAATGGCAATTGAATAAAATATGCTCATTAGCACAAAACACTAGAGCTTATAAACCCTTGATCTCCTGCATTTTTTATCTGGCCCCTCAGGAGGGCCAGGGAAATATTTTTAAAAATGAATTATGGGCACATAAAGGTAAGGCTGCATTATTGCATTGTCTTTCCAGCTTGCGCGCACAGCCAGTGGCAAATACAGTAGCAGAGTAAACACACAGGACCAGGAAAAATTAATGAGATTTTTACCATTGAGAATAATGAGAACAGGATTAGACCTCAAACCAGCATCCTCAGTGTATCTCCTCATTACATACTCTGTGCCATTTCTGTAGCTAATCACAGTCAAAGCTATGGACAGGTAGCAATTTGAAAATTATATAACCAGAATGCTGCTTGTCTCATTTACATTGATGTATCTATGTAATCTCGGTGTTTCAGTCCTTTAGTGTTATTTTGCTGTGAAATTGCTACTCTCGCCTCAAACTGACTGCCCAGCTCCCCCCCTCCTCAATGAGATGAGTAATTTTAACGCAAACAAGCAAAGGAAGGAAGCTTAACAATGGGTAACGATAGAATAATGCAGAAATAGGAAGGTAGAGTTAACTTTCTAACCCTTTGCAAAATGGCAAGATAAACCCTAACAAGGGTAATTTGCTCTGTTCTCTGTATGGACACCCAGTTTCACTGCACCATATATTTAACGGGATCGTTTACTATCATCACTGATGCTTCAGCAAAGTATTGGCAGCCTGTTTTCTAAAGCGAGTGTGACCGTGACCAATGCGTGTTTCTGTGTTCATTCAGATGATGGCTCCTTGCAGCAGAGGTTTTGAACTTGTTGCTTCTAAAAAGGCAGTTTAATGTGTTGCTTTGGTCTTTTACAGCTGCAAAGAGGTGGTCAGAGTGTGCCAGATGGCAAATTGTTGCTCTGCACTTTAAACAAGAGACTCTAGTTGTGGGGCATGACTAGATATTTGGGACACACTTACTTCCCATTGATTTGTAGCTTTGGGGGTGATGATAAATGGATGCACGACTGGGTTGGCATTCGCAATAACTGGCTCTCCAACGAATGAACCGGGAGGAGAAGCGGTGATGGTGATGGTGGTAACTACCGTGTGCTCTGGTGCATTTTCTGCCACGGGCCTGGGGTTCGCAGCAGTTAAATTGAGCAGTGCTAGAAAACCTACGAGAGAAGAGGGCAGATGTTGATGTGTTTTATAGGAAAAAAATAAAATAATGCAGCCCAATTTCTCTGGAGTCCCCAGGGTTTGTTAAAGCTTAACAAACAGGAACGAAAGTTAGGCTCTGAGGTCAGTCTTTTGCAGGTCTCTGCCCGTCTGGGTTGGGGCTGTCAGAGGACCCCTAGCAAGGTGGAAAGCCATGAAAAGCAATGCTGAGGCAGATCTGCTGCAAATTGCATTCGGGTGGGACCCTGTCACGGGAGTTTTCAGGTCCCGAGGCACAGAGGCGCCCTGAAAACGTACTAAATGGATTTTGCCAGCTGAAATGATGATTGCTAAAGCAAAACGGGATGCACGCTAAAGGGGAAAAGCAGCCAGCCTTAGGTGTGTGGGCAGGGCCGGACCTGGGGCTTTGTCTGGGGGATTTGGACTAGCTGTAGATTAGCCAGGCAGACTCAGATCCTGCCGTGCGTGATTGCTCACGCCTCTCTTAGGTTCTGAGAGCGTTTCTCTAAACGTCCTTGCCTCTCAAGTTTCAGCGATAAGGCCAGACTTTCCTCTTATGCAACGGAGTATTTACCCAGTTGAAGCCTGTGGAGTTACACGAGAGATTTCCTACATTTACCGGCGTGCAAGCAAGGAAAGAGCAGGTTCTTCCTCGTTGTTTGATGCACTTACAAACATAGGCAGGCAAAGTTGGATGAGTTCAGGGGAACACGTAAGCATGATTTAAATTCACAAGATAGTCTCATCAGCCAAATCATTTTTTGGCTGCACTCGCAGCATGGCTAATAGTAATAGTAATAATAATGTTTCCGGGGTATTGGTTGTAGCCATGTTGGTCTAGGATACAGGCAGACAAGGTTCTTTGGGTCCATCTGATATCTTTTATTAAACCAACTAAATTAATTGGTTAAATTGACCCAAAGAATTGTCTGCCAATAATAATAATATTAATAGCCACCCTTTCCCATACAAAATTGCTCTACATTGCAGGACTTATAGGTTTGTTAGGACCAAACTATCCAACATGTCCTATATGTAATTGGATCACAAGTTAATCCACTGTTTCATGGATATTACCATCCTTTTTTACCAATTAGCTGCCAAAACTA
Source organism: Alligator mississippiensis (assembly GCF_030867095.1). Classification (NCBI taxonomy): domain Eukaryota; kingdom Metazoa; phylum Chordata; order Crocodylia; family Alligatoridae; genus Alligator; species Alligator mississippiensis. The sequence continues at coordinate 3,358,860 of NC_081835.1, forward strand.
TGGATTAAACTCTCCCAGTGGAAAAGCACTGCGCAGATAGGATTCTGTGCTCAGTGAAACGATTCCTCACGAGTTGTATTTGATCCCAGCATTTCTATTGCTTTTCCATATTTTCATGGAGGGGGTTGACCCTGTGCCCCAACTTTCAGTATCCTGGTTCAGGAAAATGCGACTGTTTCTGGAAAAGGTGCTATTCGATACGAGGTCAGCCTGACAAGACTCAGCCTCCTAGAGATAACAACCTAATTCTATGTGACATTGATGTGAGCTCTCTAAACAGTAGCGCAATAATTAAATGCTAACTTTGTTTGCACTGAATTTCTCCAACTGCCGGTGTAGTCAATTATGGTAGATTAAATCAGATGTAAGCCGACAGGACGCAATCATTTTGAACTGAGCAAATCAATCAACGCAAATAAACATTATTAAAGCACATAGATGACAGGTGCTAGCCAAAGCCCATTGCAGAGGATGAGAGAGGCTCCTCTGGACTTCATCTGAGATGTGGATCACACTTGAGGGTTAACAGATTCCCCCAGATGAGGGATTTGATGGAGGGGTTTTGCACGGCACTCTCAACTGAGAGCTGAGAAACGGGACAAAAGCCCAAATATTTGCTTATTTCCAGAGGCTTCAGCCCATCTCCAATTTACATACGCATGGACTCAGCTCTGTGGGGGTGGCCATCCAGCCACTTCACCTGAAATCTAGACGCTTGCATTTTTGCTGCTGACTCAAACTATTACCTGAAATGTCCACGGCATGCTAATTAATAATTTTTGCTTTTGTGTTTTTTGTTTTAAATTGCCAATACTATTTTTTTCATGAATGCTAACGAGGTAGAATTGATCTGACAACACCGATCAGATTTATAAAGCATGAATCAGAAATCTGCATACTGACCTGGAGCCGAATCCAACCAAAGAAGAATGATGAAAATATAATGCATTCTCTTTTTAATACGGTTCCCGCTGACTGCTCTCAAGCTTGTTTCGGTGCCTTCCCCTGTGCCTGACTTTCGGTCAGTAAGTGGGATGGGAGGCTTCCACGACATTTAATAGGAAATATTGTTCCGGGCGGCATTGTCTCTTTCCAGGTGCTCTGTCTAAACTTGTCACTTGCTCATGCTATCAGCAAGCAACCATCTTTAGTTACAGCTTAAATGTTTTCCCTGCTTTGTTTTTTATTGTATTTTTTTTTGTTCGTTTGTTTGGTTGGTTTGTTTTCAGCAAAATACAATACTTGAGGAAAAATATTTGCTGTGGAATAGTAGTCAGCACAAACAGAATTAACACAGCAGCTTAAGTTTGTAGATTAATTTTGTAAAATGAGATTTAAGCTTTAATAGGGTGTTTGAGGTAAGAGTTGCTGGAAAATCATTAGCAAACAACCTGCCCTGCTAACTCATAAATTGCATGCTCTTGCTTGTGCCAAAACAGTGTGCTAACGAAGCTAATTTGTTTCACAAAGCACAGTGCGTGATTACCACTGTCTCCAGATGATGTAACACTGGTTTGTTGAGAAATATGACGTGATATCCTGTTCTTAGTGGCCTGGTCCTTTCCCCACTAAGAGAAACCTGCCTTTTAAATTCTCCTGCTGACCGCACTCTTTATCTAATGACCGCCTGAGGTCCTGTCCAACCCTCGCTTTCTGTGATTTCAAGCAGATTGGCCAGGTGTAAAAAGTTGGTAAACTCCTGTCCCTGCTGTGCCTCTGCATTGTCTGTTGTTATACCCAAGACATCTCAATCAAGAAAACAAATTCAGCAGCTTTTGGTCAGGTACCCTAGCGCTCCGGGCTTGAGTGACCCGTCACTGAAATGACACCAGTCCCAAAATGGCACGTTTCATAGATTCATAGATTCATAGATGTTAGGGTCGGAAGGGACCTCAATAGATCATCGAGTCCGACCCCCTGCATAAGCAGGAAAGAGTGCTGGGTCTAGATGACCCCAGCTAGATGCTCATCTAACCTCCTCTTGAAGACCCCCAGGGTAGGGGAGAGCACCACCTCCCTTGGGAGCCCGTTCCAGACCTTGGCCACTCGAACTGTGAAGAAGTTCTTCCTAATGTCCAGTCTAAATCTGCTCTCTGCTAGCTTGTGGCCATTGTTTCTTGTAACCCCCGGGGGCGCCTTGGTGAATAAAACCTCACCAATTCCCTTCTGTGCCCCCGTGATGAACTTATAGGCAGCCACAAGGTCGCCTCTCAACCTTCTCTTGCGGAGGCTGAACAGGTCCAGTTTCTCTAGTCTCTCCTCGTAGGGCTTGGTCTGCAGGCCCTTGACCATACGAGTGGCCCTTCTCTGGACCCTCTCCAGGTTATCCACATCCCTCTTGAAGTGTGGCGCCCAGAATTGCACACAGTATTCCAACTGCAGTCTGACCAGCGCCCGATAGAGGGGAAGTATCACCTCCCTGGACCTATTTGTCATGCATCTGCTGATGCATGATAAAGTGCCATTGGCTTTTCTGATGGCTTCGTCACACTGCCGGCTCATGTTCATCTTGGAGTCCACTAGGACTCCAAGATCCCTTTCCACCTCTGTGCCACCCAGCAGGTCATTCCCTAGGCTGTAGGTGTGCTGGACATTTTTCCTCCCTAGGTGCAGCACTTTGCATTTCTCCTTGTTGAACTGCATCCTGTTGTTTTCTGCCCACTTGTCCAACCTGTCCAGGTCTGCCTGCAGCTGTTCCCTGCCCTCCGGTGTGTCCACTTCTCCCCATAGCTTTGTGTCATCTGCAAACTTGGACAGAGTACACTTCACTCCCTCGTCCAAGTCACTGATGAAGACATTAAAGAGTATCGGTCCAAGGACCGAGCCCTGCGGGACCCCACTGATCACACCCTTCCAGGTCGAGACCGACCCATCCACCACGTTGGGGCCATCTTTTGCCTTTTCCACATATCCTGCTGAGACAGCTCACATAAATATAGTTATAAATGTGCCCACGTACAAAGAGAACTGGGGCCCTACCCAGCCAAACTGTCTTCACTGGGGGCTGCATCCTCTGAACGTGCATTGGTGTACCAGGCCTGCAATCCCCATGCCCCTGGAGAAGTAGATCTACGTGCCAGTGCACAGTAAGCTGGCTGTTTAGCATCAATGGATAGACCAATTATTATGCATGCTAGGAGCTATACCAACATGCAGATATCCATCTATGCATGCTTCAACCTTGCACAGGTGTGCAAGGCATGGAGAACCCAGATCCTGTAATGGACATGAAAGATCCTGTGGTATTTTCAAAGCTGCAATATTTCCTCTCCCTCCCTCCCTCTCTTGGGCTTTCTACCCTGGGGGTGATGGCAGGTATGATGCACATATTGACCTTCATCCTGAAAACATCTGTAGTTAGGCTGAAGTTCTTCCAGGGGAACAGTTCCATTTCTTTCAATGGGACAGTTCATCCACCTGCATAAATGCTTTTAGGATGAGGACCAGGAGCTATAAGCAAGCATTGGAATAAAGGGCACTACTTACAGGACAATGCTATTATAAGTTATAATTTCACAAGGAGGAAGCATCTTTGACCACCTGAAACCTGAGAGACTGTTCCTGCCTTTCTTTTGCATCATCACAGAGCCTCACAACAGAGCTCAGAGACACCCCACCAGCTAAGAAATGCTTGCCCAGAGGAGTCTTCCCTCTATTGACTCTTCTGTGAAATCCTAGGAAATATGAACTTTCATGTCTACCCAGGAGAACTGTTACAAGCTTTTCTCCGATGCCTGATGAAGGGTGTTTGTTCCTGAAAGCTTGCAATTAAACAATTCTTTTTTTTTTTTTTTTTGCAAAAATCTAGTCGGTCTTATAAAAGATATTGCCTGTACCATGAGTCCTGATTGCTTTTTCCTCTAAACCAATACAGCCATGACCTGGATACCTGACATTATAATTCTTAACACTTTCTGTCTTCAACTCGCAGTAAAAGCCAGCAGAATACCAAATGCGGGAGAATAGAATAGGGTCCGTGTGCTGCCTGCAAAAGAAAAGAGAAACGTGAAACCTCTCAGGGAACAAAAAAAGCCAAAAGCAGCTATTACACTGTCTGATTCAAATGAATTATGTAGCCTTTGAGGGGCAGGGTTTGATCTAAAATACCGTTTGAATACAATTCTATACCATCATGCTGAATGCGTCTTGCAGAATGTGCATGAGTTGTATGTAAAAATACCGCTACGAATCCCTGCTAGACTGGGGAAAATCCGCGGCAAGATTAGTCTCTGCTACCACCTGGTGTTGGGAAAATACAAGTGCAAACTTGCCTCTGGACCAGAAGGATGTTGCATTTGATTTATGCCAGAGTCAGCCCATTATTCTGTATGGGATGAAATAGTCCCGTCCAGTTTCTGCCCTGAGTTCGGCACGATGCGTTCTGTGTGTCAGCCTGGAACAGACCCCTGCATCGGTGGCTAACTCGGTGTTTCTTGGTCCCACAAGTGATTCCTTCCTGGTTAAGCCTTATGCCCCATTGGCTTTGCTTTAGATTTCTTCTGCAGCAGGGGAAGAGGGACCTGTGGCTGAATGAGTGGGAGAAGAGGGGATATTTTTTTTCCAGAGGAGGTTGGGCCTTAAACTCTGCAATTTGTTTCTTTGGGATTCACTTTGTTAGTATAAAGTGATGGAGTTAGGGAGGAAAAAGCTTTGCCTCTAAAGCGTCATCCCTGCAGGGCTAGGTTTTCCATGCTCCCAGAACCTCAGGGTCCCAATCCTTTAGGGGTTACCGTATTAAGACAGGCTGAAATGCAGCTCACTCCAGACATGCTTGCCATCATACTAAAATGTCATGTGCTTGCCAGTCACCAGGAAACATTTAGCTGCTTATTGCCAAATTTCTCACAGCTCTGCTGAATTTATTATCTCTTCCCAGTCACGATTTTTCAGCAGGCTGTTTCTCACAGTGGTCACCGACGCATTTGCAAGTTGGCAGAGAAGAAATACCTTACCCCGGGCTCGTGGCAGATCTGAGATCTAAGTGCTGGGTTCATCATCAGCGAGCCTGTTGGGATGTCTGTAGGTATCGAAGTGAAGTCTCTACTAGTCAATTAGCTTGAGGTGAAGGGACCATGAACTATAGGCAAATGCGCTCCTCTGACTCTCTGGGGCCTACTTGAAAGAGCCTGGCAATGCTAAGAGGCAGCTAGCTACAAAGAAAACTGGTCAAGCAAAAGCAAGATTGCAAGGTAAGTCATATTAATGTAGTGTGGTAATTGCATTTAGCGTATTAATTGCATCCTAGACCTTAAATGCTGGAGTCTGCAAGTGAGAGAGGAACAGTGGAAAATCCCTGGTCAGACCCAGTTCAATCTCCCTTTCAGCATCTGCTCTCTGCCGCTGCATGACACAGGAGACTGAGCAAGAGGGACCCAGGGTCTGGCCCAGTAAATAGCAGGTCTTGTGGTCTAGTACCTCCATGATCTAGTAGATAGCAAGGAGATGCTTATGAGCCATGTGATGATGCATCGTTCTTTAAAGGGGAAGAGTCTTTGTTTAATTTTCATCTTGTGCTTTAAAGCAAGGAAAAATCCTGTGTTGGGAGAGCAAGAGAGCCTACGAGACATTCAAAGAAGATTTCAAATCCTACTGGATTGCTGATGGTGTTGTCTGAAGCCACTCCTAATGCAAACAAAACCAATTTATTCACTCCTGCCTGAAGTCAGTGGTTAAAATTGGATTTGAAGCTTAAAAATAAGTTTATGTAGTCAGCTAGCATTGGATTTTCATGTTACCAGATTCTAAGCATGAAGCTTGGGGGATTAATCCATTTTATTAGTTTGGTAGAGTTGATGTTTTATATACAACTTAAAGTTAAATGAAGTGTTGTTCTTCCATTGCTCACCTCGCAGCAAAAAGTTCAGTCAAGCAAGAGAAAAACTTGGGAGTTTCTTGATTTTGCAGAAATCACAAATGAAAAATGCTCAGGAAATGTTCAAAATGAAGTTCAGCTCCATCAGGAGGCAGTGGGCCAAGTGTTAATCCAACTTTCCCCTGATTTCAAGGAAGCCAGGACCTTGCCCATGAGTGGTCTTGCAAGGTCTCGGCATCTATCCGGTTTAGGTCTGGTGTTAGACGCATGGTTGTTGAATACCATTTAACTGTGTTTCAAGCAAACAATTTCTTTAATTCTGTGCCTGAAACATATAAATTAGCAATGAGTCATCTCTGTTTGATTCAGGTGGCAGAGCGCTGTGTCGACAAACTTGGTGAATCAAAATGTCCTGGTACCAAATGAAGATGCCTCCTCCAGCAGAAGCAACTCGGCGTGCCTTGAAAACCAGGGGAATAAGAAAAGGGATTTATGGTGCAAATGAAGATGGCCCTGAGAAAAATGCTCCCCGTCTATTAAAGGGCACATAAGAAATCCAGACCGTAAGGTGGTGGCCCCATGAACTCAGCTGGGCCCAGGGCACTGGGCTCTTCCCAGGGATAGTCAAAGAGTTGCCATCTCTAAGGGGATTATCAAGGAAGCAAACGCAGAAGCTGACCCAGAATGGTAATCAAACAATTCAGCCCATCCTATTCTGTACGGTACTATCCAGGAATGTAAAACTGGGTTCACAAGAATGAACCTGGATATGAAACCATTACTAGCCTGGAGCAAGCGCCCCAAATTTTCAGAGGTATGAAAACAACTGCACTTACAATGCAGCAGTTCTGAGTTTAAGGTTTGCAAGAGTGCACTTCCGAATCCCAGTTTTTTTTAGGTAACCAGTGATAAACTGCTGCACCTTCAGATAAGCACAGTTAAAACACATTTCAGAACTGCTGTAGGATGGTTGTGATCCCATTGGTGTCTGTCAGATACGTTGCTCGATATGATAAATGTCCCCTGGCAGCTCCACCAAGTAAGATGTAGTTGCTGACTGACAGCTTTTTCCTTTCATTGTGCCGTGCTTCTGATGTGAATGGTGTGGAACAGTTTCTGCCCACCTAAGTCAGAGTTAGAAACTATCAGCTCTGTGGTTGTAGCAAATAACAGCATTTTATCATAAACCTCTTCGTTCCAAGTCACCAGCTATTCTGGCCTTCATTTCTGCAGCTGATTCTTTAATATGCCATGTTATACTGTTAATATGCTGGATGGAACAAGCCTCAGCGTTTGGCATAAGATCACCGATAGCATCATGAATGGAGACTATGGGGCTCTGTGTGAAGTTTTCATATGACTCGGGCACTCGGACCAAGATGCCTCACAGGTTCTGAAGTGCTTCGTTTCATTTCCCCACAACCGTGACAGCCAGATTTTTACTTTTTTAAATCAAAAGCTGTACAGAGATGATGAGCTGCATGAGTCTGAAGACAGGCAGAAGCCAGGACAGGGTGGCACCACAGAGACGAAAGCATCAAAAGCTGAGATCCTCTTTTTATAGCATCACGTGAAACCCTGAGGTTATAAAACAATCAATAGGTATCATGGAGCCTGCAGTAAAAATGGGGAGAAGCTTTTCAAACAAGTTTTTATTCCATGACAAAACATCCAGTAAGATATCCCTTTCAATGCAAAAAGCTTTATGAAAAATGGTCAAACTTAACCTAATTCTTTTTTTTTTTTCTTAAAAATGAAATCATTTCTTTTTAAAAGAAGCCCAACCTCCTGGGACAATCAGCCCCTTCCACAGGCATCCATGCGTCTACAAATTACGTGGAGTGAATGACCTGTGCTCCCATGGAGAATATCAAAGAGAGCGGGCTCTTTCTACCTGACATGCCCGAGGTTCATAAATATTCTGAATTGACTCCGTTTGTGGCACCCTGGGCTGCAGCTGCAAATCACGATGCTGGTCCTGTGACACCTCTTTGAGAATAACAGACACTCGCCTTCCATCAAGGAGACCCTGGTGTTAGCGCTGGGACGTAAGCTAGTTTGGTTACTGGAGTCAGTGACAGATAACAGCTGTCTCTGCCTGGGAGTAGCAAGTGAAAAGATGTCTTACTGATCCCAGCAGCCAGCCGCAGTGAGTACTGCCAGCCGATAGGCATGGGGCACGTGCATCGGCCCAGAGGAAGAGGGTTATCTAAAGCAAACAAATGACTGTGCCTTGAATGGGGCTTCTAGCTGCGTGCACCTTGCTTTTCTCAGAAACCGGACAACGAATTGTGTACTCGGCTCTGTGGAAGCACTAAACTCTCTCCCTTTCTCTCAAAGCAGTGATTCAGCTGGATGCGAACGTCGTTGAGGAGCAAGCAGAGAGGAGAGCTGGGGGAAACAGAGTCACGAGAGCCAGGCAAATGAGATGCCCAGGCTCCAAAAGGTTTGTATGAACAAATCTTACATAAATGGGATGCAGAAATTTACAGGTGTAAATGCAGAGTTTCAGCAACTCAAGTTAACTTTTAGCCCCGTGTGATGTCTTGCTGGGATACAGGTGGGTGGGAAGATGGAAACAGGCTCCTAAGGCTTGGATGTGATATGTTTTTCCAACCTGGCTAGAACGGCAGCAACAGAAGTGAACTCTTTGATGGATTCCTACCAGCAGCTACATTACATCGCATTGTATTGTGATTTGCATTGATTGCATCCTTCCCTGCTCCCACCGGAGAGGAACCGGGCCGCTGTGATGCACGACCTCCAGTGAGATGCTTTTCTGCCAGCAGTTCTGGGAGGCAGAGAGCGGCCTGCTGCAGTGACAGGGCCACAGGCTCCCAAAAGGCCTGACTGCAGGAAAGCAGGAGCATCGGCGTCTGGGCGATGCGTGGATGGGCCAGGATTGCAGCTGGCAAGCATGTTTGAACAAATCAGTTGTTGCCAAAAGAATGGCCTCGCTAGAAGAGAACAGGGGTGTAGGTTGCAGCCGTGTTGGTCTAAGGACAAAGGCAGACAAGGTTCTTTGGGTAAATCTGGTATCTTTTATTTGACCAACTCAAATAGTTGGAAAAAATTCATCTTTGCAAGCTTTTGGGTATAGATACCCTTCATCAGGCAGAGGAAGCACCTGTAGTTGGTGTGCTCTTCCTGGGTGGAATGAATAGAAGAGAACAGCAATTGGGGACTCAGGGCAGAGGCGATATCTTTTATTAGGCCAACTAGATTTTTGCAAAAGCAATTCTTTAATTGCAAGATTTTGGGTGCAAACACCCTTCATCAAGCATTGGAGAGAAGACTGTAAAAGTTCTCCTGGGTAGAAATGAAAGTTCATATTTCATAGGAGAGTGGATGGTGGTAGAATCTCCTGTTTGGAAAAGTTCATTTTATATGCAGGGTAGGCTCAGAGACAAGTTGGAGTAGTCTGTTTACCTCGAAGTTTGTTGGTGAGCAGGATGTGTTCATATTTCCTTCTGGTTTGGTGTTTCATATTTCACAGAGGAGTTCATAGATTGTCACATCAAGGTATGTCCTCAGCATTTTCCCATTGTTCCCCCCCCAGTGCAACTGGGAAATTAAACACAGAGGCTTTTCAGGTTTGGCTTTCCACGTGTATTTCCCTGTGCTGCTTTTTGGCTTTTCCACAGCAAACTGGAAAGGGAGAAACGGAGATGGGGGGAGGAGAGGAGAAGGAAAAACCATGAGTGCTGAAAACCTGTAAGACTTCAAAGATGAGCGTCCTCAATAAAAATCCCTGTGAGCATCGGTGACCAAGCAGGAAGTAGTTCCTTTGGGAAATCTGCAGAGGGAAAGTGACCCTGGCATTTTCCACATCAGACTTTCTATCCTCAACCTGCTCTGGCTTTGTGGGCAAGTGGGACCAGTGCCTCCTGCTCGCTCCCCCTCAGGCTGGGCCAGCACTTTGAGTGGTGCCTTTTTGCAGGGTCACTACACCTTTGTGATAGCGTGACATCCTCCCTCCTAGTTGGTTTTTGTTATGGTTGCTTGTGTTTTTCCGAGCAGCTAGAGCAAAAAGCCAACCTCTCTTGCCCTCTGTCAATGGCTTGTCTCTCCCTTTCCCTGCTTGCAATGCCAGCTCCCTCACAAAGGGAGGGTGGGAGGATTGGAAGCATTTTCTTTAGTTAATCATTAGCCTTGAGACTTGGAGCGTCCCTTCAGCAGTCTGATTTGAGATCCTCCCATTTGGATCTTGCACTAAAACCCCTCCATAATTGGAGGTGACTGCTCAGTTAAGAACTCAAAAAGCGAGCTTTCAAAAGAGTGAGCTGGAAGCAAAAGGCGAGACTCCATTAGCCTTGGGTACCTCCCTCTGAGAAGGTCAAGAGATGAGGAAAAGCCCTTCCCCTTTCTCCAGGGTCCTGGTGGAAGTGAGTTCACTTGCAAGACAGCCAGTGGATATCATTTAGCATCTTCTGTGTCTATTTTGACGTGACAATTGCAATCCTCTTGAACTGGAGCTCTGTTCCCAGTGCAATCATGCAATCCTTGTCCTGCTCAAGGCAGGATTGGGGATTGCCCCTGTGTGAATCCTCCTGGGCAAAGCTTTGCCTCACCTGCACTGAGGAAGTTCCCGTAATGGAGATGCCACCGCCTCTCTGTTCCAGTGCTGAATCATGTCCCTGGTTAGAGAGTTTGCCAAGGGGACAAGGCACCAGTTAAGTCCATCCCAAGCCTTTCTCACCCCCCTCAAGCAGCCTGTTCCTCTCACGGCTCTGTCCATTTTCTAACTGGGACTTGCACAGTCCTGCTGCATTCAAAAGCAAAGAGGCTTGTGCGGGAGAGTCTAGCACACTGCTTCTCAGCCTTTCTGGACTCAAGGTACTATAGAGGTACCACTGTAATGCTGGCAAAATGAGTAGCATCCAATTTCAGAAACTAATTTATAGATTATAGTGCTTATTTCCTTGCAGAGGGGTCTGGCAGTGGGGACAGGAGATCGTCCAGGCAGGGAAAAGCCTGATCCTGTGCTTATCTCCTAACACCTCGCTTATCTCCTTGCACCTCTTCAAAAAATCTGGTGGCACCCCAGGGTGCCCTGGCACCCTGGCTAAGAATCACTGCTCTAGCATTTGGCCATCCAACTGCCCATTTTGTATTTCTGGAACTCTTCATCTTAACCATAGTCTGGGATGACTCCACCAAAGGCAGAAGCATAAGGTTAATACAATACAGACATCTTGTGGATTGGGAAGCACTTTTTTCACTTAATTATACAGTTACTTGACCTGCAAGAGAGGTTAATAAACCAGACATCCTGTGGATTAGAAAAGCAAAGTTGCGTTTAGAGATGCCTTCGTCTTTTACTCCCTTGCATAGTAAGTTAATGCGCAGCTAAGAGGGAGTTGAGGATTTATTCAAGGATTAGAAAGACTGACACAGCTGTCTGTCTTCTGGAGGTATGGTTGCTACCCATCCCTATTTCATCATGAGACCCAATTTTTCGGCCGCGAGTCTCACGTCCTGGTTTGATCTTGCAGATTTTAACAATCAAACACTTGTTAAAGCTTTCTGTAGCTTCTAGAGACATCCATTTATACAATATTTTCAACACAGTGCTATTCAAAGGCATTGTTAGAAGCTTTCTAGAGTGACTGTCAAAGGAAAAGATCAAGAGGTTTCGAGAGGAAGTGAGCTGACTCAGTGTGTGAGATGGAAGGGAAAACTCATACAGATGGGGCAGTTCAAGGGCAAAAACATCTAACAGCTTTGGAGAATTGGTATGGAGGTAAGTAGAGGAGTAGGGAGATGTGAGATCAATGAAGCAGGGGAGAATTGCAACAACTGGCTGGAAAAGCAGAAGTATGAATGTGACTGACATTTTAAATGACTCTTTTAAAATGAAGGTGACACAAGATGGGGATGTCCTAAATCTGTTTTTGGAGCAAGAGAAATCAGTCAGTGCTGCAGCCTGGTAGATTCCCTAGAGTCTGGAGCAGGGACAAAGGGCTTGGACATGATGTAGTTGAACTGGTGCAGTTAGCCTTTATACCTGTGCAAACAAGGAATGGATGTGCAGTGTACAGCCCTGTACCCACGTAACTTGAATGCGATTATACAACTATCCTGGGAAAGATCAGGAGTAAAACTACACTAGTGTAAGTCATACCGTGGGTTCCTGCAGCTCCCTGGGAGTAGCAGTTTGTTCTAGGCCAGGGCTGTCCAACTGGTAGCCTGCAGGCTACAGGCAGCCTTAGCCGTTGGCTCTAGTAGCAGCGGGAGTCTCCAGCCTTCCCGTAGTGACAAGGTGCTGTAATAGCACCTACTGCAAGCTTCAACTTCAGGTTAATTGCTCATCTGTCTGCTCTAGATCCCAATGTACAAAACCAATGTCAGTCACTCCGGTGCACATATTGAGTGTTCCCTGAGAACATCCTAGGAGAGAGAACTGAGTGAAATACAGACTGGAGGAAAGGGGGATCAAGAAGCAAAAGTCTTCAGGGAAGTCTATGGGAAATGATGAAAGGCATTTTTAACACCTGCTTGCCTAGCCAAGCCATATTCTCTCCTAGCATCTAATCAGTGCATCATCCTGCATGTCCTGTACCCTTAAAAGGGCTTAGCAGGGATATATCTTACTCACAAGAAGGGTCTCATGTATGCTGCCATCAGTAGCACATCAACAGCAAGTGAACTTGCATTTAATTTACTCCTGTTCCATAGTGCCATTCAGTGCACGGCCTTGGGACATCCTACCAGACATGCAAGGTACCATGTTGGACATGCAGCTAGCAACCCACTGCTGGAGCCCCATTCCCTTCTCACAGCCTCTTCAAGGTGATGACCACTCCAGGGCCAGCCCTATTCCTTCTCCTCTTGTAATGTCCCACGTCATCTGTATCCATTTGTTGTCTTTTTGCCTTACTGGGAGCTGTTTGAGGCAGCTTTGAAGTTTTGTTTGTACAGCACCTTGCGCAGGGGGGGGCTCTCCTCCATGTTTAGGGTTCAAAGCAGTCACTGTGTTACAAATTACAAGTAATGAATCAGATTTTTAACCGGTTCAGGTTGAGCTAACTAAGAACAAATGCTTAAAAACAAGGCATTTGTGGAAAGAGGAAGAATTGCTTTCCCTTGAAGCTGCTGCATATTCACCGTGTTTAATGTTTTAATATTTGGGTTTTTCCCATATTTGCATGTTGCATATGATGCAAAATAGTTATGATTTTCATTCTTCCAAAGAAGTGCCAGCCATTCTCATCTGAATACTTTTTACTGTCATCTGGTTCCTTCTCTGTCAAAAAAAAAAAAAAAGAAGAAACTTTCTACACTTTAAAAGTAAAAAGAATGGGCAAAAAGTATGGCACCATTCAAATACGACTGTTGGAAAGCTTGAAATGCAGGTACCTAAAATAAAACTCATTTAATCTGCTCTCCATTGCTATCTAAAATCCTTCAGGCTGTATTTTTGCAATTTCCTTAGCTGGCTGCATCCATCCTCAGATTACCATGGTTTCACAAAGGGACAGCAATTCTGTTACTGGCAGTAGTGTCACAATGACCTCTTTTTCTGTCTGGAGATAAAATTACACCACATATGGCTTGGCCAGAATTTTTAATTTAAAAAGCACAAGTTCCTCATCTCTGTGTAATAGTTCGATTCTTTTCCTCTTTAGTTGCTTGCTCTTTGCAAGAAAGGGTAGTAACTTGTTATTAAAAAAAAATCTCTAGTGTAGAAAACAGCTTTTTCCTTTCTCAAATCATCTCTAGGTCTCCTTTTTGCTATTTCATGTCCATGTGGCAGTGGAAGTAGGGTGCTGTTTCTTGGCAACCAATAGCCTTCCTATTTAGGCAGAGCAGCTTAAAAGGGAGGCAACAATATTAAGAGTAAATTTAATTTCTGAAAATGTAATTTGGCATTCAGTTGGGATCCGAAGTAGGCTTGTGTGTGCGAATGTGGAGCAACATAAGTAAGCAGTAGCACAGTGGGATGCATCTCCAGAAGATGAGGATGAAACATTAGCAATCAGTCAGCTGTGATGCAAGGATGAATGCAATCAGGACAATGGTGGGAAGTCCAGCATGTTTTTCGGAGATCCTTTTGAGAGAGCTGGGGAGTCTGTAGTGGTATAGGCTACTTCTACACAGAAAGAGACACAAACTAGTGACCAAAGCTTAGAAATATGAGAACAAAGATATTGAACTTGTACAGGTGGCTAGTGAGGCTACTTGTAGGTAACTGTCACAATCAGTTGGTGATTTTAAATGTCATTAATTGTCTTTAAACCAAATCAGGTTTTCATAGGCATGATTATAGTCACCATCTCTTGCAGTTGAGTTAAATTAGGAGATCTTGACTTCTTTGGGTATTAGCTATTTCAGTATTGTATCACCATACATTGAACGGCAAGTTACAGTCTTCTGCTTGGATGCCACTCAAACCACTTATCTTCTGTCTCACGGACAGATAATCTGCTCCTCAATCCATACGTTTCAGTGACTGTCTTTCATTTTCCTTTGTCCCTCCCTTCACCAGGTTGACAGTCTTTTTAGAAAAAGTGACCAACAAATCCATAAATTTACTGGCAGAGAGACGCGGAATGCAAGTTTCTGGGAGATGAGATACTTCAATCATCTAAGCAATTTCAAAGAGTTCCAAATGAACCATGGGGAAGTATAAACTGAAAAACATGCATCTTCCATGTACATGCTGCTGCTAAAGCCTGTTTAGATGGTAAGAACAATTAAGATTTCAACTTACTGTGTTAATGAGGATGCTCTATATTTTTATGCAGGGCCTTACCAACTACAGTTAAACCTTGCTAATTTAGTCTCCATAAATTACATATCCAAGATAAAGGGTCTAATTTAGCAATCCTATAATAACGTTGCAGTTAAATTTACTGCTAAGCTTTGTTGTTCTTGCACAATATAAAATGGCTTCCAGAGGGGGAAAAATTAAATGACCCACAAGGCAGAACAATAAAGAAACAACTTGTGGTGATACTTTTTTTTTGTGAAAATTAAGCTATTATCAGTTTTCTTTGTTCCTGTTTTGGAAAAATATCAGTAAGTCTACAAGAAGCCAAGGCCGGATGCAGAAGGATTTAGGCAGCTAGATTCCATGTAAATCCTACCTCAGGCACCTCTATTCAACATTGCAATCCCCAATGCTCCCTCACAGCTTCTGCCAGACTGGAGGAGGCAGTGAAACTTCACAAGCATGCTACTTTTAGAGTTCTCCAGGCACCTGCAGTTGCATCAAGCCACATGCTATCCCTGTCTTGGCAGAGCTGAGCTAGTTCAAGTCAAGTGCTGATGGGGCTCCAGGTGTTTGTAGTCTGTGGAGTCTGCAGTTGCTGCTGCCATGTTCTTTTGACATGTGGAGGAAGAGCTGGTGCAGCCCCCCCGCCCCTCTCCTCTCCTCGCTTTGGGATTGGAGCACTCGGCCAGCAAGCAAGGACAAAGTTGAAATACTTAGCTGTGGTGGGTTCAACGCCACATTTCTTCCTACCCAAGGGAACGTGCTAAGCAGCGTGTTCAGGTGAAGGCACTCTCCGCTCCAACAGGAGAAGCAGTGTCATTGTGAAGAGTGTTAAAGTGATGTAGTAGCCAGGATATTCCAGGAACTATACAAGAGGCAAGGATTTTTGGGGATGCTATTTTTTATTGGACTGAAGAATGCCTTGTATTCAAAAGCCTGTCTATGCACTATGTCCAATAAAAGACAACATCCCAAAATTTCTCACCTCTCTGTAAAGAAAAGAATTCAAGATCAATTGGGATCCTCCTGGTTCTGTAGCTCAATAGTTAGAGCCCTTCCCTAGGGGTGGGCAAGCCAGGATCCCATGCCTGGCCCCCAGCCTGTTTATGTATTTGGTATTCAACAGTCATCAGACTCTGAACGCTAGCTGTATTCAATCCATTGCATCCTTATCTGTAGGAACACAGCATTCCAAATTATAATTAAGTTATTTCTTAGCTTGTGACCTTCGGTTGCCTTTGTGCACCATGGGGCTTGTATCTCTGATTTGAAGGCCCCACGGTGTTACCACAATACATGTAAATAAAACTAGCACAGTAAGATCATTAATGTTCTGAAGCTGCTGGAAAGGCAACACTTATGCAATATGAAAGTTATACTGTGTTAAACAAGAGTCATTGCTATTTTTTGTGAGTGGCTTCTAAGATGAATTAAATGGCTACTACATGGCAAAACTAGGAGTAAACCACTTAGCTTAGAGTCCACCAGCTAGATTCACGCACCCTGGCATCACTGGGCATCTAGAGACGTGCTCCAGAGTGGACTGGGTGGGGGAGGTGCTTTAATTAGCTACTAAACTATTTTCCTATCTTCAAAACAATCATGAGGAAATTGCTTGGAAAAATGTTTATTAATAACGCGTAAACATCTTCATTTTTAAAGACCATCCTAATGTCACACCTCACAACAAAAAGACTACAGATGTCTTAGCTCACAAGCTATTGTATTTTTTAGGCTTAATCAAATAAAATGCCTTTTACACTTTGCGTACAAAGATTATCTGCAACAATTCCATTGGCCCACTAACAAAACAAGTATTTTTTTTTAAAGAAAAATTTGAATTTGTAATCACAAGTCTAAGAGGTACCAGCTTCACTGCATGTTCGAAGCTGTAGAAATTCTCAGATAAGTCCAGAATCTAGCTACGGTTTGGTCTCTGTTTCCATTTGAGTTTCTTGGGATTCTTCTGCTTCCGAAAGTTTTTCATCATCTGTAATTCAAATTGTACCTGTTAGTCAAATACGCTCACACTTGCAAACTATACTAAAACGTAGTATTCCTGTTTAAAAAGTATGTTGCCCTCAATCTGTAGTTTAATAGTGTTAAGTACCTACGGAAAAAAAGTAATTCAGAGCTGAGACTGGCACTTACTCCTGAGCTTGTTTTGTTTCAGCTCCTGTAGCTATTACTGTATATGTTGAAAAAATATAGCAGTATTGATGCTTGAAGGTAATGACAGGATATAAGCTTGAATGATGCCTGTTGCTGATTTTACATGTCCAGAACCCTTTTTTACCACAGTAGTAATTCTAATACTTGACTCACTTGATGCTTTTCAGTGTGATTCATCTATGAGTCTCTGGTATGTCCAACTCAGAACGTTTTGTAAAGAAAGTAAATATCATTCACCCCATTTTAGACAACTAAGACGTGGACACGAAGTCCTAGCTAGTGACAGAGCTGAGAAAACAGCCTGAATCACCTGAATCCTAGTCTAGAGCCCCGTTCACCAGACTATACTGACTCTCTCATAATTCAATGTTGACAAGGTAAATTACTCAGTTGTATATTATATATATTACAGATTCAAGCAAGCATTAATAACCAATCTTCCCCTGCTACACAGCATCTAAGGGTGAAAAGTTCATCCCAATTCAACAAGGTCTGTGATACCTGGGAGACTGAAAGAGCATAAAAGCAGTTTAAAGGTGACCCTGTTCAGAAGACAACAACATAGCAGGCTCATAGAACAAAGTCTAAACAGACTTTTTATTTAGGAAAAAAAAGACTAATAAGGTACTGACAATAGTAATTGAATGTGGGCCAATAATACATAAACTTACATAAATTATGTTATATTTCCATGATAAAAGACAGTATTACTCTTAAAATGAAATGGGAAAAAAAATGCATGGATTACAGGGCTCGGTAATGCTGCCTTTTAAGTTGTCCAAGTGACTAATAAACCTATTCCAGTGAGTAGGGAGAGTGGAATTTGACCCTACATGTCTCTCATTTAGGTACAACCTACTTTCTAGAGTTTGCTGAAGTTCATGGATAGTACTCAGAAGAACATGAAACTGTTTTCGTCTCAATTCCAGCTAGAATGACAAAAAACAACACAAAGTAAATATTAGCAAATTAAGTGTACATATTCCCAAATATTTTATTGTCGATTATTTTGTAATTGAGATGAATAAATTGTATAGCAAAATAAAACTGTACCTTATCTTCAACATTTTCTTTAATGTGAGAAAGGTGTTGAAGTTCTTTTCCTAAAGCTTCTAGCTGCCTGTGCAGAAATTAAAAGTCATAGTATAAACAGTGCTTTAACTCTAATTATGCAATCATTTTGCCAATTATTGAAAAATAATTCAACTTGAGCAAAACTACAGAAAGTGAACTGCAGAATAGCTCCTATAATTGCACAATTACAAATGTATCTAGTATACTAAATAAAAATGACATTTGTGTAAAGCTCTTTCTAATGCAGGGATTAAGCTGTTATATTATATTCATGTATTACAGAAACCAAAGCCATTCAAAAACAAACCAATCCACTCGGTTGGGATGGAATCGTATACTAAGAATATGGTCTGTAAGAGCTCACTCTTGCTGTCCAACATGTTAGCAATCATTTACCAAATTATACAAAGGAAGTGCCAGAAGCAGGCTAAAGAAGATCCCAATGGTATTGTCACAAGCTTCACTCATTCACCCACCCCTTTTTGTTACAGGAGCAGTAACAGAGCAGTGCTTCAGGAGCAACCTGAGTGTTCCAGACAAGAATAAAGGAGTGGCCAGAGTGGATCAGACCAGAGGTCCATCCCATCTCTGAAAGTGGTTAAAACCAGATGCTTCAGTGGATGGCTACAGAAGCTTGCAGCAGATGCACAGTAATATTCCCTCATGTGGGCGGCAGGGTGAAACCTGACAGAAATTGACTTAAGCTCAAAAACACAATATTTAGTGCCCGTGGCAAAAGTATATTGTCATGGGCAGCATTTTATATCCTTGACACATTTAAATACCCATTTCCTTCCTGAATCCTGTTAAGTTCTTGGCCCTGACAACCTTCTCTAGCAAATGAGTTCCATAGCTTAACTAGATACATGAAGTTCAGTTTACTTACTTACGTTCCTAATTTGCTTAACTGCTTAATCATATGGTGACAGACTCATTTTTCTGCCCAGTGTTTACACTGCAACAAAAATTGTTAACTGTGTATAAGTCAAGTGTGCAGCACCATTCAGCCCCATTTTCTGATCTGTAAAATGGCTGTGCTCTCCAACCTTGGAACAACTAGAGGCCTTGGAAAATAACTGCATCTAGTCCATTTTAGAGCTGCTGTTAAAAGCCTTGCAAATGACAGCACCAGTCAGTTTGGGGGCTACTAACAGCTCAGCACTGACTGCAGTTGAGACGGGTTATTTTCTACCTAACCAGCATTGTTTGCATTAGGTTTGGGAAAATCCATAGTCTTTAAATTTTTTGTTACTTTCTAATTCTCTGGGACAGTAGCTATTAATAACAGATTACCAGTTTTGTCAGCTCAAGTCCGAAATAGCTAAGATACTGCTTCTAAATTCTTTGATGTTTAGTATGTGGGCCTGGTGATTTACTGCATTTTAAACTAAACACTTGCTCCAGCACTGCATCTGTCATCTCAATCCGAAAAATTCTCGTCTTTGTAAATAGAAAAGAATAAACCTAAGATGGACATCACCCTCAACATTCTTGCTCGTGAAGACAGGCACAAATATAATTTAGCTTTTCAGCAATGACTGTGTCTTTCTGAATTGCTTCCCTTAATCTTTGGTGAGCCAGCAGGCAGACTGATTTCTCCACACACCTGGCTTCCAGGTTGTGATATTCTTTGAAACGTTTCTTTTACATCTTTAGCTATTTATTCTTCTATCTCTTCTCATGTCTCTCTTTCTTAATGCCTGCTGTAATTCCTTTTAAGGCAGCCTGGGGCCAGCCAGTCCTGTTCAGCTGAAGACCTCTAAGGGGCTCAGGTGGGAATAAGCAGAAGAGAGGTTGGCCTGAAACAGGCAGGTTAAAGCACAGAATGAAAGGCCTTTGGACCCCTACAAGTTGCCTTAGCAGGGAGAAAGCTTTGTTTTGTGCGACTTTGCAAGTGTTTGGTGGCAGAAACAGTGTTTGTAGGCCTGGAAGAGATCTAGGCCTGGTGCTTAATCGTTCCTGGACTGTGGAAAGAGGGCAGCAGCCCACACTCCTGCTCACTGGTTTTACCATGGAAAGATCTCTGCTTAGCCTGACCAGGTCCTAAAATGTTATTATTACGCTTTGCCAGCTGGCTTCCTTTCTCCTCAGCACTATGCGTGTCTTGGAAGAGTCTCTTATTGTCCTTAGTAATATCCAAGCTACATCTAGAGATTTTATTTCTTACACAAGGGTCTTTTTGAACAACCTTCTTTTACTGAAGCCCTCCTTTGTAACATTTAGTGTCACCTCTTGGTATTCTGCTTGCTCTTTGGGTGTTGAAACTAACTATGCTATGGTCACTGTTAGTTAACAGCTCAGTTACTGTTACTTCTTGACTAGGCTCCTGTGTGATACTTATGACTAAGTCAATAATAGCCTCTCTTCTGGTGTGCTAAAGAACAGGCTGTTCCAAGAAAGAGTTTTTAAGTGATTCATTGAGAAATTATTTCTCTGAGATTTGTCCCATTGTGCCATATGACTAATGAATGTATATGACCGTAAGCCTCCCACACAATAAGCCCTCATATTTTTTTCTGGCAGGTTTTCATTACCCTTTTCCAATGAATAAGAACAACTTAAAAAGAGTAACACTTCGCAATCTGACTGGCTGTTGTGACAGCCAGGCCTCTCAAACCTGACTCAAATGTGGTCTTTTTTGGGTGTTGGATCTGACCCACTGGCAATCTCTGAAAGCTCTCCTCAAAAATTGAAGAGCAAGGATGGCCTTGAAGTTAAAGCAGTGAGTAGACTGGGATTTTTGCTGATCTTGGTCCAATCTGCACATCTGCTATACACTTCTATGCACCATTAGCTTAAGAAAAGTTGGTGAAGGCTACATATTTAGACCCTTCTAACTCTCTTTTTTAAAAAAATCTTTCATTTTAGCACTGTCCTAGTTTTCCATCTGCAAAACAGGGATAATCATCTCCTTTCATAGCCTTACACTGTTTCCCTTTATTTAGTTTGTAAATTGTACAGGATGAGGACTCTCTTCCTGTGCATTTGTACACTGCCTAGCAAAATGGGGTATAGCTTTAGTTCAGGCTTTGAATCCTAAGTCAAAAAATTGGAGGAGGAAACAAAGTAAAGGAAAGGGCAGAAAATTAAAACGTGTTGCTGCTATTTATAACTTTGCTAAGGAAACCTTTGCTCTGCTGCATTACGAAAGTAAATTTAACTGGCTCCTTTGTAAGAAGCAGGCATGATGCCTTGGTGGTTCTAGTTGATAATCAGTTAGCTAATTTGAAAAACCAAAGCTACTTCTGACAACTACGGAGTTTTCAATTGATAAATGGCATGTGCTTATTAGTTAAGCAGAAAATATAAATGTTGCACATAATTATCATTTCACACATTAGGATATATGTTAATTCATAAACTGACCAGCTAGATTCTGCAGTAAGTATCTAATCTAAATACTGAGGACCTATTAAATTCTGCCACGAGATACACATGCACTTCTCTTTGTTGATTTGGACTTGTATTTTATGTACAATCTGAGAGCAGAATTTGTCATATGAAAATGCATGATTTGAGTCTGAACAACAGAAAACATTATGTTCATCTCATTTTGTCCAATACTTACTTTAATGTTTCATGCCTGTCTGGATGGTGCTGTATTACTTTGGCCAATGCATCATATTCTGAAAAAAAAAAATCCAGGCAAAACATTTTTAAAAGGTTACTTGCTATAGCAATTGTGAAAGCATAGATTTGTTAACCCAAAATCACAGATAATGGAATACTAGTAACATGAATCCCTCCTACTTCCTGGAAAGACTTATTTTTAGGCTTCCTACTACGTGCAGCACAATCCCAGATGCTTAACTCTGCGGTAGTTACATGTGCCAAAGGAGATTTTAAAAACTCTTCATGGTAGGCCTGATCTACTCAACAGGACTACTCCAAAAAGAAAGCATCCTGCTCAGTATGAAATGTTGGTAGGATTGACCTCTTAAATGCAAAATTTGATGGCTTGTATATTCTGGAAAGTTTTCAATACTATGTGACTATATTGCATTTTATCTGTAAACACAGTTTACTACTTCTTCTCTCATATACTTCACTTCCCCCTCTATGCATCATTAATATGGTGGAGCCACACAACTGCTTTATCGTACACAGTTTACTGTATACATTTCCTATGATTACCATCTAGATGACTTGCCCCAATCAGTTACTAAGACTTTAGAAATAACGACATGATCCTGAGAAATAGGGTGATCCTGTAATTAGTTTATGCGCAAAGGTCACAGGTTTAGTCAGGGACATGGGTATGGGTGATGTGACTTTGCCATTTCCTGGCTTCAATGGTTGCATCTGTGCCAGGTATCTACCTCACATGGAAACCTTTGTGTACTGAATGTAGTTTCCCCCAAGAACTAGAGAGAATATGGCACATGCAATGTTATGGTATACAGACCTAAATGGAAATGTTTAAAATAAATTAGCAGTGAAATGATAAGCAGACTCCTTTTTATGAGAGATGATAAAATGCACAATTTGGAACTCCCTCAAAGTGGATTGCCAACACCTGTAGTTTTGCAGGGAAAGTAAGTGCCTTGTTGCTGGCTGCGTGCAAAAGGCTCTGAAAAGCTCCCAGGCAACTTCCTGAAGTACGTGCTTTAAAAAATAATGAAACAACAATTTATGCTGAGGACTTCTTGCCATACCCTTGATTGCTTATGTTGTAGTAGCACAACCTAGTGGTGACACCATTAGTTCTCTTTGTGGCTTTTTAATTTTTCAGGTGACTTACTTGGCTACTTATGTTTCTTCCTCATTATAAATTAGTGTTAGTTATTATTAGCTATCTTTTTTCAGTTTTAGAAATTCTATTTGTTATTGTAAGCTGCCTTGAGCCTTTGTTGAGGGCCACCTATAATCACAAATAAATTAATAATAGAATTGATTCAGCAGTAGCGTTCTGAACTGCCATGCAGGAGATCAACACTGCTACGTAGAGTGATTGTTTGGGTCTTGTTCTTTTCTACCACTGCTTTTTCCTGGTCGGGCAGAGAAATGTCTGGAAGGGAATGTGACTTTTGTTGCTCGCCCATAAACCTCCTCTTCGATTAGGCACAGCACAAACTAGCTCTGAAGAGAACCTTGTGCAGTTCTCGCAGGCGGGACTGAGAGGGGGAGGGCCAGCTGTGTTCACAGAGCACTGGCACATTAGAATATATTTTTGCATCCAAGTGGGATTCCCAGTTTTCCCTACCCTCCAACATCTGGGCATTATGAATTTCGAAGTGCCTGTCCTGGAAAATGTAATTCAGAAATACAAACTCGATTTCTTTTTTCATACTGATAAAACATGATCACAAAGCCAATTATTGCTTTTCTACTGTTTCTGACCGTAGACTTCCTTTGAAAACAGCAGCTTGATAATTTGCCTTAAGTTGAAGCATGACACTTAAAGTCCACCTTCAAAACAACAAAATGTTGATATTAATTGTAGGCTTGCTTCTCCAAATTCCTTTTCAGTCTATGTTCAATTTTAGCATGGTTTGAAAAGAAAAGGAATTAAGGTCATGATTCTGCAAAGATAATTAAAAAATGCACTCAGTGGGCACTTAGCAAATTTGGGAGGAGTATTTAATTCCCAGCTCTGTAAGTGTTTACATGCATGCTTAGTTTTACATTCCGAGTAGCTTCGTATTAACAGGATTGCTCATCGTATGTATGTAGTTTAAACATTAGACTTCAAGGCAGAACTGTGGCCTGAGTACTCATCCCAAATTGTCTTGGTCATCACTGAGGGCCTTTTCCTAGCTGTAACTGAAACAACATTATATGAATGACATCCAGAAAATGATCACATGAGAAATGGTATTTGTTCTCTTGAAGATGGCTAACATATTTGCTTGTACTTGGGCTGGAAACAAGTGTGACAATTTTAAAACTAAAGTTGTACTGGTCTGAAAGGCCCTGTAGAGCCAAAAGTCTACTTAAGCCTACCCTCCTTTTAGACATAGCTTCGTATGATGTAAAATCTTACCCTGGCGATTTTTTCGTATCCTCTTTGCTTGCAGAATCTGCTTTTTGCATTCAGCAATTTTTTCATGCGCTGCAGCTATGCTATTTTCTTAAAAAGAAAGAATATCAAAACGAATTCTGTAATCACATGCATCAAGAAACCAGTTCACTGAATCATAAAAACCTCTCATTAACTACAACATCAGGTAACACTATACTCTCTGATTAGCGCCAAATTTAAACATTTGGTACGGCCAGAAATTTTTAAATAACCTTATTCCTTTGCATTCCTTTTTTTTTTTTTCTATTTTAAATACCACACGGATGCTCAGAACCTGCGCATGGGTGCTCTTTATGACAAAAAGTTTGAAATACGCTTACCACATTTGTGAACTATTTATCAGGAATTAGTCACTATTATGTATGCAACCACAAACAAGTAGGACATGCAGTTCTCTTTACCTATGTCTTTATAGATTTTTTCATAGTTCTCCATTTCTTTCAGGTTCATATCATATACCAGCAGAGTTTTACCCATTGAAAATTCACATTGTGATAATGTGCTCAGCATGCGCTGGTACTGGGTGTATCTAAAGGAAGACAAGAAGAGATGTTCCTTTATAATTACAGTGCCTTACTATTACGGTGCCTTAGAAGACTAAGCATCCGATGAAAATATAAAAGCAGCTGAAGGAATATAATATTCCAAGTATTCAGTGCATCATTCTTGGAAAATGTAATTTAGAAAGACACTCTTGAGGCTCATTCTAGTGTTGCATCTTTAAGTTTATTTTCAGGATGCGAAGCATGTATTCGAGTAATGGAAAGATTTACCCCTGGATTAAAAATATCTCATTAGGGCAGCATTTATGTACACTCAGATTAGTAGCACTCAGAGGTTCTTGTCTGGATTACAGTTCCACGGTACTCTCGTCTGAAAGACCTGCAAGAGGGTATTCTTTTCCTCCCAGCACTTAAAATACCTTCTTTGTACCAGGCTCTCACATGTGGCCTTCTGGAACATACATACCGCAGAAACGGAGCCCAGAAACATGGACTACACACCATGCATCTGGCCCTGTTGAAACCTGCCGCCATTGCAGCCCACGGCAGTTCATTGCCTTGTTGCTCGGGGGATTGCAAACACTGCAGGGCTATGGTTCTCAACCTTTCTTAGACCCAAGGCAGCCCTTGCTAGACTCAAGACCCCCAGCAAAAAATGCCAGCTCTTAGTCTGCGCTCCATGTTCAACTTCCGTTCCAAAGAACTCGCAAAGGCCCAAAACAGGTGGGAACATTTGTAACCCCCTTGATTCCCGTTTGAAGCCTCTGGATGGAAAAGGTGAATTAGGTTTGCAACCCTCCCAGCACTAACCTTGCATGGACACCCCAGAAAGCAGCTTGGGGCACCTGGAAAGGATCTTTGTAATCCCCTGGATTCCTGTTCTAAGTCTCTGGGTGGATGCAGTGAATCGGGTTTGTACCCTTCACAGTTACAGCTTTGTGTGGACACCCCAGAAAACAGCTGAGAGCACCCTAGAAAGGATCTCAGGGCAGCTCACAAAGGATGGAAACCCCCCGGGATTCCTGTCTGAAATCTCTGGGTGGATGCGGTGAATCGGGTTTGCACCCCTCACTGCAGCTGATCTTCTGTAGCACCCCAGGAAGCATCTCAGGGCACCCCAAAAAGGATCTTTGTGACCCCCTGAATTGCCATTTGAAGTCTCCGAGTGGATGCAGTGAATCGGGTTTGCCCCCCTCACCGTGCTACCCTGCATGGGCACCCTGGGAAGCAGCTCAGGGTAAAGCTAGAAGGCAGCTGGAGAGCACCCCAGAAAGGATTTCCTGGCTTCCTGTTAGCAACCTTGGGGTGGATGTGGAAAACTGAGTCTGCACCCTGGAAAGCCCCTCAGGGCACCCCAATGGGGATCTCAGGGTACCCCAAATGGGGATCTCAAGGGCATGCCAGAGGAGCTCTCAAGGGCACTCCAGGGGGGATCCCAGGGCACCCCATTAAAACCTCAAGGGCACCCCAGATGGGATCCCAGAGCACTTCAAATGGGGATCTCGAGGGCACATCAGAGGGGGGATCTCTGGGCACCCCAATGGGGATCTCAAGGGCATGTCAGAGGAGATCTCAAGGGCACCCCAGCAAAACCTCAAGGACACCCCAGATGGGATCCCAGGGCATCCCAGAGGAGATGCACCTCAAATGGGGATCTCAAGGGCACGTCAGAAAAGATGTCAGGGACACCCGAGAAGAGATCCCAGGGCACCCCAGCAAACTCTCAAGGGTCCCCCAGAGGGGATCCCATGGACACCCCAAATGGGGATCTCGGGGCATGCCAGAGGGGATCCCAGAGCACCCCATCAAGATATCAAGGGCACTCCAGGGGGGATGTCAGGGTACCCCAAATGGGGGTCTCAAGGGCATGTCAGAGGAGATCTCAAGGGCACCCCAGGGGGGATCCCAAGGCACCCCAGCAAGGATCTCAAGGGCACCCCAGATGGGACCCCAGGGCATCCCAGAGGGGATCTCAAGGGTCTGCTAGAGGGGATCTCATGGACACCCCCGACAGGATCCCAGGAGCACTGCAGAGGGGATCCCACGGACACCCCAAATGGGGATCTCAAGGGCCTGCCAGAGGGGATCGCAGGGCACCCCACGGGGGGGTCTCACGGCCCCCCTCCCCCCGAGGGTCCCCGGCCCGGCCCGGCCCGGCACGGCTGTGGTGGGCGCGCACCCCTCCTCGTGGCTGGCGCCGTGGCCCCACTTGAGGAAGCTCTTGACCAGCAGGTTGATGCGGCGGTCGTCGCCCGCGCCGTCGCCGTCGATCAGCAGCCGCTTGCGGATCACCTCGTCTGCAAAACACCGCGCGTCAGCCGCCCGCGCCCCCCACCCGGCCCGGGCCCACCCGCGCCCCGGCCCGGCCCGGCCTCACCGTCCGTGACGGCGCCCATGGCGGCAGCGATGTCGATGGCGGCGGCGGGGAGGCGGCGGCGGCGGCGGTGAGGTCAGCTTCCCACAATGCAGCCGGCTGCGCGGCAGACATGGACGCCGAGGCGGCGGTGGCGGCGGCGGCGGGGGCCGGGGCCGGGGCCTGAGGCCGAGGCCGAGCCCGGCGCGCGGGGCCGGGGGCAGCCGCTGCAGGTGAGGGGCGCCGCGCCACCCCCCCGCGGGCCTACCCGGCCCCGCCGCCCGCCACCCGCACCGCGGGCCTGGCCTGGGCTGGGCGGGCGGCCTGCCTGCCTGCCTGCCCCGCGCGCCCCGGCTGTGAGAGGGGCGGCCACGTGAGGGGAGGCAGGGCGACACATGGGCGCGGGGGGCACCCCGCACTTGCCATCGGTCACCCACCCGGAGCCGGGGTGTCCTTCACGCCTCCCTCCCTCCCTGGCGTCCCTCACTGTTGGTAACTTTCCTCTTTCCCTGCCCCTAAAACAGTCCTCGCCTTTCTCTTTGCGTTGCGTCCCTCTCACCGCCGCGGTGGTGGGCGCCGAGGCACCATTCAGGTCTCATTCGAGCAAATGGGAACAATGCCGCAGGCTTCGGGGGCGCCGCATCATGCTCCGCACCTTGCAGGTCAACCACCACCATTGACTGGCGTCCTGGCGTTGAACATCTCTCTACCTACCTACCTACCGAGATCCGTGCAGACAGTCTCACCTACCATCAGCTCACGTCCTCACATCTGACTATACACATGTACACACACACACAAATATACACATATACACACACATATACCTGTAAAATGCACGGATGCAATCCAAAAAATCAGAGGTCATTGCAACATGTCAAGGAAGTAATAGAAAATTATATATATAATTGATAAAATATAATATAGCTATACCTATCTAGATACTATATCTATCTATCTATAGATATCTACCTATAGATAGATGGATATCTATACTATATCTAGCTATACTATATCTATCTATCTATCTATAGATATCTACCTATAGATAGATGGATATCTATACTATATCTAGCTATACTATATCTAGCTATCTATCTATAGATATCTACCTATAAGATAGATGGATATCTATACTATATCTAGCTATACTGTATATCTATCTATAGAAATCTACCTATAGATAGATGGATATCTATACTATATCTAGCTATACTGTATATCTATCTATAGAAATCTACCTATAGATAGATGGATATCTATACTATATCTAGCTATACTATATATCTATCTATAGAAATCTACCTATAGATAGATGGATATCTATACTATAGCTATACTATATCTATCTATCTATAGATATCTATACTATATTTAGCTATACTATATCTATCTGTAGATATAGATGTATAGATAGATATAGAAAGTATAGGTCTATCTATAGATCTATCTATAGATATCTATGGATACTATAGATCTACCTAGATCTAGCTATAGATAGATAGATATAGTGATAGAATATAACATACTATTTTCTATCACTTTCTTGACATGTTGCAATGACCTCTGGTTTTTTTGGATCGCATCTGTGCATTTTACAGGTATCATTAACTTCGTGGCGACATCAGGAGACTTTCCCTTGAGAGACAGTTATGCAGCGGTCTGTCTCAGTAGCTGACGCTGTTTCCTGTTGTTTATGAGATGCTTGTCTTCATGTATGTCACTGGTCATAGGGCATTTCAGAATTTCATGTGTTCCTTGTATGTCTTTATCTCATCCTTGGATTGGTAGCACTGTTATTTAGGGTCAAATCCATTGCTTTTGTTATTAAATATTAGGAGTTTTAACTGTTGTATAGCGAAGTTAAGGGTTAAATCTGATGCGGCTTATTGAAACTCCATCACAAATAATACCAGTATATTTTGCAGTAGCACAATAGCTTCTGTTTAATAAAAATACAGGATTTTCTAACCTTTATGTAATTATAAGTATAGACTTTTAAGGCCGGAAGGGATTAATATGGTGATGTAGTCTAATTTTTGTCATAAGAGAGGCCACAACATTTCATGGAGTGATTCCTTTCTCAGGTTACTAGCTCCTTTTTGATCTAAAGCAGTGGTGGCTCATGTATGGCACAGGCAGCCTCGGTGTGTGGTGCACAGCACATCATGAAGGGGACAGACAGCGTAGTGGCAGATAAGGCAGGAAGCAAATCAGCCAGTCAGGCAGGGAGCACAGGGAAGAAAGCAGAGCAGCAAATCAGGCAGAGAGCACAGGGCTGGGAACAGAAAGCAGAGCAGCATATCGAACAGGGGAAGGGGATTGGAGTGACCCTTGGGGAGGGTGAGAGGCTTATGTGTGGCGCTCTTGCCAGAAAGGTTGGCCCCACTGATCTAGGGCATGTCTTCTAGAAAGACATCCACGCTTAACTTAGAGACTGCAAGAGATGGAGATCCACTATATTTCTTGGTAAATTGTTTTGATGATTAGTTATACTCTCAGTTTTTTAAAACCTTTATTTCCCATCTGACTTTGTCTAGCTTCCACTTTCGGTCACTTGATCTTGTTAGGCCTTTGTCTGCTAGACTCAAGAAACCACTACATAAGCACTTGCGGACTGAATGAATCACTTCTACACCTTAGTTTTGATAAGTTGGATGACTGAGTTTCTTAAATCTTGCACTGTAGGGCAGGATTTTCAGCCTTCACTTCTTTCAGCATCTTTAGTTTTGAAGTGTGGACACCAGCACTGGGTAAGTATTCCAGTAATGGCCTCATTAGTGCAGTATACACAGGTACTTTGCACTCTGCTAAGTGCATAGCCATGCAACTTTAAAAAAGCTATTCACTTGACTGGAGTGAACATTTACCTGTATTCAGCGTAAAGAAGGCTCATTAACTGGGAGAACAGCCTTCAGTAGCCTTCTCACGCCTCACTGAGGCTTGTAACCTTGTTCCTCAGAGGTTTTATGCTTCTCCAAACAGCTTTGAAGTTGACAAGACCTAGTCCCTTCACTGCTGTTTTGGCATCCTGGGGATTGATAGCTGTTACTTTCAGAAATTATGTTGTTAAAGGGAATACGGTATGTTACTAAGTAGAGAGTAGGAGCAGACCCAACAGTTCATGTGCAATTAAGCAGTTGAGGTACCTAACCAATATGCAGATAACTGATACTGGTTACACAGTAAACAGTAAACAAAGAATTGAGACCAGTATTATATTAACAATTGAATGAACTATGTGTTTATCCAATATACTTGTAAGTGACGTTTATATCAATTCTTACCCAAGAGTTTCTGTTTTATATATATCTAAGGACTTTAGCGGGCCTTTTAGCAGCTGCAATTCCCTGGGTGCTCCTGTTCACTTGCTTATGCACTGCAACTCCTGAACCTTTTCAGAGTACAGTTCCCCATGCTGTCAGGCTAGAAACAGGTGTTGTATTTGGACAGGTTGAACCTGTGTTTTTCCAGGAACAGAAATATGCTGGTATTGGAGTGGACACTCATTGCTCTTCTAATTGGGGTTTAGTGAGTGGCTGCGTGCACTGCTGCTTTTCTGCCATTGACTCAGTGATGCAATCCTGAGAGAACCATTCAGGTGCACTTTAAATGTCCAAGAGTAAACTGTTAGTACTTCTCAACCTGTGAATCTCTTTAGGATGTATCCTGGAACAACAGATATGGACGTCTAAACAGTTACACTTTGTCCTGGGACAAAAATAGTTGGTAAGATAGGTAGAAACGAACCAACATACAGTTACTACTATTGCACTGTTTTCCCTTTTACAATAATGCCACGATATTAGCTTTATTTCCAGTCTTCTGGACTTCCTTGCCATTCCAAGATTTATTAAAAATCAAATGAATGGTTGAGAGAACTCATCAGCTAACTCTTTTAAAACTCTTGGACACAAGTTATATAGTTCTTCAGATATTACACCCACAGCTGAAACTTAAAGTCATCAGTAGTCACTGATGGAACAAATAGTATTAAAATATTATTGTGAGAGATAAAAAAAAAAACCATCATCCAGCTTCATCTGAAATACAGATGATATTTTTGGGCACTTTTCCTTTTTCTTCATTGTTTTTGACAGGTTCCAGTATTGATTGATTTACATACCCCATCATTCATTTGATTTGTTAGTGGGGCCAATCTTTTTGGCAGGCACGCCACAAATTACTACCACACCCTCCCCAATGCTACCACACCCTCCCCCTTGCCCAATTGGCTACTCAGTTTTCTCCTCTCTGCCTTATATGCCTTTGTGCTGCCTGCTCCCTTCCTGATCTGCTACGTGCCACACACTCAGGCTGCCCATGGCTCACGTGCCACAAGTTGGCCACTTTGATTAATGTGATCTAGAGAAAGAATAATGTAGCCAGCCCCATCAATGTAAACAGCATTAGCACTTTAAGAAAAGTATTGGGAGGAGAACAAAGAATTTATTATGGCAAATATTTAAAGAAAATTTTCAAAAAAGGTGAAGCAGATCTGATTCCACAAGATTCAACAATTAGTGTCACAATAATTAAAAACTAGAATGTTGTGTAGTATTTGTTCTTTTATATCTCCCTTCTCCATAGCAGATTTAGTGGTCTTTTAGCTGAACATAGAGAGTGATGGAACAAACACCTCTGTTGGACTTCAGATCTTTAAAGGACCATCCTTTACCATAAGGCTGACCTACCTGTGACAGGGTGCTTTTATAAAGTAGAATGAGATATTTTATACTTCAATAGTCCTTGATTTAAGTGTTGGTCTCCTTTACTTTACAGAGGCATTTATTAGGCAGAACAAGGTGGTTCTTTATATTTACTGGTAGGTTTACTAACAGGACTGCCATGTTCAGACTCATGCTAGCACATTTTTACAGAAGTGGGCCATAAAGGGAAGGAGTAGGTGAAAAAGTATAGTAATAATAAAAAATCTACCCAACATTTTATAAGACATCTGGTAAATCAGTTTTGCTGACTACCCTGCCCGGTACTGGGCAACAGCTTGCTTAGTTTAATAATCTTCATCTTTGTTGCTGGCAGAAGCAAATAGATAATTATTTCTGAAGATTTTAATAGAAGCACTTTAAGTGAATTCAGATGCTAGAAGGTGTACTTGCTGGCAGTTTTCAAGAAATACAATTCACTATTGCCTTTGTTCCTTCTCCTGTGATATCTCATTGGGGGTGGGAGGGGATGGACTAAGACTTATTCTGCTCAGTTACAGGAAGAACAAGATTATATAGTTCTTAAAGTAACTTTTTTTCTAGAATTAGGAACATGTGTCTTTATGCTGATTTCAGTGAGGGTAATGATGTTTCTTTCTCAGATTCTTCCTACATGCTTTCAAAATATTATATGGGATTCTCTTTAATATTTAATTTATAAAGTTTTGGGATCCAGCTTTATACTTTCAAAATGATCACTTGCTTATTTATTAATATTTGCTATACCAAAACCTTCACTTCTGAGATTAGGCTCAGTGCCTCCAGACGCCTCTTCCAGTTGTGTGTTCCCAAGTCAGTAAGTGTGGGTACTCAAGTCAGCCTTATAATGTGATAAAGTGCTCCTCTTACTCAGCTAGTGCAAACATTCAGTTCACACATATCAAAGATGATATAATTAAGATGAGGGTATTGGTGGGGAATAAATGGAGGTCAGCCTGAGAGCGGTGGGAGAACTGACTGGTAGAAATAGCACGTTTACAAGTTCTCAGCTCTAAATGGGTGGTATGCCCACCTCTGGGCATCCTCAGGAATGCTGTTAAATCATTTTGTGCTTAGAAAGAACGTAAAGGTCTTTTTTATTGTCTGTGCTATAGTCATGTTGTCGTGAAAATATTACGAGGCATGCTTCACGGGGCTAGACCTCAAAAATATCAGGACGTTATTGCCATAGAGTGAAGCTTTTAGATGGACTAACTATCTACTGGCTTACAGGAGAGGGGATGGTTGGCAGGGTGTTTTCAGTAGTGGTGCCTTGATTTACTTCCTCTCCCCTACCCCCCTCTGTTGTTTCATGGATTTGAAGAGATTCAGGGCATTCTGTAAGGGCTATCTGCTTTTCCAGAGTTTTTAAGGAAAGAGATGGATTCTGACTGTCAGAAAGTTTACTTTGTTGGCACAGATGCAAATGTTTATGTTGAACAATTACTTTAAATACTGTACATGTGCTAAGACACATGATTAACACATTTAAAATATGTATATAAATAAATGTTGCTGCTGTTAAGGGGATTTTGTAAGAAGATTTGCAGGAAAACTAGGCATTTCCCTCTTTGGAAGGCAGCTGCTGCTTGTGCTTGAGCGATGTGCTTCATTCACCATGTGGCCAAATCCTCCAGCTCTGACTCCGTTTCAAAAAGCTGAATCAGAGCTATTGCATAACTTGTGAGTCAGCTTTTCAACATTTAACACACACTTTTTTTTTTTTTTTTTAAAGAAAAGCCTCACAGCAGTAAAAGGAAACCCAGAAGGTTTGAAGAAATTCTTCCAGCTTAGCAAGGGAAACCCAGATGTGGGGGAGGGAGGGGGTTGAAGCCAGGCCTCAGCCTTTAGAAGCTTAAGAAGGAAAAAAAATACAAATCTGTATCCACAAATGTATTCTTTTAACTTAATTTGTTCAGTGAAATAGCTCTTTTTGGGTAGGAGGTAGTATTTCAGAAGAGCTATTTACAGTTTTTATAGATCATGTTAGGATGTACAATGCCTGCCGCAGCTTGACTTGTCAGGTTGTTTCAACATTCAGGCTTGAGCCTTAAAACAAAACAGAGCAAAATCCTTCATAAAAATAGAAGTTGTTGCTTTCTTTGGAAGAAGGCTTATCTCAATCCTTCATTTTCCTCTGAGGGGAAAACAGTCTTAAATATATGGCAGTTCTCACTGGAATCAAACCAGCTGGGACACCTTAGAAGAGGACCTGAATCTGTTTAGTCCTTAGCCGTTTTGACCTTCACTGCTCACTTTCGGGGTCCTGCTTACTATCTCCACTGTTGTTGTTCTTCAGGCCATGGCTCTATATCAGCTTTGTGCTCACTTGGAATTACCTCTGGTCCTTTTTCTTTTGCTTCCCCTTTCCAGCTGAGTGCCCCCTTCCCAGCACAACCATGCACTCTCCTAGGGGTGGCACATACAGAGTTTTGAATCCCCTTTGGGGTAATTCATGTTCCTCCGAGGAGGGTATTAAACCTGTACCTCCCACAGTCTTGGTGAGTGCTGTCACAGCTAAGCTATTGTACTGCTAGCAGCAGCAATCCTCCCCCCTTCTCTGCTTGGTGCGGAGACCAATCTGTTTGGAGTGCTCTGCAAATGCTCACAAGATTGGGCAATGTAGGTGGAAAACTGCCTAGTTTGTGGTTTCTGAGGTATGAGACAGGCACTGAGTTGCTCAGTACTAGCAAGATGGAGGAACATCTGGGCCTGCCCAGCAACTGAACTTTAGGCACCTGGGGAATACTCAGAATATTCAGTAATGATGGCTCGACACACAGGAATAAAAAACCGACACAGGACTACTATGGCAGGGCATTAAAAAATAAAGTTAGAGCAGCAGGCTGGTGGTTTTGGGGATGGAAGGGAGAAGAGTACAAAAATTATAACAACCACTTTCAAAATAAAGATTAAGATTCTGCCACAAGATACACAGGCACATCTCTGTTGATTTGGACTTGTGTTTTCTACATGCTTTGACAGCAGAATTTGAAATGTAGAAGTTCAGTCAAACAAGCAACTAAAAAAAATCAAGGCAGAAAGGAGAATGGACTTCGTAAGTTGTGTATTACCAGGAAAGAAATAAAACGATCACAATTACTTTCCAAACTAGCAGGGAAAAAGCTAAATGTCTAGCATCTTTCTCTGTATGAGTAAACAGGGACCTAATCTGCAAATTCAGATTATCAAATGACTAGTTAGCTATCTAGCTAGCTATCTAGCTCATGTTATGTGCATGCCAGCATGATAGTTGTACCTACAAGTAAGGCCCCCCTGCTTGCACATGAACTCTGAACACTAGGCCTAAAGGCTCATACTCTTTTCCTGCCTAAGGTTTATAGAAATGTAAAGAACATTTTTATTGTACAAATAGTTTAGTAGACTCTGGATACAAACAAATGTTTATTCCTTTAAAATACAATGTGGGGGGAGACTGAGAACCAGATGCATAACAGATCTTTTTGACCTTCCAGCTTTTTTTTTCCTTTTGTTTCATTCTAATTACAATTTTAGGCATGCATGAAAATAACTGAACTAGTAAAAGAAAGTAGGGAGATAGTTTTGATTTTAATATCTGAGTGCATAAAGGTTGGCTTGTAAGAAGTGAGAGTAAAATAGAATGGCATTAATAATAAACATAAGTATGCACCTGTGATTTTGTGGTTTATTGTAAATATTTTCACTTAGTTTCGCCTCTATGTTGCATTACCACTTATATTTATTTAAAGATTTTTTCACCTTTAAGGTCTGCCTGTGGGCTATGACAAACATGTGAACTTAGGCTGGTGTTCAACAATAAAAATAACTTGAAATAGATGTGTTCTCTGACATATTAAAAATAAACTCAGGAGAATGATTTTAAGTGATACCATTGACTCAAAATCAAGTTTTATTTAAAAAAAATCACCCTAAACCACCCTGCCTCCCCTTCACCCCCTCCTTTTTTTTTTTCTTTTTGGTTTTATGGTCAGTGCTATTACTTAAGAAAAAATCATGTTTCTGTTGCTGTGTGAAATGCCAGTATAAATAGGCAAAAGCAGCTGTACCAAAATACTATTAAACAAATGAAAGCATAGATAAAATGTAATTATTTTCTGTACTTTGAAAAATTAAATGTACAGTATTACTTAACTTCACTAGGAGAAGTTGTGTTATTTAACATGATTACAGGATCATGGCCTTAGGCTTCCTTGTGACAAACAGTGCCGTTAAAGGAAAAGATCAGACAGAAGCATGACTTCTAAGCTTGCATCTCTGTAATGGATTTCTTATTTGTAAGGTCTCTTGACATTTGCAGAATTACACGTGCACCTGTTTGTTTTTTTTCAAATGTTTTGCATAGACCTCAGCATCTCTTGAATCTGGTTGTGGAAGGAACTTCCTGTATGTGGTATAATTATAGGACACACCCCAGATTTGTGAGTGACAGCTGGGTCCCTATCGACTCTGCCTAGAGTTACCTCCTTACAGCCTGTCTCCCAGCATGCCTTTCTAGAAGTAGCCGACTAAACTTGGCAGAGATGTAGAGTTCCAGTCCTAAAGCAGACATTTTGCAACAGGTTTCTGTACTTTCCTCTTTATGATTATATCAGTAAGTATATTTAATGTTCCCTGCATTTTTCTTTTGCTTTGCTGAGGCAGTAGCTGCTGTGAGAATGTGCTGCCTCCTCCAAAGAGAAGCTCCACGAGAAGTTATTCAGCAACTATAGCCATTTTAACACTAAGCAATGGCTCCTGTTGGCTTTCCCTGAGCCTGTAACTGGCATCTTTTAATACTTTCAGCTCAGGCACACTATGAATGTCATGGCAGGGTCAGGGACTGAAATGCAGTACTCTGTTACAAAGACCCCTGCAGCTCTTCTGAGGTGTGCTAGCCTAGCTACACTGCTGCTGATTTGGGGGCAGTGCACCCGAGCTGGCTTGTGTGACTGCACAGGCTGCCTTGAGCTCGACAGAGCACCACACTAAGGCAACAACACTATACAACTTGCAGTCAGGGCTAGCCTGCTGCTGATTTCAGAGCTTGCATGGATTACTTTGCTGGATCAAAAAGGTTACTGGTATAAAATGCAGATCCCCTGTAATATTCATCAAGACTTGCTTTAATTTTTATAATTTATCATCTATCAGAAGATGCCATCTGCTACTTGTGATGCACTCTTTCTGATTATGCCTTGCAGAGAACCACTTTGAAGCTTTCAACTCATTGCCTTTTTTTTTTTCTTCTTTCTTCTTGGCTCTCCCTCCAGTTGGGAAGTATTTTCTCTGTGTTCTCAGTGCCTGACTAGTGTTTCTCTGTAGATCATCAGTGATATCAACAGTTTTATTCCTTTTTATATTTGTGCTTACACCATGAAAATTATGTTCCTGTTTATTCAAAAACAAGACTTGAATATTTTCAAGTGATCAGAATATGACATGCCATTGACTCATTACTGATTCATTTATATGCAAATACAAAAAACAGAGTGGTGGATGCACCTCTTATAATAAGGAAAACATTCCAAGGTGTGTTCTCTATACAACAGCTTCTAGGGTTAGACAAATTTTGAATTTAATGTTGGTAGCGATCCTGTTGAGCTTTTTAAAACTTTGTTTGACAAGGACCTATCCCTAACGAACTGTTCTGAGATTAAGAAACCAGCAGTTTCTAGTAAGCATAAGATCAGATGCTCCTCAACTTCTCAAATGACATCAGACTGAAAATTGTATGCGACAAAAAGGAAACAGCAGTAGAAAGATACCTTTTGTTTTTGCCCATCTCTCCCTATTGTCTCACTTCTCCTTTTCAGCCTAGATTGCCCTGCCATATTTAGATACATTAATTAGTTGCAGGTGTGGATGGTAAGTGCTGTTATGTAACTGGAAGTTCTGCTTCATTACTTTTCAGGAGCACAGAAAGGCCCAGTCAGGTCTGAAGCCCTCTGCTAGGTTCTGTACAAATGCATCAATAGAGAGAGTTTCTGTTCCAAAGAGCTGGTAATCTAAAAAGAAATGAAAAGGTTATGATCCCAATCCTACAAACTATTCTGTGCCATTGGATCACTACGTGAAACGCTACTAGGACTTCATATAGGTGCAGGAATCTGCTTGTGTGCAGAATGGTTTGCCAGACTGCAGCCAAAAGAAATGGGGAAAAAATGGGAAGGATGTAGAGTGATCCCAGAGTTAATTGGCATATGCCGTTTTAGTTGTACTTTTCTTGGCGAAGGGGAGAAGGGATCATTTTTGTTGCTTTACCGTGTATTTGGCCACCATGACTTCTGGTTTTTATGGTTGTTGATCCTAGCCTAACGTTTATTATTCTGATCGGGGCGCATCTTGACAAATCATGGTTTGGGGCCCTGAAACATACTAACTCCCATCCATTTCAAAGCTGACATTAGTGGCCATGAAACTTAACCTTAATTTTGTGACACCACCAGGACTCTGCTCCGTGTATTGCTCCTCCAGATATTGCATTGGTCCCGGATGCTCAGGATTGGTTGCTTCATGCCCTGCATAATTCTGGGAGAAGGAAGATATGCAAGAGACTGTACATTGCCTCTACGGTTCTGTGAAGCACGAAGCTGCTCTTAAGGTGCAGCCAGGCAGTTCTCAGTGGTTCCATCTGGCAGCATCCTGTCGTAAGACTGTAGGACAAATACATCGCCATTTGAAACTCCTTTGCTTTTCTTCTTTTATCATGTCTTCCTGCCCCTACTTGCTTGTTTCTCATGTGGGAGAAAAGTCCATCCAGTTGTCTAGCATTCCAAGGCAACATGGAAAGGACAATTAGGAGGAGGAGGGCAGTGACTAAGGAGAATTGACCGCCTTTTGGCCTCTTTGATTCCTGCTGAGTAGAAGAGTAACTGCACATGCTTTAGGAATTTTTATCAGATATGGGCTGAGGGCTGATATAACTCAAAACTCACTTTTCTATGAACTCTGACAACTTTCACAGGAAACGTTTTCCTGTGAAAACTGCTTGGTAGCTCCATTTTACACAGAATGTGTCATACCATATGCAAGGGAGATAGATGCAGGTTTTGAATTGTAGCTGCCTGTGGGGAATAATGAGTTCAAAGCACCCCCAAGAAGGGCTATGTTTTCCTAAACATCTTATTTTTATTATAATCCTCTAACAGCTTTGTCCTGCTGTGAGTACCTGCCCTCCTTTTTGTTTAGGTTTCACTCTCTGTTGCACTCTTACTTCCAAACCAGTTGTAAAGTTGTCGTTTCTGCTGGGGAAACCTGAGAGGCTTTGTAGGGAAGGACTGTGGTATCCATATGCATCTTTCTGAACAATTCTTATGGTGACTGCACAGGAGCAAGAAAAAGGAATTACTGATTTCAAAAGATTAGAGTATGCTATTTGGTTCAAAAATAGGTAATTGTATTAATAGTGAGTTTTTAAATCCCATTTAAATCTGTGATTGTATCGCCTCTTAGAATGTATTCATTCCTTTGTAGGAATAATAGTAGGTGGGAAGTGCACTGAGTAATGTTGAGCTAGTGTATCTGTTGCAATAATGACAAAGCTATGAAAAAGTTTGCAGTGTTTTTATAATGCTTCATTAACAGTGTGTTTAAGCAGGGACAGAAAAAGAATGAGGAACCTGGTGAAATATTTTCCTCATGAGATTAGTAGCCGTGGTTCTAAGATTAGCAAATGGCTGTAATAACTGCAGAATGAATTGGCAGGTACTTATACAGATAAGAAATATTGAATGAAATGGGTATATCATTTGCAGAGAGGACAATTAGCGTAAGGAATTTAAGTTGAGTTTGTAAATTATTATTTCGCAGAAACCATCTTCCTGCCTGTCCAGTAGTTGATTGATCCATACCTATTAATAGTTTCACTAAATTTAGAATCATATTTAGAAGTGAGTCATTAAGTAATTATTGTGTTTCTGATTTGGCAAAGTACTTAAGCATGAATCTAATTTGCAGTAGGTGAGTAGTCTTATTGATTCCAGTGGGACTAATATACTTAAGGCCTTACTCAATTTGGGGCCATGTAAATATATTTCTTAAGGTACAAATATGGAAATTTGTATTTTGGCACTAAATGCAGGGTTCAATCTCACATATGTCACTAACATAAGTAATAATGAACTTCTGCCAGTGTTTCTGTAGTGACATGTCTTTCCTTGGGGGAGGGGAGTTAAAATGTGTTAGGTAACCATTCATTTAATGATGAAACTCTATATTCAGCTCCTGAACACAGCATGTATGTGTCCATAAAATGTCCTGAAAATAAGCCTCTCTTTTTTATTTAAGCAGCCGAAACAAGTGCATACCAACCCAGAATCTAAGCTGGTACCAAAACCTAATCTCGAAATACATGAGTTTGACAAACAGCATAGCAATTTTTTGCATTATTTGTCATCCACAGCACGTAAATGTTTACTTAGCCTGTCTACTGGAATGCTGCTCTTACGTAAAACTGTACAGGTTTTTATTATTCAGTTATGCAACACCACACACTCTAATTATGTTTTTATTCGTCTTCAGTGCTTTAGCACTGTTGCCAGGTTTTTAAGTGTTATTTGTATGTGTCTCAATTTTTAGCGCCTTTTTAAAGCCTCAGCTTCTGGAGCCATGTGAATACATGAGAATCTTAACTTTCATTTGAAAGAAAAATGTTTCCAGCCCTCGTGTTAGCAGAGAAAACCTTGAAAAATAAATGACCCAGGTGCTCAGAAACCAGGAGGTAAATAAAAAGAAACCCAAAACATGAATTGTAAGCCAGTCTCATAATTTGCTGAGTTATTGGTGTTGGAAATGTTCTCATCGTTGCAAGGTTTTTCTCAACATTTTATGTGACTCCCTATTTTCTAGCTGGCAGTCGTTATTAATAAGGATGGAGGGATCATTGTAGGGTTATTTTTCTTGGAATGTGCAAGTTTCTCCTCCGATTGGTTCCTCCGCTTGGAATTTTTATGATGTTGGACAGCAATAAAAATGCCACCTCAGCTTCTCCCTCCTGAGCTGAAACAGAATAATTCTGAAACAAGAAGAAAAGAAGGGGAAATACCAGAAACAAGGAAAATGGGGCTGAGAAATTGTGAAAAAGAAGTGCTTTTAATAATGATTAAAACATTAAGAAAGCCCATTGAAACGTTGTTCCCCTTCTCCCCACATCAGCAAGGCTCTTTTTCCAGCATAACTGAAATAACTTTGTTTTCTAGAATGGGAAAATCCCAGTTTCTCCTTCCTCATTTGGTTTCAGACAATAATCTAAACAAACAATACATTACCCTTTTTGTGTAAGACTTTTTCTGACCTTGTGAGACAAGGGTAAAGAAGGTATAGAGGGGATACCAGCCATTGGGTAATGCCTGAGTTTAATTCCCTGTTGGGTGGGGAGGGACTCCTTTCAGTCTTGCATGTAAGGGGAATTTGTTTGTTTGAAAAGCATTAAAAAGGGCCTGAAGAAGAATGCAGTGAATTCAAAAGCTTGTTTAAACCTATCCCAACTATGCGGTTGGTCTAATAAAAGATATCACCCACAGAAATCCATGCCTTTCTCATATTTTCTGGACCATCATGGCTATATCATTTTGACTTTTAGACCTCTCTCTTCATTCACATCTAGGGACTTCCTTCTACTGGATTCACTTTGTTCTTGCCCTGTTTCAAATCCATCTCCCTTCAGTATAATTCCTTTCCTTCATCCTTGCTGTCCTCCCTTCTCCCTCCCAATTGGGTCTCTGCCCTTGATTTTCCTATTGCTCTGTCCTTTCTGTGTGTGAGATTAGGCTAGCCTTTAGGGTTTCCCTCCAACATTACTTGCCCTCTCCCTAGCTGCCCTCTGGCTTCCCACCCATGCTACCACTATTGTTCTGCAAAGTTGCTATTATAGTAGGCACGGCACAGTGTGGAAGCGGTGGGGAGAGACACAGAGAGGGAGCCCTGAACCTCCTAGGCAGGAAGGCTTGTAGCTCAGGATATAGCTATTATCTCATAAACAGAAGTTATTGTTGTAATATCTTAGTGGTCAATACTAGAAGTTCGTCTATATATTATATCTATCCATGCCTTTAAACTTACTGCTGGATTCTAATCTCCTTTACCTTTGTATATACCCAGAGAAACTAATTTGAAATTTCTGGAGTATCTCTGATGTTACACTGGTGTAAATAAGAGCTGAATCTAGCTGTTGGTTAGTTTGATAAGCAACAATAAAAGATCAGGAAAAACTTCTTCACAGTAAGGGTGGCCAAAATTTGGAATGGGGTTCCAAGGGAGGTGGTGCTCTCTCTTACCTTGGGGGTCTTTCAGAGAAGGCTGGATAGGCATCTGTCTGGGGTCTGACCCCAGCCCTCTTTCCTGCCTAGGCAGGGGGTTGGACTTGATGATCTGTTGAGGTCCCTTCTGACCCTAGCATCTATGAATCTTACAGCTATATCTATACACCTGCACTAGTTCAGGGGGCAGGGGTTACTACGCACTTTTCGGATGTACAGTAAAAACACAGTCCCTGCCCTAAAGAGCTTGCAGTCTAAAACTGGCAGGTCACATTTTATTTGCCATAACCAGGGACTAGGTAACTGTAAGCAGCTGATATTTCCAATATAATAGATTAGCTGAGACAATCTTTTTATATCTCCAAAAGAAAGGTGTTTTAATTAAAATAGAAAAAAGCATTTAAAATGTTATTTAATTTGCCTTTGATATAAATATGACAAAACAATTTAAAATACTACCAATTATCTATATTGAATTATACCATGAAATTAATTTTATAGCTCGTACAGAAACCTGAATAAAGGACCACCGTTTGAAAACTGCACCCCTATTTCTTTTGGGTATTAAGTATATCTGTGATAGTGGGTGCCACAATAACAGTAATTTTTTTTTTTTTTTTTTTTGCATAAGAGGTCATTGGGATGCCTTATAAATGCTTTGCTTTCAAAAGGTACCCAGGTAAATGATATCACCTCTACCACAAGTCCTGATTGCTTCTTACTTTCAAAAAGGCAGTTGGTAAAACTGGAAGTTATCTTTTCCTGGGAAGGAGGAGGTGTCAGCAATGGTTAAAAGAAATTGTAGCCTGGAGAGATTTTTACCCATAATCTCATTTAGGTGATGCATAAAATAATGGCTTTTAAAGAGTAAGCAGTAATCTAGTACAGTTTTCTATGTATTTTAACTTCACATCTAGGAAATATGGTCCAGGAATTGTTGGAATTATACCAAAATCATATGCTGGTATGTCCAGAAGAGCCTGAATGCCTAGTGAGTGGAGCAGACTCAAGAGACCTGGGTTCTGGTCTCAACAAAAACAGGCTTGGTGGGTTAACTGGGGCAAGACACTTCCCTTCTATGCCGTGATAACCCACTTCGTAAAATGGCAGTATTATATGAACCTGCTTTGTAAAGCGCTTTGAGATCTAAAAGCCCAATGTATAAAGATAGGTATTATGGACCTAGTGGGAGGTCTCCCTCAATGAAATCGGCTTCCCTATTTCTGGCATCTCTTCTAACAGATTTTAGTATTATGTTCTGTTTTGCCTATTGAGGGCATTATTATTGTGCCTGTTCTGTTCGCAGAATGAGACAAAAATCCTCGGTTTTTTGTTTTATTTTTTTTCTCATGTCATCCCATCTTTTAGCTCTCCATTGAAAATTTATGACTAGGATATTCTGCCTTTATACTTGCCTATCATCACCCCTGTAGGGACAATTAATCCCTTGTTAGTGGAGAGTGAGGGCAGAAAAGGTCTCTTTTTCTCTTCTCTACCCCCTCCCTTTCTATCTGTGTCTTTCTTTGGGCATGGAAAATGTAGGTCAAATTGCATCACCAGAAAATGCAACAGTCAGAAAGGTGTTTGAAAAATGCTGACATCCTTAGCCTGGGGTACATGCCACTGTCCTTTGTTTATACTGAGACTAGTGATGTACCTGTATAAGAGCCAGCATCATCTTTAAGGTTAGTGGCATGCTACCTAAATTATGAGCCATATTTTAAGACGATATTCATCTTTCTTCAGTATTTGACTGCAACAACTCTTAATAATGATATACACAGAGAGCTAATTTGAAATCTTAAATTTGTAGTAACCATAACTGTATAGAGTGAATAACTCACTGCTTATCTTTTATATTGGAAGCACCATAGTAAATGTTGCTAAGTATCTAATGACATACTGTTATCTTGATTAGCTACATTCATAGACTATGTACATGAGCATGTTTATTTTTTTAGTTTGTGTAAAGTACTCATCATGCTGACATAAATGTGGCTTTCTCCTTTCATTATTTTTAAATGCCAGGGTCAGGTGTGGGTTTTTCCCTAGTGTTTACATCAACAGGAAGAAAAGTCTGTCTGACATGTTTTAGACAATCTTTAGTGATTGTCTAATCATCTTTTATATACAAGGCTTCAAGTGTTGATGCAATAGCAAGTTGTGATCAGCATGAAAAATTCTGAGCATCAAATGTAAACCTTATTTTTTCACTTTGCTTCTTTTCATGTAGTCACAGCTGAAATTTTGAATAAAATGTATACATATATTTTTTCAATTGTCTTTGTCCTGGCTGGTTGTCAAATGGTGGCTTATGTCATGCCATACGGTCGGGTATTTTGGAATATAAAGTAGACTAGGCAGTTTATAAAAAGAGGCTGCGACCAAATATTCATTCCCTATTTCCAAAACCATGCATTTTCCTAGCTTGTGCGCATGTGCGTGTGTTTTTCTTTATGTAGCTGTATTTAAACAGCTGAAGTATAATATGCAAAGACATCTTATTATAGCATTAACCTTACTGCTGACTTTTAAAAAAGATCTCGAAGTTAAAAGGAAAATTACTGCAGATGCAGCTGAAACTACCGACAAAAGTATATGATTGACTGGGCAACTTTACTTGCATTGTAGTGCTTAAAGAGTTTGCTACAGGATTTGCATATGAATTTTGAGATAGTTATAAAAATATTGATAACTGTTGACAGTCATAAATTAGTAGTTACATC
Source organism: Alligator mississippiensis (assembly GCF_030867095.1). Taxonomy (NCBI): domain Eukaryota; kingdom Metazoa; phylum Chordata; order Crocodylia; family Alligatoridae; genus Alligator; species Alligator mississippiensis. The sequence continues at coordinate 3,403,182 of NC_081835.1, forward strand.
CTGAGTCTTTTCATTATCAGGGAAGTTATATGCATCTCTGGAATTGTTTAGGATCAGCTTGCGGGTTATTTCATAGGTAAATCTTGTACTTTTACATTGAGAATTCCATTTTGTTTGGTTTGTATCAATACATTAATATATGTATCAATATAGTGTATCAATATCCTAGTAGTTAGGGGGAGAAAGTTAGCTTTTTTATGAATAAGAATAGTGCAGAAGTATGAAGATACATCTTCCGCTGTCTACCACAGCTGTTCTCAACCTTTTCAGACTTGTAGCACTCCTCTTTAACTCCTGTGAATTGAGCAGCACCCCCTTTCAAAAACTAACTTACTTATTACAGTGCTTACCTCTTTGTGTAGGGGCCAGGCAGGGACTGAGCCTGAACCTCATCTGCTCATCTCCTCACACCTCATGTTACTCTTCAAAAGATCTCATGGCACCCCAGGGTGCCCTGGGGCCCTACTTGAGAATCTACCAGTTAAGATTTCTGTTTAAAACATTTAGTCTCTACCTATTGATGTTATTAAAATATAAACAATTGCATCTCTCAGAAGATTTTAAAATTATAAACTTGATAGCGTCTTTTTTTTAGTCCATCTTTGTGCCTCTGGGCTTCTCAAGTTGTCAGGTGCTGGTTCAGCTCCAGTGGAAAGTAGGATGGCCCAAAAACTGCTCTTGTACTGCAGTAGGTCCTACAAAACCATCCAGCAGCCCCCTTCAAGTATAGGTGGAATTGGTCCCCCTCTAACAGCCCCCCTGAAGTCCTCATTAGGCCTCTCCTGTAATAGTGAATGGCTAAAAACACAACTGCATTGGGGTAGTTGTACTTTATGTATATTCAAAGTCTTATTTATGTATGTCTTGGTAAACACGTGCCCTAAAGTAGTATCAGTTTGGATGCTTGCTGACTAAGGCATCATGTTTCAGAACCATGTTCTGTGATGCACATTTTTGATTCTTGAAACACCAAAAAAAATAACAAAAAAAAAAGATTAGGGTATGGTGCCTCGGTGAACTCGGATGTAAAATAGTTTGCCCACCAGGAAGTTGAATTTCCGTGCTCTCAAATGTTAATTTCTTGTAACCCTAACTTTACAGTTCTTTAGTTTGCTTTGTTTGTTTCCTTTGTTTTTGGTTTTTGCTACCTACAACTTTCTTGGAAAGAAGTTTTCTCTTAAATTGATTATCTTTATTGCCAGTCATAACTCCAGTTTGGTCAAGTTTTCTTCTAGGATTTAACTTTTGCTCTGGTGAACTGAAAAATTACTCTTGCTGTTTTCTGTAACAGTAAATTAAAGGGTATTAATGGTAGTAGACACACTTCTTCCATTCACTTTTTCATGGCGGAGGCATAGTTCAAAATTTGGCACACTGTTTTGTTAAGTGTAGGTCTTGTTTATTTCCTTGTCTTGTTATTATATTATGCTTTTCGTCCCATCTTTCCACTGGCTCCCCAGTTGCCATTGCATCAAAGTCTTAAAACTCTGCATTGTCATTCTTATTTTAATTGCAGTGTTTTTCACTTGTTCAATTAAATGGTTTTAAAAAACAAGCTTAATTTGTAAAATAATACCATTTTTTTCATGTAGACAAGTTTTATATGCTAATCAGTCTCATTTTTAACTCATTTTATTAGAGATGACATAATAAACAATGTTACATGTAACTTATCACTGTTGGATTTCTAAGCTGCAGGTCCTGGTAATAAAAATGCTGGTGACCGCTGTGCATGAGTGGACCTTTTGTGCTACCTTTGGGAGATCTCTACTGTATGGTAGAAAAGTCTAACACTAAAGCAGGTACTGAGGCCCTGATTGTGGAGAGACCTGGTGATGCAGATTCTTCATGGCCAAAAAGGTCCACAGCCATGCAGCTGTTTTCAGGAATAGCGGTCTAGATTTAATATGGAGAGTAATAGGTTAATATGAAAACTGGGTTGATGAAAGGATCCAGACAATTCAGTGAGTTTTGTTTAAATACTGCTTCAGTAACTGTTGGGCTATCAAGGAAAGACTTATGAGGTACCTAATGCCAAAAAGCATCATTCTCTATTTACAGTTAAAGTTCCTGATAGTAACCCCCCGCTAAATTATCTTTGAAAGCTGGAAAAGCTTTGTATTAGGACATCTTTTTATGTCAAAGCAAAAATTGCAACTATGGAATTTCAGTGAGACAAGATTGCAAGCATTTTACTATTGTATTTTTTTTTTTTGTTCTCTTTCAGATTTGAACACATACATGTTCAAGAGAGCTTCCATAATCCAAACAGATGAAGATCAATTGATATATCAACCCAGTGTTTTACCATACTTTTTAAGGTACTGTGACACACTTACCTATGTTTTTTCTTAAGCATAATATTCACATACTTCAGGTGTGACAAACATGAAGAACAGGATATTAACAGAGTTGCAAAGCAAATCTGAAGTACTACCAGATGCAGCGTGGAGATGTTTTGATAAGCTGCAGGTGTTTAGTGCATGCTATATTGAGAAGAGATTTTACAATCAGCCAGAATGAGTGCTGTGCATATATCAGGCAGACCTCAAAACGTACAATCAAACTTATTTTATCTGGATGAGGTGGGGGCATACAAGTAGCTTGGTGAATAGGGTTTTGTATTAGGTCTTGTTTGTGTATCTGGCTATATCTTACCATGCCTAGGGAAGGCATCTCCAAATATGCTGAGCTACTCTTGAAGCTAAATCAGTATAGCCATCCTGGCACTGCAGACATACTAGGTAGTATGGGGCAGATAATTAGGACTGTCACTCAGCAGTCTTAATTACCTTGCTTGTAGCACCACGCAGAGATAGCTACAGTGCTGCTGGGTCTGGAGGCATTACACATAGGATATTGTGATGTGTTTGTGGGTAGTGTTACCAGGCACAGTAAGTGAGTTTGCCTGTGTTACACTTTGTGAGACTTGCATTTTCTTCAGCTATTCAAATTCTCTCCTGCCTGTTTTCATGCGCTGTGATGACACCTTAAAAAAAATCTGACAACGGTTTCAGTCTCCTATCTTGACCAGTGTTGTCTCACTGTGCTCCCTTGTCTCCCTGCATCAGTATGTTTCCTCTTGTCTGATGCTTAGCTTTCAGGCACTTTGGGATAGGGTGTCTCTTCTGGTCCTTTCTTTGTACAGAACCCAGCCAAAAGTTGTCCCAGTTTCTCACTAGGGTTTTGAGTTGGTGTGCTAACACTGGGCTGCCTAACCATCAGACTGTGGGCTGTATGTGACCTGCAAGGGGTTAATTTCCAACCTCTGGGTTCCCCCTGGCAGTTGTGCCCCTCATTTCTCTACCTCTGCTGCTGGGATCTCCAGACTCCCCCTCTCTTCTTTGGCTTTCATTACCTGTCTCTATCCCAGGAGGTGGGGTGGGGCAGGGCAGCCTGCAATGCTTGAGGAGCCTGCAGCACAGGAGGTACAGGGGGTCGGGGAGACTGCCTGTGTGCAGTGCAGCAGTGAGGGGGGCTGCTTGCCTGCCCACCTGTGCTGTCCTGTGCAGTGGTGGGGGTGGCCAACCATCTTGCCTGGTGTGGCAGTGTCAGGGAACCACCCACCCATGTAGTGCCAGGGGAATTTGCAGCCGAGGAGGTGAAGAGGGGACCCTGGCCAGCACTGGTGCAGCCCCTGGCCACTAAATTAGACAGCCCTGTGCTAACGCATAGCAAATGATAGTATTGGGTGAAAATCAGATATTGCAGTACTTCCTGATGATGTAGTGCTAAATTCCTTTTGACATTTATCATGTTACCTTCATCTGTTCTCCCTCCTGTATGCTTGCCGTAGTCTGTTACTTGTTTGTGTATTTTCATTTGATATGGTAAAAAAAAACTCCACAAATGCAGTCTAAGCTCGTATTTGCCTCTTCTGCACAAACCTGAGGGGTCTAGTCTGTTCTAGTCAGGCTTATATTTGCTGTGAAAAGCAGCTTTTTATGCCTTTTAAAATAGATTATTGTAGAAAGTACCATTAAAGTTAGCATGCTGCTGGTCTGTAAAGCTGAAAGAAGCAGAACTTATTTAAGTGGCATAGATAATTGGGGCTAAGGAAGAAAGGGGAATGGTTGTCACTGTATTATTTTTGCTTTATTTGAGTCTTCTCTTGAGCCGCTCAGTTAAGATAGTATTTTTTTTTTCCTTTTGAAGACCTATATTGAAACTTTTAACTTGGAAACTGTAATTATATCAAGTCAGTGCTATTTCAGGGGAAGAAACATTGTGTAAGCATTATCTGTGATTCCACACTGCAAGATCCTGTGTTTACTGGCGTGTGGATTCAGAAAAGCAGACTTGTGGCTCACCAGTTGAGAAATTCACTTCACAGTAAAGCTGTAGAGACCTGGTATGCTGCTTGGGACAGCTTAGATGTAACAGTTATGGTGTTTACCAAAGTGAATCTGATCTTTTGTGTTGCATGGCAGAGACCATGTAACCCCTGAATAGGTTTTTAGGTTAATACTGGTAAGTCTGTCTTTATAGGTAAATCATTTATTTTTGATGAATTAGTCATCAAGAATTTAAATCAGAGAAGGATATTGGAATACCCTGGCATGTGAGAAGGACATTTTAGTCAATAGCCATATCCTGCTTTGCATGAGATTACCAATTTTGTATCAACAGAGCAACAGAAGAAAAATGAACCTCTCTTGCTAACACTGGAAAATGAACCTCTTATTTTCTTGCTGGCTGTAGGATTTAAAAAATTCAAATGACTGAAGAATCCAACAAATATAGTGTGTATATAGTGGGCCTACACATTTATTCTTTTATTTACATTAGGGCAGATTGGTTTTGAAGGCTGTTCAGAATGGCAGTGTTTTACATTCACTTTACATTGGCGTAGGTCGGTGGTTCTCAATCTTTTTAGACTGAGGCAGCACTTGATAGATTCAAAGCACCCTGATTAGACTCAAGGCACCCCTCAGAAAATGCCAGCTTTTAGTTTTCACTCATGTGTTGACTATAGAAATTGTTCTGTTGCAAAGAACTGAGAGAGACCACAGCAGGTCAGAAAGTTTTTAACACTATGGTTTCCTATGAGAAAACTCTGGGTTTATCTTATGCCACAGCACCCGGGTTGGAAATCATTGGGTTAGGTGCTTTGAGGGTGTGCAGGCCTTTGATCTTACATTTTCCACTTTGTTTGTAAAAATATAACTTATACTAAATTCATCATTAAGGAACCCTATTTCAATATTTCTACTACATTTTAGCAAAACTGGGAGAGGAACAGTTTTTCTGTGCTGGGATATTTTTAAAAAAAATCTAGGAATGTTTTCCTTTTCTAAAGAGGGGTGGGAGAATGTTTTCCCCCCAGAACTGAAGTCCAGGGGGATTGCAATTTGGAAACAGCAAAATGTGGTGTTTCAGCTATGAAACTGACAAGAATTGTGTCAATTTCAGTCTGCATCTGCTAGAGCCTCCAGGATCTTAGCTCCATGACAGCCTGTATGACAAGCTGTTGAAGATGTGGGAACTATGGAAGCCTTGGGTCCTTCGTGGTGTACCAGGTGGGCTAACAGGGAACTTGGAAGCCCTTGGGATTGCTCTCGGGCATAGTGGGTTGTTGAAGAGACAGGCAAGTGAGCTTGCAGGAAACCAGGCAGGGGTATATCAGAAATAAACTGAAGCCAAACTGTTCCTGTACAGTGTTGGGAGTTCAGTTAATTGGGAAATTAAAAAGAACAGTTTTGTTTGTGTTATGCTGACCATAATTATTTGAAATGTAGAAACCCTTCAAATGCCAAGAAGGCATTTGAAGGGTCTCTAATTATAAAATATGTTTTGGTTTTTTAACATGTTTTTCCATATGGAAAGTAGAGGTTGAAGCATCATTTTCCACTCTGATTCCTTTGACAAAAACAATTCATCTCTATAATTAGCTAGGTGACTGCTGATACTAAAATACTGACCAATTCAGAAGTTGATTGCAATACTTCATATAAAATTTAAAAATAAAAAATAAAAATAAAAAAAAGATCCCCAAATTACCAAAATATATTTGTGTATGATTTAAGGGTGAACAGGCAAGATTTTTACAAGATACACAGGATGTCAGAGGTCTGTTTCCTTGATAAGAGTTGATTATATGAGTGACAGTAGGGAGTGAAAGGAGATGTGCTCCTTGCATTCCTTAAGTTTTTTATTCCGCTTTGTATGTCAGTGATGCCATCAACCCTTACAAAAGAGATACTTTATAAATTCAAGATACACTTTGTAATTCAGTAATGGAGGAACTGATTTCACTGCTTGCTTAAATGTTTTTTTTCCCCCAAAATATAGTGATTACATTATTTGATACTAATTTGGAATATATATTTAAAAAAAACCTTTATTGCTTATCATAGAAAGTGTATAGCTTGAACAAATGAATGAAGTCATCCACTCAACATCTTTGCCAGTGCAGGATTCTTCCGTGGTATATTTATAGTTACTGATGGGACATTTAAAAAATAAATAAATTAAAAAAGGCGGCAGCCTAATTTCACCTAAACTTTTCTTTCTGCCAATCCTGGTGATCTATAGCAGCTCCTCATAAAAGCTTCATATTTAGGAATTTAAATGAGTGGACTGATTTTCAAAAGTGCTGAAAATATATAAAGCTGCAAATGTTCAGAGCTGTCCACAAGAGTAGGTTGCAATTTTGTAATTCTGTCAGAGATGCAATAGGGTTGTTTCATACGACTTGTTATTTTAAAGTAAGTCTGCCATTTGCCTCTTGGGGCCAAACCCACGTACGTGGAAGGAAGTGGGAGGTTTGCCATTGGTCCTGGTGTGAGGAGAAGCAACCTGTGTATAATTTTTTCTCCTCTTATGTTCCATTACTTTTGCAGCAGAGGGGCTGAAGTTAACGCTACAGATGGAACTACTCTTTACTTTTTTCACTTGCTTTCCTGAATTTCTAGAAATGCCATTGAATGAATCTTCATGACTTCTCATCAGCAGTGTTCAATGTTTCATTGAATTTAAATAGTTTCCTTAACATCTAGACCGGCTGACCTATATATCTGTTCCTTATATATTATTTTCCAGTATCCCAAATTAGTACTTCTTTACTTTTCCTTGTTGGAGAAGACTATTAGAAATGTTTAGCGTGAGCTCCCAACCTCACTAAACGTCAGTGGGAGTTCTGATACTAACTTCAGTGAAGTCAGGATTTCACTTCAGTGTCAGCCATTAGTCCGCATTTTATCTTCATTCGCATTTGGTAACAGACCTTCCTTCATCTGAATATTTTTTTCTATGATATAGTTTAAAAAGGCCTATCATATTTACCTTAAATTAAGATTAATACCTTAGTTTTATTTTGTTGTGATGGTAGTCCTTGTCTTTTTCCCTGCAAGCCTTGAAAGATTTTCAGCAAGTGCTTTCTTTTTCTTTCTTCCAGTATTGGTGGCATCAAATAGCTTCTTGCCCTCTACTAGTTTAAATTCTGTGCATCTTTATATAGGATCTGCTGTTGCCACAAGAGGTCTCAAAGAACCACACTGCCACATTTTTGTTAAGCAAAACACCAAGTTGTATAATTGCAATATACAGAGTTGTTGTTCTAGCTGAGATTCATCCTGTCAGGGTTTTTCCCTTCCTAACACTTGCCAGGAGTCCTGAACCCAGGGGGCTTATATCCTTTTTTCTTATGTTACAGATAGTCTGATCTTAAGTCTTTGGTCTTTAGAGACAATGTTTTCATGCTTATGACTAGTGTCAGTAACACCCATCCAAGGAAGAAGACTGTTAATCTATTTGCCAATGCTGTGCCCCCAAACAACCACACCCTGCATCTTAAAACATGTGCACTGTTTATGTACTGTACTGAATTATAGTATTGTCAATTAACTTTGTATCTAATCAGCTGGAAAGTGAAAACAGTCTCATCTGTTTTGGTAATCGTATTTCTCCTCCATGCTTCATCCCACTTTTTCTGTCCTGTTACAGATCATGTAAATCATTTTCTGTCATTTTATGTGGGTGACGTTCCTTTTTTTCCTCCTTTACTTTCATTCCCTTATACTTTGTTTGTTCTGCTACGTTGTTTTCTACCTTGTATCATTCTTTGTCATGTTTCTTCTTTTCCCTCAGTATCTTTCCCACCTCTCTCTTTCCCCTCCTCAGATATTCACCCTTGTTCTCTTTTAGTCAGCTCACTTACCTCCATTCTTGTTCTCCCTCCCAAAAAATATGTGCATCCACCCACAGTCTCACTTCTGGGACACTTCAGTTGAAAAAAACACAGCTCCTAGGCTGTTCTGCTTCCTTTATGAAACCCCTTCCTCAAAGAAGACATTTGAAGGGTCTGAACTGCTCTACTCTTGATCCTTGTTTCCCTTTACTTAAAGGAATATTGGCTTCTAGGGTTGCCCTTTCCATTGAGCCACTCTACTGTCTGCCCTGGTCTGCTTGCTTGTTTGTTTCCAATTGTTTTTTATCTATATATATTACTTTTTCAAGGTGTATTACGTATTCAGAATATTTTTTCCCTCTGACCTATTTAGTACAACTCCAAACTATTTTTATACATTAAGGCAATTGCCCTACAAATGATGAAGGAAAAATAGTAAGTGCCCATGCAAGAATGGTAACTTTCTCATCTTGTCATACGTAAAATTGCATGATCCAGCTGTGAGACAGCAAATTATCTTTCCACCTCCAGCTCCTGTAAAGTCAGTTTCTAATGTGACCGTATTATTCCTGCTTTCTGACTTGACAGTCAGTACTCTTGTCCACTGAACTGATGAATTGATCTTTCTGCTGCTACTCTTCTCCCTCTGCTGGAGTAATGATGAATTCATGACACACTGGAAAAATGTTTCACTAGAGGGAGAACAGTACAGTAAAAGCAAACCTACCATGCAGTATGAGGTTGCTGAGTGGGTGTATACAGCAAATAAAAATTATTGATGAAAGAGGGAAGAAAGTAACAAAGTTAAAAGGTAGAGAGTAGCGAGGAAGTGGACGATCAAAAAAAAAAAGTATTTGCTTAAACTATACATTAAAATGTAGTGTTTGCTCGTCTCCTTTGAGCATAGATACTTTCAAAGCAGTAGCCACATTTGAATAACTGGACCATTTCTTGCCAACATATCAAGCAGAAAAACAGGCAACTATAATATAGGCAATTCAAGGGCTGGAGAATCACTGTAATATTGTCAAAATTGAGATGCTTTATTTCTGGGCAAACTGGTGCATATTCCTCAGAAATGGACGAAAGAACAATCCATTTTTTATGAACTTTGAAATGCAAAAATGGGTTGCATGTTAAAACCCTGACTACGAAAGAGACCAGATAGGTGTTGACCTGAAGGATAGTAGTGGCAACACCCTTAAACTTGGACCTTGAGCTGGCCTCACTCTTAAAATACTCTTGGGGTAAGCCACAGGACTCAGAGGTTGGACAAGGAGCCTTTTTACTTCTAGGTCACCAGTTCAGATTTTGCACAGGCATGTGCTGGCCAAGATCCCTATCTGCTGGCTATCTGCTGGCCTAAATAAAACGAAACATTCTTGTCTTTGTCTGTTTCCTAATGGACAGATGTGCTTGTGGCAAAAAAGTACTATTGCAATTAGCACCAACTGGCTGTCTCAAGAGAGCCCCAAATCACAGAGGCTGAATTATCCTCTCAGCCCTGGAGGAACTACCTATAAGCTCTTTTGCTTCCTGAGCTTTGCCCCCACATGTGCCAAATTCAATGCAATATGAATGGAGCAAAACATCAGTGACTTTGAGGACTAATTGGGCCCCATTTTTCTATCTCCTTCCAGTTTTCTCTTAAGCGACTCATTGCAGCAGCTGTATAAATCAAGCAGTATATCATTTGATGGCAGAGTTCTCAGGCTATCCTGTTTTCTGCCTTCTTCTCTTCAATACCAGCTCCTTTCTCTGCTAATTGCTGCACTATATTGAGAATCTGGTCATCAAATGAAGAGGAGAGGGGAGAACCACTTACTCCCAAAAGTACAGCATTCAAACAGGAGGAGCTTCAGCTGGTTTGAAAGGAGTGGTAAGGAGAAGCATAATAGTAAATAGCACTGTACAAGGTCAAGTATTAGGGGCTGACATTCAGTAGCAGTACTTATGGGTTTTAGTCCACAAAATACTTGTCTGTGTATTTGCAATATCTCCTTGTTCTAAAATCTCATTCTACATTGACAGTTTATGAATGCTGTGCTCTTATAGGGTTAATTTACCAATATATTGATAACAACATCAACAACACCACTGTAGTTTATTATGGCAAATCTACATCTATGAAAAGAAAACAATGTCACTGAACAACAGATTACTTGAACACCTGATTTTAGTGATCTCTGCTTAGTTACAGATAAAATGATCCATTTACCTTAGGGTTTTATGCTGTCAGCTATCGCTGCAGTATCTTAGCATTTTTCTTGTAAAAGAAATAGCAATAGCAATGGATGGAGCCTCTGACACTTTTTCAAGCAAAAAACTTTTGCCTGGATTCACATTTCTGGTTTTGAGGGGTAGGTACTGGTAAAGGTTTAGGAGTAAAAGAAGGTATCATTGTTGTGACAATCATATTTATGATGGAAACATTTTCTGAGGACAGCTACTACACGCAATTAATGGAGCATTGTCTGTAGTTTATTGGGAAGCAAGGTGGTTTGCAATCCAGGATTCTTTGTTGCTGTTACTGCAGGGAAAGCTGCTTTAATAACTGACAAGAATTATACTAAAATAACGGTTGTGACAGAACCCTTCTTTTCCCTCCCCCCTCCCCACCCCCCCAAAAACAAACCAAACCCATCACCTCAACTTCAATAATATAATCCTCTATTTAATATGCCTTGTCCTGTGGGAGGAATCTGCTTTCTGCATGGATGCAGTGTTGGTCCCCTATATACAACATTCAAAGGCCTGGGCTTGAAAGAAAGCACCAGGGTTTTCTCCCACCTGACTTACAGGACCGAAGGAAATTTGCATCCATTCAGGAAAGAACTTGTGATTTATTACCACCCAAATCACTTGCTTTTTCACTTATGTCCCAGCATTTACATGAGAAGTCTGTACATTTTATGGTATATAAAAGTAGAACTATCAGGTAGTTAATTAAATGGTATTGGCCTCCCGACTGAGCATTTGCTGGCAGTTAATGACAAGAGATCCAGTCCTGTAAACATATGCATAAGTGCTTCAGTTGAAGATCTAGAGAAGTTCTGTTGATTTGGGAACTTCTCAGGGTCATAAATTTAAGGGCATATATAAATGTTTGCAGGATTAGGGCATAGCCAAAGGAACTGACAGCCTTCATTAACCCAGCTGGACATGTCTACGCCAAAGGACATGAATGCTTTTATATGGATGTAAAGCTCAGATTGCTTTCTACATTCAAAGCACCTGTCCTTGTTTAGGAGATGAAGACTGGTACGCTGTCAGAAATTCAGCCGACACTCTTTACTAGGCCTGTAAAATTATGATGTTAATTTTGAGTCTGACTTATTCAAACTGAGTTCAGTTCCCTGGTGTCCCTGGCAACCATATCATAAAATCCGGTCCCTGGATAAATTTTAAAATAAATAAATGAATCCTTGATAAATGTATCGAGCTCCATCGTAAAACTAGTTTGGTTGTTTTCCTTCAGTACCCCTATTGGAAGGCTTTTCTGTTGCTATTCTGATGGTTACAAACTTCCTTCTGTTTATGTATGGCAGGGTTATTAGGGACCCTGTCTACTTCGGTGTATTCTTTTTTAAGCAGGAATTGAATAAAACCTGAGAGAGTGAGAAAGAAAATGTTTTCATTTAAAACAAAATGAGTGGCAATAATTGTTTTAAACAAATAAACCCAAACCTACTATGGAAGCACTGAGACGCGAAAGTCAAGATGCCTATAACTAAGAATAGGTAAAGGACTTAATGACTTTTTATTATTGAAACAGGGAGAAATGCAGTCAGTAAAGAGCACAAATCAGATGATTAAAAGTAAAAACAAATAAAAACATTCCTGGAAACACTGAAGCATGTGTGTACCATGGCATTGCCTTTACACAATTACTGCCCTCCTCTTTGACGGGAGTTGCACGCAGGCAGAGTTGCATGTGATTAACCCTCCATGTCTCAAGACTTCCACAAGACTTTTTACAGTCGTTAGAGACAGGTACATTAATAAATCTTCACAGGCTGTCAAATAAAAAAAGACAGCCCCAATCCTGTAGAGCTATGGCCCCCTTCCTGCAAAGATTTGATATATCTATCTATATCTGTATATATCTTTGCAAGTTACATTTATACTTAACTATGCAGAACAGATTACCTAAGAAGGCTGCAGAATCTTTATCACTGGAAGATTCCAGTGCTGGTCTGGAAAGGTTTAAGCAGGGATGATGATCCTGGCTTCGGCAGGAGGTAAAACCTCCTGAAGTCCCTTTCAAAAGTATTTTTCTGTGATTTTATGATTTGAATAATCTCATTGAAATCCATAGGGTGAAGCATTTACAGAACAGTCCTAAACAAGGCGAGAGCCTATGATTTTAAAGTGCCGCGCCACTAATATTTGAGTTCACAGGAGAGGAAAAAGTGAAGTTTTAAAATGCATTTGGATTCAGTTTATCCAAAAAGCGTAATTTTGTTGACAAACTCTTTTGATGATGAACAGTTTTCCATACAAAAAGGTGGTCACTCCCAGTACTACTTGTCTTCTATCTTGGCTGGGCACCAGACAGAGACTTTTGAAACTAACTGTTGAACAGTAGTTACAAAATGAGTGAATTAAAAGGCAAACCCAGGCACTTTGTGAACAGGCTTGGCATTCTGTTTACACACGAGTTGAGAGATGCGGTTAGCTGTGTTAGTCTGAAGGCAGGGTAGATTTGCACCTTACAGATGGACTGAAGTATGTGTGTATATGTATATAGAAAGCTTTCCTGAACTGAAGCTCACTTTGTCAGATGCTGTGAAAGGAGGGCTTATATCCACTGCTTTCTGCATGACCTCTCCCAGCTTCCCATGAAGTGAACTCGGGCTCACCAAAGTGAGCGCACACCATGCACACACACCACACCACAGCAAACGCCCCATGAGACCCCACAGCCCATCACATTTGCACAGACACACCCAGGACACCACATCACACTGAACACCTACGACACCCCAGGCCACACACTGCACTCACACGCACATGACATCCTGCACCCCATCACACCAAACACCTGTGACCACCCTCCCCCCGCCCATGGTACACCACACTAGCATGGACACACACACACACACCCCCAGAGCCGTCCCTAGGGGTGTGCGGGGCCCAGGGCATATCAGCCTGTGGGGCTGGGGACTGGTGAGGGGAAGGAGGGGGGCGTGGAGGCGCTGGTGATGCGCAGCTGGGCCTGTATGGTACTGCCTACAGGGCCTGGGGCGGTCGTCCTGATTTGTCCCACCCCTAGGGGCAGCCCTGCACAGGACACCCCACACCCCATCACCTCAAACACCTGTGAGCCCCCCCCCACGTACACCATGCACACGCATGTACACACAGGCACGATAGCCCACACCCCATCACACCAAACACCTGAGCCCCCCCATGTACACCATGCACACGCATGTACACACACGCACAATAGCCCACACCCCATCACACCGACCACCTGTGAGCCCCCCACACACTTGCAGACATGCACAACACCCCCCACCACAGCGTGCGCGCGCGCACACACACGACACCCTGCACCCCCAAACACCTGTGACCCCCCCCACGTACACCATGCACACGCATGTACACACAGGCACGATAGCCCACACCCCATCACATCAAACACCTGAGCCCCCCTATGTACACCACGCACACGCATGTACACACACACACGATAGCCCACACCCCATCACACCGACCACCTGTGAGCCCCCCACACACTTGCAGACATGCACAACACCCCCCCACCACAGCGTGCGCGCACACACACACACACGACACCCTGCACCCCCAAACACCTGTGACCCCCCCCACGTACACCATGCACACGCATGTACACACAGGCACGATAGCCCACACCCCATCACACCAAACACCTGAGCCCCCCCATGTACACCACGCACACGCATGTACACACACGCACGATAGCCCACACCCCATCACACCGACCACCTGTGAGCCCCCCACACCACACTTGCACAGACATGCACAACACCCCCCACCACAGCGCGCGCGCGCGTACACACACACACACACACACACACACACACACACACACGACACCCTGCACCCCCAAACACCTGTGACCCCCCCCACGTACACCACACTCGCACGGACACACACACCACACGCCATTGCCAAACACCTGTGACTCTCCCCCCACACACTCCCACGAACACACCCCGCACCTCCCCACACCATACGCCACACTCAGACACACGCATGACAGCCCACATGACATCACATCAAACACCCCACGGGCCCGACACGCGCACGACGCGACAGCCCGGGCCGTGTCAGGCGGGGGCAGTGCCCCCGTGGAAGCGAAGCCCGGGGCGGGGCGGGGCGGGGCGGGAGGGTTTCCTGCGCGCTTCCTCCCCGGAGCCCGGGGCCGGCGCGTTAAGGTGGGGCGGGCGCGCGGAGCCCGGCGGCGCCCCCTTAAGCGGCGCCACCTTAAGCGCCGCCGCCTTGTCTCGTTACATTGTAGCAGCGGAAAGAATGTCGGCGCGGGCCGCGGGTGACGTCACAGGGGAGCAGCGCAGCGCGGCGGCGCCCGGCCAGCGGCAGCGGCAGCGGCAGCGGCGGCCCCGGCGCGGCGGCGGCGGCGGCGATCGCGGCCCCGGCCCTGGCCCGGCCGCCCCCGCAGCGGCAATGGCGACCGTCGGGGAGCGCAGGTCCCTGCCCAGCCCCGAGGCGATGCTGGGGCAGCCCTGGAGCCACTGGGTGGACGCTGCGAAACTTCACGGGAACGACGGTGAGCGCCGCGCCGCGCCCGCGATCCCGGCGGAGGGAGGCGTGTGTGCCGGGGCCCCCAGAGCCGCGGCACCCCTTGCCCTGCGCTCGCGGGGGTGCTGGGGACCGGGCCAGGCCGGGCTCTCTTTACCCCCCCACTTCTCCTCCGGGCTCCTTGGAGGGTGTCAGAGTCACGGGGTGCCGTCTCCTCCCTTCCCCGTCTGTAATCCGGCTCACAAGTCCCAGGGACAGGTACCTCCTCTCCAGATTTTGGCTTCTTGGAGTTGGGGGCACTCCCTGTGAGCCTGGGAGCGGGCATGATCCTTCCTGGGGTGTACTTGGAGGGTCTCCCCGTCTCTCCCACACACCTCCTATCTATATGAGAGCGGATGTAGGAGAAGCGTGCGCGTGTATACCCGTGAGCGTGCAAGCTCTTTGCACTCGCCTCGCTTGCCTGGGGGCGGCGCACCGGTTTTGCACACGTGCTGGTGGGACCTCGTGTAAACTGACTTCTTGCTGTTGGTCCGTTTGTTTAGGAACCGCTGTGGAAGAAAGTTTCAAGGAGTACGGGAAAAACCGAGAAGCGATGCGACTTTGCAGAGAAGGTGAGTGCGAATCTTAAGCACCAACGTGTACAGAAGGGCTTCGCTGCGTGTAGTTGGGTTCTTGGAACGTGTGAAAAAAACGCCGGGTCTTCAAGCACCGGGAGCTTGTAGCCCCCGAATAGCAGATGGAGCTGCAACTAAATAGAAATTTACTCAGAAGCACAGGGGTAAATATTGTAGTATTGTTCAGACCTTTTTTTTTTTTTTTGAGCAGGCCTTAAACCATCTTCATGAGGCCCATATGTTTATGGGAGCGGTGCCCACCATCCTAGGACATCTTCCCTTTCTCAAAGTCTGAGTTGATCTGAGTTGTTTCAGTAGTAGTGCATCGATCTGCCTTTTTCCCTAGTCAAGTCAGTGTTTTGGGGTTATTTTTTAGTGTGCCTAGTAGGAGAAGCCAAATGACAGCTAACACCAAAACTGTGGTAAACCAGCTTTGACATTGGAAGTGGAAATGTTATTTAAAGCTGCAGACAACAGGTGATGAATCTCATTAACTGTCAGTAATTTTGTATTAGGGCAAAAAGCAGCAATTAGTCTGGCTTTGGCATTTGCATGGTTGCCTCCATTCAAAGGCAGAAACATTTTCGAAGGGTTTCCTAATCTTGCTAACTCTGGTTCGTCTCCCTGCCAAGAACATCCTTCCAGAAGTGTGCTGTCTCTCTCTTAAATTTAGTATTGGTTAGGCCTGCTCTGAGTAGTTTATGACATTGTTGAAAAGCCAGAGGTAGAGGTAGCTGGCAGTGGGACTAAAGTCACAGAGATGTAGGACTGGAAGGAAGCTCAGGATCTTCTAGAAAGGATCAAACACGTCTCACCCCATCCCTGGCAGATGTTCATAGCCAAGCTCTGAGTATTAGTGAAACTGGTGAAAGCAACTGTTGCAAATCTCACACCTCAGAGAGGGCAAAAACAGCAGGCTTTACAGAGAACAATTCTGCTAGTCAAACCCGCCGGGATATTTTTATCATCTGAGCAATACGTATAGACTATGCACTTCTTGAAATGTTGCTTTTTAGTTATCCTCCTATACAGGCCTGATATTTGTGTGCAGTACTTTGTTTTTTTTCTGAATGACTAAGTGATTCAAATAGCAATTTTAATTATACCTATTGCAACAAACACGGAACAAGGCTCACATCACGCACATGACGTGTGTGAGGATTCCCTCAGTTAAGTCCAACTTTCACGCCTCTTGCTCCTGACTGGGTTTGTAAAATGCAAAGTTTCCAGATTTTTTGAGGTTACCTTCAGGGCACAGGAGAATCTTCTTTTACTTGGGGTGCAGCCATTTAACTCGTTTTGCCTGAGCTGGCCCTTGAGACTGGGCCTCTTCCCAGTGATTTCAACCACCTGAATAACTTGCCAGCGTAGGGCCTAACTTTGAAGGGAATCATAAAACACTTTCAGAGCTGAAGCCAAAAATAGCTTATTCTGTCAAGATTTCAAAACTTTTCTGTTTCTTTTCAGCCCTTTACCTTGGTAATTAAATTTTAACCCAATATTTCATGGGGTTATAACATATTACCTGGTGTAAAAAGAGCTCCGTTGACAAAACAAAACAAGTGCCACTTATGGATGAATGTCAGTGAAAGTGAGAGACAACAAGAAGTGTCTGTGTTTTGATCTGAAAAGCAGACCTAGAGAATCTTACAACTAAAAATTTTCCCTGGCTAAGGGGTTATGTACCATCAAGTTTTAGCATTTCTATAAGCAGTTGGGCTTTTACAAACATACTGCTGAAGAATGTAGGTGTGACAAATATATAAATTCTGTCCAATCTATTGCACGTCTGACTCTCTGTTACCGTAGTATTGTCATATCTTGCAATCATGTTTGTAAGTTTCTCCTCGTGATGCCTTACGTGGTGGGGCAGATATTTTACCCATTTTACAGATAAGCTACAGAGGCACAGTGTGCCATGTTGGTAAAAGGACTCAAGGAAAATTCAGGCAAATTTAACCTTGTCTTGAAGTCGTTTTAACTTGCGTAAAAGATTTTGGGACCAGAGAGCGAGCAAGTCTGCCAGGACTTTCAGCCTAGTGACCAGGAGCTCACCTTGCAGTACAGAGGCCAGTAATGGTGCAGATCTCTCCAATCTGGGCAAGCACCCTGATCAGTAGGCCACCCTGTCATGTTAACACTGTTGTGCGCTCTGTTGCACAATGAATTTCTGCAAAATGGAATGACTTTGATAGGGAGATTGAGAGCCATCCCCACCGCTGAATGGCCTGTAGTCTCATAGTTATGGTGTGCTCCTGGGGGTGTGTGCTGTTCTCACACATCATGGGTGAGAGATCTAACCACTAGACTCATACAAGTGTGGAGAGGCAGGCACCACTTCCTCCTCCTTTGGCTGCATGTTCAGAGAGAAGTGTCCGTGGTTGGTTTCTGACAGAGAGGGTTTTGCACCTAGCTCGAGGACAGAACTCTGGGCTGTGTATCCCACACAGAGTTAGGAGTCTAAATCCCACTCTATCGAGGGCATTTTTTAAAGGCCAGCATGAGTGGCTCCCTGCTTGTTTTAACTTTTCTTATTCTGCTGTACTTTGATGTCTCCATGCATGGTGTAGGGGGACGTAGATGCCAGACTGCAGGCATCTGTGAGATGGGTATCAGCATCCTCAGCAAAGCCAAGCCAGGTTTCTTTGTGATCTGGTCCCAAGGCCCTGTGGAGGCCTGTGACCCAAATGGAAATGGCCTCTCAGTTCCAGTCTAGTACTTCCACAACTGCATGGTCCTCTCTCTATTTGCTCCATGCTGCTGTTTCTTTCCTGATTCAAAACCATGTGCTTCTTCCCTCTTCTGACCCATTCCTGCTTGAGTCTTCAAGGACTTTTGCCAGAGAGAATCTCTGTGGACTGCAATCTGTCTGAAGCTTTTTAAGATCAGTATAAATCCAGGCTGAGCACTAAAGCACCTTATGGACTACTGCAGCTCGTGTGGAGCCTGGGTCTAAGATTTCAGACTGACTTTTAGGTTGGGAAGGCTCTGGCAGCTGGGAGTGAGAACTGAATGCCAGTCAGTGCATGGAATTAGTTATTGTAAAGTATTGTATGCCTGTGTTGTCTTGCAATGAACTTTTTCATTGCGTACAATGTTATACACATAAGATTGTCCTGGAAAGTATTCTGTACAACTATGTTTATTGCAGAGTTTATATGACAGATCCTCCTCCCGTTCATATACCCGTCATCTTATTGCTTAGTAGTCATGAATCGACCAGGGATTCAGTTCCTTCGCAACTTGGCTCCTTGCTATGATGAAGGAACTACAGCATGTTGCACTGTATCCATTAGACATGATCCAGAAACAATACGGCAGAAAGCTTTTCATCCACCTTCTTGCTAGGAACTTGAGCCTTTGCTGTAGCATAACTTTCATATTCACCTGTCTGATACAGGTCAGGTGTTCATTTAAATACAGACCACATAATCACATATAGCAAGCCTGTTTACACTTACTGTACAAGTCTCAGGGCATCTCATTCATCAGACACCTGGTATATTATTCACTTACCACGCATGAGGAGATTGACATGTCTGTAGCATGCATTTCATTTTCAGCTAAAGTAAAATGTTCATAAAAATGCTGGTCATAATCAAGGCTTGAAAAATAGACTCACTTGAAGCAAACAGGAAGCTTTCCCAGGAGAATTCCATCAATTTCTGGAGAATCTACACTTTTGTTTTAAATAACCTTCAAAATGAAACCAAGTTTACTGGCAGACTGCTTGAGATATGCTGCTCTGAACTTTGACAAGCTGCAGCAGAGTGAAAACTGTTGCTCTTCAGAATCCCTTAAACAGCAGTAAAACTGACAAGAATTAGGTTAATTTAATTCTGCAGCTGTTTAGGGAAGCTATAAGCAGCAACAGTGACTGTTCTTGAAGCTAGTCACAGGCTTTATGAACTTCAAACTTAAAAAAGACCTCATAGTAACCCCACTGTTTGTACCACCTATTCCTTAAATTGTCTTAAATACAAAAAAATAAAGAAATAAAGTGCCACTAGTGTTAGTCTCTGCACATATTACAGTTGAATAACCAGTTGTGGTAATTTTAGAACTATCTCTTTGCTGATGTCATTTTAGAAAAAAGTTTGAAGTACTGTGATATTTGTAATTTAACTTTGCTGCTTACAAATTAAGAAGTTATGTAGCGAAGGAATAAAAATATCTGCCGTTAGCAAAACTATAGCGCACTCATCAATTTATGAAATCCTGAAGTGGCTGGGGGAAAAGCTGCATTTGGTTATTGTATCAGATTGTGTCTTGCTTAACCTTGAAAACTACAATGACAGAAATAGTGAGGTTTGACATCCCAAGATTAACAACAGAGCAGTCGATGGGGATTGGAGTTTTGTTCATGCAGATAAAAAAATGTTTATGTTCTTAGTGACACCTACTTAACTCCAATATCCGATGACTACCCCAGGTATCTTTACTAAATTTGGAACCCACCATACGCATCTGAGACCCTTTGTACCCCCCAAGAAGTCCAGGAGAAGAAATGGAGATGACTGGGTTTGAGGCACTTTGTATTTCTAAGCAGAAAAAAACCCATTAAAATATTGGCATTCTGTAAACATCGTATGGAAAGGATCGAGCTGTAGTTGCTGGCTTTTTCAAAGACTTGATTGTTGCAGGTCATTTGCAGATGTCCGGTATAAAGGGTATGGATACGGCGGAAATTTTGCGTTGAACGTGTTCAGTTCTGTCATGAAGAATTTTTGGACTCTTAAGCCAGGGCTGAAAAATGAGTTTGCCTTTTTTTTTATATCATTCACAAAATCTTTTGTAGGCTTTGTTTTTTAGTTGATTGTACTTGCCTAATTAGAGTCCCTGCACTTGTGAGGGAATCTCTGATGACTTTGTGGATAAAACTGAACTACTTCAAGTTGAGGTATTTGTTTGGTGCCTGTAGAGTGAGATCTAGAGAGAACAAATGCTAGGTCTTCTTTGGTTGAGTTTGGACCAGGAATGCATATAGATGCTTTATAAGCATGTAGAGTACGTCTTGTTAGACTATCTACCGGATCCATGTTTTTTTAGTTTAGCATTGACCAGTGGAAAAGTTCTAAGTCTTTACTGCTTGAAAGTCCTCCTTTTTGCAGGGAGATTGTGTCTTTCTTCCTTTGGCTTCATCTTCATTAGAAAAAGAAATAACTTTAGAATGCAACCTTGAGGAGTTTTGTTACTTAAAGTGGCTTTGCAGAGAGTGTAGACAAGTACAGCTTGCATATCTTACCATGTCAACTAGCAGTGATTAAGCCTCATTGAAATCATAGGTTTAATCACGACCGTCTGACGTGATGTTAAATACAGCTTGTACCTTTCTACACTCACCACAAAGGTATGTTAGTTAACATGACTCTGCAGGGTTGTTGTCTCGGAGTACCTTTCTACACTCACCACAAAGGTATGTTAGTTAACATGACGCTGCAGGGTTGTTGTCTCAGAGTACCTAGCTGTTAAGACAAGCTGCCAGAGAAGTTTGTGTGGCACTTGCACGAGAAGTCAACATAACTCTCACAATATTGTTTATTATTGTCCAAAATAACCTAAATTTGTTGACTCAGGCAAGCTGGATGGTCTTAATTTCCCTTAAAGACTCTTTTTCCCTAAAAATCTAACCAGAGCTTTTTGCTTATTTGAGGGTTGAATTATTAGAATTGCATTTTAAAGCTTTTTAGTTTCAAGTCAGAAGGACCTGTTGGGTCCTTTAGTCTAACTGCTTACATACCACAGGTCATTAAGTTTTATATGGCTATCCTATATTAAGCCCAACAGACTTTAGTCCAGCTAAAGTACTTCATTTCCCAGGAGATGCAGCTGAGAGTCACATGGAGGGAACTGGAAAGCTCAAGGTGCCCCTGATGTGTCAGTGATGACACGGGGCCCTGGCAGTGGCAGGGAGTGGATTAAGAAAGCTGTGCTCAGATGACCCCAACTGGCAAACCATAACCTAGGTCAGCGTTTCCCAACCAGTGTGCCACAGCATAAAAGTGTGCCATCAGAAATGAACAGGTGCTGCGGAATTTTGCCATGGCAATGAGCTACAATAGGTATGAGGATGGAGAATGCCTTAACAGGTGTGCCACAGAAAATTTTTATTAATGTAAGTGTGCCTTGGGCTGGAAAAGGTTGGGAAACACTGACCTAGGTTATAGAGGGGCAAAACACAACTTAAGTTCCTTGCCAGTCTGAGTTGGGGAAGATTCTCCTGTCCCAAATCTTGTGATCAGAATGACCCTGAGCACGTGAGAAAGATGCATGAGCCAAGCATCTTGGAACAAAGATTCACTATATCGTCTTAGACCACTGGTCCACTCTGAGGCTGTAACTGTGACCAAATTCTGATGCTTTCAAGGTGGGGAGAATACATCCCTATGTCCCAGCATGGGAACTTCCTTCCTGACCCTTGTAGGCAAATGACTGAGGCTCTGAAGCATAAGATTTGATAAGTCATTGTCTTACTCCAGAGATCCCAGTGTCATGAGACTGTTAAAGGCAATACAGGCAATCCTCTTATTCTTAAGGCCCATGAAGAGAGGGGCTGTATCCTAGATTCAGATATTCCAGGCCTAGAGGTACCACCATCCATCCATTCCCTTCACATGAACCAAGCAATACCATTTCTCTAAGAAGCTACATTATTTCATCTCATTTTTAAAACTACAAGCAACTGCAAATTCACTGCCTCCTCTAGTAAGCTGTTCCAATTACTGTCACAACCAGGAGATTGCATCTTTATTCAGCATTGAATTTATCTAACTCCAGCCTTTGGAGCTGCTGAGTTGAGTTGATTTTTGTTTTGTTAAATCATGTCAGAGGTGCAGAAAAGGACCTGTATGGCACTCTTGTTTACACACATTTTATGTGTGTGTTTTTAATAAATATGTGAAGTGGCAAAAAGGGCACAGCGCTTTCAAATACATTTTTGGGAAGTTACTTTTTTATCAGGAAAAACTGCCTTCATAGTTGATATTACATTTACTAAATAGTTAATATTCACAGAAAGGCTCTTGAGGAACAGTGAATCTTTTGGATATAGTAAAACAGGTACACATGGCTTGTAAAGGTGAGTTGTGATGTTTAAAAAGTGTACTGTGTCAGGAAACAGTTTTTAAACGACTTGGTATTTAACGAAGATGCTACTCTTGAGGTTTGGAGATATCTAATATTCTCTGCCTCCCTGTTTTTTGCTTGAATCCAAGTTTTAATTGACACCAAATTATCTCGTCATAAATAAATCATTGTGATATCAGACTATAAGATTGGGCTGTGGTGTCTCTCTGCTTGGAAAATATTTAGCAGGTTTTGAGCACTATGCATAATCTGAGCTTGATTTTTGCAAGGGTCTGAGTGCCACCATACTCGGCACCTCAAATCCTGTATCAGTAAGTGAGGAATACGGAGCAGAAACTAACACTCTTGGATATTCTTTCACATCCATACGTGGTCACCAAAAAGTCACCATTGGTGAACAGGTCCCACAAAGTGGTGTCTGTGAGCACCTTTTCCCCTCGGAGTATTGG
Organism: Alligator mississippiensis; assembly: GCF_030867095.1. Taxonomy (NCBI): domain Eukaryota; kingdom Metazoa; phylum Chordata; order Crocodylia; family Alligatoridae; genus Alligator; species Alligator mississippiensis. Next base: position 3,426,206 of record NC_081835.1, read on the forward strand.
TGATGTCTTGGAAATACGTGGCAAATGTTCCCTTTTCAGTGGTTTCTGTTGTGCTCTTAAGCAACAATAAAAATTAATGGAGAAGAAAACAATGCAGAAAATATTACATTGAAATACAGTTCTTCCTGCAGCAGTTGATAACAGCGTCGAACATCTAAGCAGCACTGAAAAGTCGCAATGAAAAATCAGTTTACATAAAATAAAAAGGGGTAAGCAGCTGAAGATTTACCGTCTTGAAAAACGGATGGTTCTGAAATCTGTTTCTTTCCTTGTAATCCATCTAGGAAAGAGAGTGCATGTGGCCATTTTCCTCTCCCTTCTCTGTATGCACCTACCTTTGTCCAAAAATAATGGCCTGCTGCTGGCTGGGGGTCCAGTGTGATCTTTTATCATTTATTATGCAGCCAAGCACTGAACGCATCTGTTCAAATGTCAAGCCATAAATGTTGAAATGCAGGGTCCTCAGTACATCATCCAAGCCAAAGTGGATCAGTGCTTTCATTCTGGAGTACTTGTCACAACTTAAGTTAGTATAATAAAGACAAGGAAGTTGTCCAGACAAGTTAGTATAATTGGAACAAAGGAGAAATAAAGGGATAGCAGTGGTAGGTGAAGAGTGGGAGGATTGAGGACAGCAGATGTTATCACTGAAGGAGAGTGTACAGCAGCCAAAGAATTGTAGCTTAGTACTTAATATGTTGGGACTGCAGATGCACAGTCCTTAAATCATGGAACCACTTGTTTCATAATCCCTCTAATTTTTTTTAAATGACCCAAACATTTAGCTTAAAATGATATATTTTTTCCCCCTTTTTAATGAAAATAAACAAAGCTGCCTAGATATATAGACACAACTCCCTTTCTGCTCTTTCCCCAAGTTTTTATATTGGGGTGGAGGACAGAACAAGGGACTCATGAAAATGAATCTGAATACATCAGGATTTTGCCAGCATATACTGAAACTTAATAAAACAAATTCAAATGTTAGCGCAGAGCAGTAGAAATAAACGTAAAAGTTTGCTTGGGGGAGGAGCAGAGCAGCAAAGTTTTATTGCTCCTCTACTGGAAAATCTTTGAAAAGTCTGAATGTCAGGTGAATTTTTGTGCATATGTTCCAAAAAAAACCCCTGTAAATGATTTCAATATATTGTGCATTAGGATTGAATGGTTTAATTGATTGGCCATGAAGATTCTAGGTTACTGGCTCAAATAGATCGGAAATATTCAAAAATCATTTCTGTTTGAATTCTGTTTTTCAGTCTGTGAGCGTAATGAGCTGTTAGTCTTTGTATGGTTCCTGATAAGAAAGAGAACATATTTATAAAATATGTTGTACCCCATTTATAACCTTAATGATAACTTCAGCAGAGGTCAGGTTAGATCCATAGATAATGAACCTCCCTCTCGCCTTTGATTATAATCCCTCCAAAGCAAACCTGAGACACACAGTATTGTGCAGAGAAACATGGGCTGATGTGTTTGCTTTGCTGTTTCTGTGGCAGAGAACTTTTTAAGCACCATCTTTCAGTGGCTAAGCTTGTATTATATGTGTTTTTAATGGCATTGCAAACAAAGCCCATGTGTACAAAATATTTGCAATTCTAAAATAGAGTATTTGTGCTGCTTTGATTTTGTAGGCTCCATGCTGAGTATTTAATTGCTTAAATTCAGAGTTTAAGTAGTTGTGTGTAGTAGGTAAGAGGATTGTTGACCGATTTCTGCAGTGCTCTGGTACAGCAGGCTAAAAATTCTGTGAATCTTTTATTAAAATAAAAAATAGAACTTTTTGAGAGGTTATCCACAAAAATTGAGTAATGTCATTTGTACAATAGACTCTGTGTTTGCTTTTTTTAAATGCCAAAAGTTGTTTTGTTGTTCAGTCTGGCACACCTTTTTGCTTTGGCAAAGCGAAAGCTACCAGTGGAAGTTGTAAGTAGAGAAGCTGGAGTACTGGCAGCTGAGTTTAGGGCCACTGAAGTTGGTGGGGATTTTGCTGTTGACTGCAGCAAGCATACAGTATCAACCATAGGTAGGTTGACGTGAAAAGTGGTCTGAGATTGTGGAACAAGCACGTTACCTAGAACTTTCTTACCAAATTATCCTAAGTGAAATAACCAACAAAATCAAAATGTTAATTGTCATCTGTAGGTATCACAGCCATATCTCTTCTGAGATCATATTATTCCAGTTTACATCTTGGAGTTATTTTTGCAGGCCCAGGTATGGAAACGGAACCACTATCAGATTGCACTCCTTGTAGTTTACAGGTATTTTCACAAATATTTTGATGGATACTTTCAAAAAACATAACAGAAATGCAGTTAGTAACAGTTGGGGCCCATTCTTTGAGGATACGTCTACGCAGCACTGAGCAGTACCATGCAGAGTTACAGGGACTAGTTTTGAATGTGCTGGTTTGTGCGCCTCTGCGTGCTGCTACAGCGCACTGTGTAGATGCATCCCAAGTCATTCTGCTTATTGGGAGGAAGTTAAGGGTAAGCTTTGTGTTCACTTTTCACAGCAGGGCTTATAAATGAACCTACAAGTACAGGGATTTAAAAAAATGTAGTTGAAATATTTAAAACTAGATCAAATGTTCCTATTTTCCCCTTAACACGTGTTTATTTTAGTTTGGCAGAAGACTCTGGGTCAGTGGTTCTCAGTCTTTTTGGACTCAAGATACCTGTCATTGGACTTGAGGCACGACTCCATAACTTCTGTGAATTGAGTGGCACTCAGTTTCAAACACTAATTTCTATGTTATAGTTCCTGCCTCCTTGCAGGGAGGCTGTGTAGTGGGGGTGGGAATCATCCTGGCAGGGGCAAGTACCTGTGCTTATCTGCTTAATTTATTTCCTTACACCTTACAGCATCCTTCAGAGGATCTGGCATCAGCCCAGGATGCCTTGGCACCCTGATGGAGAATCACTGCTCTAAGTATTCCAAGGAAGTGAACTGGCTGTTTTAGATGATAGTGTTGAAGTGATGTTGTCAAGAATCCATTGTATTTGAAAGTTTGCCTAAGTCTATCTCAACCATGCCATTGCTTCAGTTAAAAGATATCACCCACAACAATTTCTTACCTCTGTATATTTTAGATGAACTTTTAAATAGGGCAAAAATGAGACACACATTTCAGAGTGTGACACGCATTGGGCCAACATGTGACAGTCTAGTGAAATGCTTCTAAAAGCAGTTTTGAGAATAGTGATTTTTGTTTAGCTTATTCCAGAAAACCTTAATCTTCTCCATTTCCTCCATGCAGTTTCACTAAAATAATTCTGAAATATGCGGGGAAGGGCTGATTTGTTTCTTTGCAGCTGGGAAGTAGCAATGTAGGTCTGACTTGGTTGGGGCCTGCAGGTACTGTTATGACAGAAATAGGAAAGTATGTTAAAAGAGTCCACATATAGACTGGAATTTTCAGCTACTGTAGGATTCTTTCAGCTGTATTTTTTTTCCTTCGCAAGCCTAGAATCTACATTTGAGAATAAATGTGTTACTTCATTAAGGTAGACTGAAGGCAGCCTCTTCTGACAGGTACTGAATGGAAGCATTTGGGAGGAGGGGAGGATTAAATTAATTTCCTGACTGGATGCTTTTATCTCATAAGAGCAGTCTCAAAGAGTAGTTCAGACAAATGCCCTTCTAATTTTTGTTTCACTTTAGTGTAAATGAGTGAGAGTTAACCAGAGCAATCATCTATAAATCACCCACACTAATTGGCTTCTACTCCATATTGCATTCAGTATTTTGGAGATTATGGACCTAATTTGATACACGGAGATCTTCAATTGAAGCTGTTGCAATCCAGATTTGTATACCTGGCTGTAAAATTTGAACTAAATATTTTGTTTCCTGTAGCAAGATGACTGAATTGCTACAGTTTAAATAATTGCTTTATGGAACTCTAGTAATTCACTTTAAAATGAATTCTGTTTGAGATGTTGATTAGAGTAAATATTGCCTTATGTGTCATTTGAATAAAGGACCGTTAAAATATGTTTTTGTTTCTCTTGCCAAAATGGATTTAAGAGAATACATTTCTTTCAAACAACACGCTAGGTCCCTTGGCTATCTAGTCTGTTATGACTCAAATTGGGGTCTGTGCTGAAGGACAGGGAGAAACCCAAAAATGTACAGGGACAATTTTGTAGTATTGCATGTAGCAATTTCTTTATGTCCCCCCTTGGGAAATTAATTTATGTCCTGGAGGATGAGGGCTGGTGCCCACTTGTAAATATTATCTGCAGCTGCCTTTTCTGATTTGAATCTAATAATCTTGAAAAGGGCAGCAATGATAGCCTTGGAGCACAAGTTGCTATATTTATCTGTTGAATAGGTACAGTGCAGAACAGAAGAGTGTAAGCTTTCCCACTGTACATTGGCAACACGTCTCACTTGTGGCTTGTAGATCACCTCTAGGGATAAAAGGGAAGCTCCCTCCATAACAATTTAATACTCTACCTCCCTGCTGATACCATCAACAAGTGTGCTGCAGATGACTTTTGTGATGTAGATGCCTGCCCACTGGGAAATGGACTAGGAGTACTTGGCACTCCTCAGATTAAAATGTGGAGACTTGATAGTGGGTTACATAACTGAGCTTTATTAATCTATGTAAAATCTCTCTGAGATTGCTCCTGCACTCCTAAGGACATTGCCGATGGGAAACGGGCTGCTAGAAAGGGCTGTATCATTTGCCCTTTTGTGTAGCGGCACAGCAGGGTTGATCTGGACCATAGCATTTGGGTTGCCCATATGATTGCTGTGTTTGTAAGGCATGCTTTCTGAAAGCATCTCACCTGAAGTGCTTAGTCCTGTTGCTGGAAGCAAGAGCTTTTGAGTAATTTCCAAATATGAAGCATTGCATTGTGGGACAGAGTTCAGCAGACTGGCTGAACAAGTTCAGCTGCAACGATTTTGGCTTTTTGCCTACACTGGAAAGAAACCATTATGGTCTGCACTAGACTTCAGCTCAGATCTCAGCTGAAGACCTCGATTTCGATGCGGTAACATCTGAAATGCGTGCACGTGCAACAGCTGTGCCAGGCAGAGCATTTACAGGTGTTCTACATTCAAGTTTTCTTTTTCCAGGGAACGTTTGCTGTAGTTATCTGTTGTCTAGTGTTGCGTTGTTTGTTTTTCAGTAAAGCGGTGAGGTCACAAGTTCCCCAAGCTCGTCACAGTCCTGAAGATACGTGTTTACTTTTCAGTATTACGTTCTCAACTTTTAATGCCACTGACTTGCCTACGCAGATGGGCAGAGCACCTTGCAGTTCTTTGCCATGTCATTTGTTATTTTATCTATGTCATCTCTTATTTTTATTTAGTTATTTTTTTTTTTACAAATTGAAGCCTTATCTTGCAGCATGATGTACTTGGGAATCTGTCACTCACACAAAGCCCCATTGAAGTCAACAGGGTTCTGTGGCGCGCAGGACTCCACCTGCACATATCACGTTGCAGGATCAGGGACTGGATGTACTTAATCCATTTAAATCTGCATATGGAAGCCGTTTTCCGTCTCATCTCTTGTGTTGCTCGTCTTTATTCCTGCAGCCTTTTTTTTGGCTCTGAGGTATCTAAAAGCTAAATGCTGTGCTTAACTTGGGGTCATATTATAGATTTCTGTAATGCTGGAGAATTTTGTTTCCTGTCCCATTGTTAAAAATTAGCCTACAATAGGGAACAAATTCCCTGTTTTCTAGGTATGTTGTGTGCATTTTAAATCTGAAAATATCAAGTTTATTTTGTCTTCCCGGTTTTTACTGGAGGACTAGAGAAGTGGAGAGAGAGCTTTAACCAGCTGCTGATTGAAGCTGCAAAAGGTATTGGCTAAGAGGCATTCTCCCAAATGTTTCTCAAGACTCAGTAAAGTAAGTATTCACCAAGCTCAGTTAAACCAGTGCTTTACATAGTCTGCATATATTTCTTTTCCCTTTACAAGGTGGCTACAGAGCCCAGTGCGCTGCCATGCAGAGAGAGCCAAGACAAGTGTTGGCATGGTCCTTTGCCCAGGGCTAGTTGAGAAGCAGGGTACATTAGCCCAGGCAGAGCACCATGCTAACACAGCTGTATTGCTTCCAGCGCCTGAGCTAACATATATGTCTACAGGGCACGTTGTACTGTGCCAGGCTGACGTGCACTTAGTTTCTGAATCTCATCCTGTCATAAATGTACTGGACTGGATGTCATCCATAAAGGCCTGCAATAAAAACAAGGGAGACAACTCAAAGGTTATGCTAGCAGAAGCCAGAGTCCCCTTTGTGCATCACATCGTGACTTGCTGTTTTGGTTTGCAATTAACTTGTTGCACAAAAATATTAAAATGCCAGTTCTTCCTAGCCCCCTTCCCACTCGTCCCTGGGAAAGGGGTGAAGGTGATATCAGCAAATGAGAGAGAATGCCCCAGAAAAACCCACTGTGTTTTGGTCTGGTCTCCCCTTCAATCCACTTCTGTGTCTATAGGCTGTCTTCTCTTTAAACAGGTTTAATTATTTTAGTGTTAAATAAAATTTGCCGTCATAAATTGTGTGCAAGTGGTACAAGCAGAGGAGGTGGGGTAGACCCTGCAATAAGGATAGAGGAGTGCTCAAGTCACTGACAGATGATGTGCAAAAGTAAAGGATAAATTTCCACCTTTAAACGTTAGGAAGTTGAAGCATAACAACTAACCCAGAGAGCTAAAGTCCTTAAGGGTTGGTGTTACACCACAACTGAGCACAGCATACTAGGAAAATTGTCCTGACAGTGTGGGCAGGTAAATTAGCATTGCTACTGTAATGACATGTTTAGCTGCAGTTTTAGATCTATAATAAAACACACAAAGGAGTATATAGCATTGAATTAAAGCCGACGGTTTCTCCTCATTCAGATTCCCTTCTGCAAAAGAAATGCTGATGATATTAGCTCTGTAAATGCTAGACTGCATTAGCATGATGTCGATAATCATGGTTCAACAGCTCCTGACTTTAAGCAATTGTTTTGCAAAAACATGTTGGAATATTCACTAATTATACTTATTTGACAAGTATGCTGCTTATAAGTTTGGAAATATGTCATTCTAGATGTTGCAGTTTTTCACTGAGCTACTGTATAGGCATTTAAGCTGTATCAAATAAAAGGCTACTTCAGTAAATAAATAAATCAGTAAATTCCTTATAGAGTATTAATAAATACCATGCATATTTGTTCAGCTAACTAGTGCATTTAGAACAATAAAGAAATAAAGTTAACTAGCACGTTTCTGGGCCTAATCTGATTTGATTTCATGAAACCATTATCAGTGCTATTTATGAAGTTGATTTTTAAAGAGAATAGGAGTGAGGAAGAGCATCACTATTTTCAGATCATTAGGTTGCAGAATAAAACAAGATTTTACCTGAATTGAGACTCCAGTGATAGATTTATCAGTTGGTCCTGTTGTTTTTCTTGTGTCTAACTGGTGTTTTGTTGCCTCAGGTCCTAGGTATGTGATGTAAAATGTATATGCTGATGCTGTCTGGCATTCCTGATGCATTGTCTTTGAAGCAGCACTTAAAAGAATAATAATGGCGCACACTCCTGTCACCAACGAGCTATGACCTTGGTCAGCAAGGAAAAGGGTAGAATTGTTGGGTTCAAAAAGGGACACAATGCGATGCATTAAATAATGTGCACCAGTGAAACAAAACATTTTCAGTGTAAAGATGCAGTCATTTCTCAGTTTGATAGTTGTATCAGTGTCACCACTTGATACCTAACAAGATACCTAACTTTGTTGTTGTCAGCTGATTTGGGGCAAGCTTTCTAACCCCAGAGATGAAATAGCATACTCACTCTGAAATCGTGTACTCTGTATTTCAGAGGTGAGAGTAAATACATGTGCACATTGCTACGTTATTAGATTTTTCTGTCACAAAAGCTGTAGTCACCTATACATCATGTGCACCCAGTTCTCAGTTGGGGGAAAAATGTATAAAACTGAGCGACTGAAATATCACTGCTCTATTCTTTGTCACAATATGCCAGGATTTTCCAGCACCTGATAACATCTCTTTGACATGACGTGGATGATTAAGACAACTGCATATTTTGTGCCTAAGCTTCTATTTGGGCTACCTGCATGGGGAAAGACTACATAGTTTTATTGAAACAGCCATATCAGGGCTCTTCCAAAAAAAATCGTGGCTGAATCAGGAACCAGAATACCATCTAAGCTGTGCTATTTTAAGGCACCAAAGGGGGATTTGCCCCCTCGCCTACAATGGCAACTTTCTGTAAATTGTAAGTTTTAGATTTAACAAATTATTATACCCTGTTGCAAAAATATGGGTGTTTCATGGTAGACCACTGTACTCCAACCATGTGTGTGTTAAAAACAGTAGTACAAAAACATATTTAAGATTACAGTACTCATTTAAGCAGCTGATTTTAAAAAGGGCAATGCAATAGGTTAGTTTTAATGTTAGTCTTTTACTCTTGAGTTATCAGCTTTGATTTTTAATTTGCAATCTTACCATGCAATTAATGTAGGCATTTTGCTTATTTGACATATAAATACTAATTTCTCTGCTTTGAAATTACAGCGTAGTGAGATCACCTTGGCTAAAATATGTAGGACTTAACTTAGCATGAACTTTTATGCTGCATAAAATGATGAGAGATAGAGGTATGTATTATTAGGTACACAATTTAATATATATGGAATGGCTTAGGAAATTTCAAATACCACCAAATCTGTGAAAACAAGGTAATGAGCAGATGGGGATATGTTTTGCAACTGGCTGACTTTGCTTCATCACTCAAGGCTCTGATGAAAACCTCCTGTAATAGAATACCACTGTGCGTGATGGGGGAGGGGGAAGGTATTTTGTTCTGCTGAAAGGATTTAAATGTAATGATACCTGTATTTCAAAACAAAACTTATGAACGAAATGTGAAAGCATTATTCAGGTTATTTAGTGAAATAAGTTTTAGAGAATTAATGGGTATAGATCTGAACAAAACTAGTGAAGTAGTACTGCTGTTTGGTAAGATTCGATTTTGGTGAGAAGGATTAAATAGCTTGACACTTTTTATGTTGAGTTTTGAAAACGTACATGTATAAACGGAATTTGGGTTCAGAGAACTTGACTGAGTATTTTATGGTTGTCTGATTGTATTATATAAGTAATATAAATGATAGGAATACTCAAATCTCTTGGGCCTAAAATTAGACCTCCCAGCTGTATTCGAGATCGCAGGTGTACGCATACATGACACCCTTTCTTGTTATATGTCCTCCTGCTCCGTTCTCGTCAGTAGGCAGAATATTAATTTTTGAAAGAGTGCTAAATCTTGGAGGATGGGCTACTTAAATCTCAGTTTTCTGCATCGTTGCAGGAAGAAGCAGGAAAAGCTGTAAGGAAGTATTGTGAACGCTTTCATAACCTTGAAAGAAACCTCCCGTATGTTTGACTTTTAGGCTACCTAAAGTCTCATTGTAGCTTACAATATGTTGCAAACCAACTTTTGGGGGTGTCTGATTTTTGGATGATTCAATTCTGAGAAACTACGCACAGGGAAAGTTAAATAGATTTTTAGCCTGTCAGTTTTCACCACAAAAACTTGTCTTTAGTTTGACATCAGTGCATTTTGTTGCTTCTCAGCTTTTTGCACCGTTTGGTGTGTTGGGAGGATTCAGTGTCTGTGTGCATCAGGCAAACTAAGGACAGAGGGTTGTGCTTAAAGGATCAGGACTGGAACATTGATGTAGGCCTGTGACAAAGTGATTCGGGCCTAGTTATACATTTGGCCTGGATTGTACGTGTAAACAGTGTTTTGGTCCTGTAGTCTTTTGCAAAGTTAGAAGTTCAGGTTATGGGCACTCCTTAGCATTTTTTTAAAATTTAGATTTAAATAAAGTAATACACTTTAAGCGTGCTTGCTCTGGTTAAAAATGCAACAAGAATAAATAATTGTCAGACCAAAACTGCAAACTGTCCTTCCTCCAGCCCCCAAATGCCAGGCGTCAATCATAAAATAGAATACAAAGCACAAACCGTATACTTTTGTATTCCCCGACGAACCCTGACACCACCATCCCCTCCTCAGTAGTTGGGCTGTATTCTGTGCCCACGAAGTCAACAGATCAAAGCTAATTTTGGATTGTGCAGGGAAGCAACAGGGTGTGAATTCTGCAGCGGGGGGACTTTGCAGAAAGCACCTGGCCAGCAGCTCCCTCTCTTACAAGTTTGGTGGATTCCAACTTAGACATCCATGCTGATTTTGAACTGTGGCATTCTGAAGTGTGGAATAGCCACTTGTCTTGCTCTTACTTTTTACGTTAAAAGTAAAGATCCCTTTCATTTGGTGCAGCACAAATAAAAATACTGAGTAGTAATGATTTTTTCCCAGAGCTTCAAAAAGTATCTTTTTGTGCCTGCAAGTAGATAGGCAGCCTATTTGCATATGCAAACTCTGTTTGCAGGCCTACTTCCATTTGCATGCACATACAGATGCTAGGGTATTTGTGTGCTCTTAATACGGGCCCTTCTTACATCACTGATAAAACTTGCCTGTGAGAATTTGCAGGCAAGCAGAAATATGTTTTTAGCAGTTTAGTTACACACACAGGACAATAACTTTGCATAAATTGTCTGTAAACCATAGCCAAAATTATCAGAGTTTAAATGGTATGTTTTGTGAACAAGATTTAGGATTTGTTTAGAAATGTAATTCTTTGTCGTCATTTATTTCTAAAGCAAACAGAAAACCTTGTATCATGATTTTGATTTTATTTTTTAATAATAATACTGATAATCTATACATACTTGTGGATGCTCCCTGTGTTCATTCAGCTGCTGGCTCTGTTCTGAAAAATAGTATTGAAGTATTTGCTTTCTAAAACATTATATAATAGACTTTTCAGAGAGTTGAGTATGCAGATTATTAAAATTTCCGGGGTGCCAATTTTAGCAACACACAATCTACATTTAGGGTTTCAGTATGAAGATGTCAGTGTTTTTGGTTGGAAATAGGGATATATGTTCTAAAAGAAAGGAAGGTTTTTTTTAGAATGGGTTATTGCTGCTGCTATTATTAACAATGTTATTCTGCCAAGAAACTCTTGATTAGAAACGGATTCTGTTTTCTTGGTGTCTGTACACATAGTCTGTGCCCCAGAGAACTTATATTCTAAGTCGTGTCTGCACCACAAAATAAACCCAACTGTAGGTCCATGCTTGCCAGGTCTTTTAATCGTGGTTTTGTTTCATTTTTCTTAATATAGTTCTCCTTTTTTCTGCTGCCCACAAACACTGTGATAGAAAC